>NC_080075.1:60319110-60662307 GCF_949987535.1 Balaenoptera acutorostrata
TGATCTAATAGATTTTCTGTCTTTTTTCCTCATTGGATGGTGAACTCACTAAAAACAGCCACTCGTATCCCCAGTATTTAGACTAATTTAGGCTCAGCAAAGTTATAAGAATAAGCAGAATAAGTAAATAATGAATTCTAAGTTTTGTGGGGAGACACCATGTAAAATATGAGGGGAGAAATATATATATATGTGTGTGTGTGTGTGTGTGTGTGTATATATATATATATATATATATATATATATATATATATATATATATATGGTGAATAAAATGAATCTCTAACATGCATTGACTTCAAGTGTTACAGAGAATGGACTAAGGGAGAGACAGGGTATAGACTATTGCCTTAACATAAAATTGGAAGGATTTAGGTCCCTAAGCCATGAAATTCAGAAAATGACAAGTTTGATGTTAAAGCATGTAAGTACAATGCAAATAGCATGATGAGCTGATGCTAGAAAGGGAAGCAAGTTAAGTTAATGTGTCTTTCTAGGCACATTATCCTATGTGCTTAATGTTTTCAATTTTTAATTTTTAAAAAAAAATTTTGGATTATGAAATACTTTTTTTCTGTAAAATATTAACAAAGAAATTTAGCACACGAATTAGATTTTTAAAAGAGTAGCAACGCTGAAGAAAGTCTTAGGTCTCCTTAGCTCTACAGGTCTGAGGAGGCAGCCCAGCCCCCAAGGCATTTTCAGGAAATAAACACAGGGCTCTACAAAATGCAGCTGAAACAATCAGATTTAGGTGACAAGGCACACTGATGGCAGAGACTGCTTATCAACTACTTGGTTGTCCATCACAAGCCAGAAGCAGCTGGGACTGTGAACGTGAGGGAGGCTTAAGTCTTGCCATCTAAGAACTTAGATCATAGGAATCTGGGGACACTGACTCTCCAGAGCTAGAAATCATCTCCAGTTTCATCACTTAATAGTCACACATCTATCAGTTATCACATGTACAGGACGCATAGTGCATATGAAAAACTGGAGCTTATTTCAACAAGCAGTAATGCTCCCTAGTGTCTAGTGAAGCTTTTTTAGTGTAGAGTGAAGACAAAAGTGACTTTCGTGTAGCATATGCCTGCTTCATTATAAGCTTTCTCTGTGTGCTACTGAAGAGAGAGAAAATAAAGGGTGCGTTCATGGCCCCATACAGTAGGCCAAACCAAAGTTAAGTCACCAAGCGCATGTTGTTATTCTCAAGCAGATGTAAAGGCCTTTATGAAATCCAACCCATACTAAAAGCTAATGCAAAAGCAGGTATTATCAATACTACTTCTATCAGCTAGGAATGTACTTGGCCTCAAGTAAAAGAAAACCTGTACTAAGTTTCACAAGAGTCTATTTAACTGATGTACCAAGAAGTACCAGGAATGGCTCCTATAGCAGCTTAACAACACCTGCAGAAAGAAGCTCCTTCTATCTTTCTTTTTCACAATGCTTAGTAATAGCCACTTCACTATCATGAATTGAGAGCCTCTTTCAGACAGAAAGAAGGAATGAGGAGAAGAGGTGGCACTGGCTGACCAGCCTTGAGGTTTCATTGTGTCTTATGGCAACTCCCAGTTTCAAGGAAGGATGGAAAATTGGTATTTTAGCTTCAGAGGGACTGAAATAGTTAGAAGGGGTTTGGAAATGGAGCTTAGGTCATCCAGTTTAGTTTACTACTTGTTCTAATATAAAGTACTAAATATTCAGGTTATAGGGGTCCAATGGAAACAATACATAATTTAAAACCTCTTATATCCTAATGTATCCCTATATGATCTACATATCTAAAATGTTTTGATGCTCTTACTTTTTTTATCTTGCCAAAAGATGTCAAATATTTTCACATGACTATGTCACAATATTCACATACCCCCCTCAATTTCAGAGGTTAAAAGATCAAAATGATGCACATTTTTATATCTTCTAATATTGGCCACTTCTATATCATTAGTTGGTAATATTTTCAAGTATAAAAACACCACTTTTTAAATAACATTTTACGAACACAAAAATATTGTCAAGTTTAGTATTTTTGAACAGTATGGAAAAGCACAAAAATGGCTATAATCCCAGGGTTCACATTTAGGGTGTAATATTCCAATGCTATAATTTCATGGATTTTCAATCACGTGATTAAAATAATTTTGTAAGAATAATGTATTGGATTTAATGAAAAATAAAATAAATATTTGTTTTATTTTGTTTTTAGCCTGTACTTTTAGATATTGATTTTGCAAACATATTAAATCAAAATTTACTTTGAATGCATGTAGGATGGCATAAGACTAATTGAACAGATAGGTAGTATTCATATGATTTCTCACAGAATAATGTACTATAGAAAGGTATACATTAAAATGTTAAAGCTTAAGTCGTTAATATACATGTAATGGAGTCCCTGAAGAAGAGAAGGGGAGGGGGCAGTAGACAAATATTTGAAGAAACAATGGTCCCAATT
Organism: Balaenoptera acutorostrata; assembly: GCF_949987535.1. NCBI lineage: Eukaryota > Metazoa > Chordata > Mammalia > Artiodactyla > Balaenopteridae > Balaenoptera > Balaenoptera acutorostrata. The sequence continues at coordinate 60,321,569 of NC_080075.1, forward strand.
TTTCAATTTGTTGAAAAAATGGAAACCCATAGATCCAGGAAACTTAACAAGCTCCAAGATAAGAAATATGAAAAGAACTATTCCAAGGTACATCACAAGCTGCTTAAAACCTGTGGAGAAAGAGAAAACCTTAAAGCCAACCAAAAAAACCCTACAAAACAAAAGGACATGCTATGTAATGTAAAAAGAACAGATGTAAGCATGACTTTAGATTTCTCATGGGAAAAGATGCAAGTTGAGACTACAATAACAGCAATACATGGTACAGCAAAGTCATTTTCTTAATTTTGGTGATGGTTTCATGTATATATGAATTGTATCAGATTTTACACTTTATATACGTTCAGTGGGTAGGTCAATTATACCTCCACAAAATATTTTTTTAAATAAAAATAAAAAGCCTATGAAGCAGTAAAGAATGCTAAATCCTGCCATCATGATTTTGTATATCCTCTTTTTACACTGAATTTAGCATACAATGAAAATGTGCAGGAAAATACGATAAAATTTTTATGCCAACTGGTTTTCCATTCACTACTAAATGTGATAGGATATAAAGACTCCAGGATTTTTTTCCTGTGGCAAATTCTTGCCAATTTAAACTAGAAGCTATCAAAGCTAAAAGGCACCTTTGCCCATTTCCAAAATAAGTGTGGAGATTTTACTTAAGAAAAAGTTTTGACTTGAAAATTTGGATTTCCCATCGAAGACTTGTCATGAAAAATCCTACACATTTGCTTATCACCTGGTGAAGAAAACTAAGAAAATCATTATCATGGAACATTGGTGAGGCCAGGTATCATTAAAATTGTTAAGCTTGGAGTAGAACCCGGCTTGGAGTAGAAGAAAGCTCAGGCTCAAGCAACATCATCTCAGATATCATCTGCTCTGGAATCACTGACTGCTGAGGTTTCTTTTATGACATTTATCTGCAGCATGGGATGGGGTGCAATTTATTTTAGGACAACCACTTTTTGATTTTCATCTACTCCAGGCAAACTGATTGAAGAAGTCATCCAATTTTGTTAGACCCCTTCATATATTACAAAGAATATTATCATACAAAAATGTCAAGAAATAAAAATCTTGTTACTCTTGCTCTATGGAGCATCTATAATTTTTGACAACATATGTTATTTTCCTGATTTGGTCATGAAGAACATCCATAAGTCATTGCTTCTATATTGGCCTGTGTTATCCTCAAATACTATTAGGCTGAAATTCAGCTAGTGTTCCTGTTTCTTAGGTTTTACTGTCAAACACGCAAAGCAGCAGGGTAAGTGTTATACTGGAGATTAAGAATAAAAAATGAGGAGTTGCTATACTCTGAGGGTGATCATGTGACTTCATTTGTTCTTGGAAATGTGCCTGTAGGTTGGTGATCAAGGCAGCCTGAACAGAATAAGGAAGCCATGTGATTAGGTAAGTGAATACTTGTGGCTTCTGCTTTTTGTAAGTTTCCTTACAGCAAAACCCATCAATACTCAAAAGTCCCCTCCATTGCCGTATATGTAAATTGTGGCATCATGAACATATATTGCAACATTCAATTTTTCTTAATGCCTCATCAAGCCAACCTGAGTTTTAGTGTATTAAGCCAGACAGTAGTCTATCAGAATCCACTTCTGGTCAGCGACATGGTGACAATCCCCAATTTCCAAACAACTTCTCACTAATCTCATCTCAATAATTGTTACTCCTTTACGCTTGTGACAGTAAATTTTCCAAAAAAGCACACATGAACGGGTGATATTAATTACAACTCCATCTGTTCTAACCCTCTCCACTCTCCTAGCCACTGTAGAGTCACCAAATTATAAAATTTCAATGTGACCCTTGAGTTTGTAGGAGTCAGTGTATATGTTTTATCTTGTGTTGCCCAGGACTTAAAGTTGCAGATGTTCATTCTGACACTGGTGAAGATCTCTTCAAGTTTTAGTAGTCAGCTTTCACCCAATGAAAATGACTTTCAAGAAGGCATACTTATGGTTTCCCAGGTCATTAGCCAAGGTTTAGGATTATGAGGTTATGCAATCAGAAAGCCTATCACCAGGAGGAACAGACTCAGGGTTGGGAGGTCCAGGGACCGCTTCTTCCTCATTTCAACATACTCTGACTTGATTTTTGTGGATATGAAGCAATAATAGCAATTCTCCCAAATTCTAAGACTAGAGAGTTATTGAAGGCTGAGTGACTCTGTCCTCTATTGTGCTTCTATCCAGTTTCATTGCCACTGTGAGTGCTACATCTTTATTTTATTAACACTAATCTTTACATATTACTCACCTTCCTTATTTAGCTATTAAATTGGGAGTTGTATTTCAAAAAACCCATGCCCCTCCCCAGGATGTAATATTGGCATGTCTTAAACAGCTTGAATGATAAGAGGAATCCAGGGCCATCTAATGAGTCTGTTCCACTAACCTAGCACATTTCTTCATGCTGAGCAAGTGACCCAGCACAACCCACTCCTAACTTTCTGTTATTTTATACCAAGCAAAGCATTTTTGCCTGGCATGCAGCTATTAGTGCCTAACTTCTCAAGTCCCAAAAGCACCAGAACATCTGTTCCCAAACTTAGCCCACTTTTCTAACATTTTGGCGAATGTTCTCCCTACCTGAATGGAGGTGTCAACACTGTCCCTAGAGTATTTTAGGTGGAGAGGTTATGAAGGTGAACCTTCAAGTTCTTTGCAAATTAGCTGGTAGCATCCTTGGCCTCCAGAGGGTGGAACTTTAGGCTGTTTGGGTTTCTGGGTTCCATATCTGAACCTCTAGGCTAGGTGCAGAAATTCTGGATTATGACATTAGTAAAACAGATTCTGCTAGTTTATACCAGCTCTAAAGCAGCTATTAGGTGCCAACCTAGGCATGCAGTACTTTCAGTTTATGTGTATAGTTTCCATGCTTAAATCAAAGACCCAAACTTTGGCATCATTTTATGAAAATGGAAATGGCGGGGGATCTTCCCTTCTATAGCAATTATTAATTATTTATAATATTACATAAAACTTTCAGAGACATTTTCAGAGCCATAACAGGATAGCACTCAGTAGTAGTCTGACTGCCTTGACAGGTATCTTTCCTAAATAGTGACTAGAAGAAAACATTGTACACTGGTGAAGCACATTAAAACTAGCAATAAAATTTTGAGAGTTTTCTCTTTATTAAAATTGGAGCAAATCAAACTGGGCATGGAATAATAAGCAAAATAAAGTTCTCATCTATGAGCACCTTGGGAGAGAATACTTGCCAGTGAAGTAGCACAAGAACAGACTTCATACTCAGGATTCATTTCAAATATAAACTAGAATTTAAGGACACAAGGTGATGCCAGTCTACATCAAGTACAGAGGCTCAACCTCTTGTAGAGTTTTAGATGTCTGTCTACTTGCTAGATGCTTCTCATGAGCCTTTAAATATGTCCATATTGTTCCCATTAAAAAGAAAAGCAAGAAGAGCCTGGAAGAGGAGGAGGGGAAGGAAAAGAGGAAGAGCAAGAACAAGAAAAGGAAAATAGCAAAGAAAAGAAACATCAACAAAACAAAGGCTACACACCTCTGTGGAGGTGGCATTTAGTATCTTTCCTCTCTGTCTGTGGTATAAACTTTCATTTGTTCACTATTATCTGGGTTCCCTGACTTCCTTACTAATATAACACCTAATTTTTAGCTGGGCACATGGCCTACCTGGAATGAAGAATACATTTTCCAGACTCTTTTGACACTAGCCTTGGCTATGTGTCAAAGCAATGATCAATAGAATGCAAATAGGTGTATCTGAAAGTGTGCAGAAATCACCACTGTAGGAGTAGACAAGCCTCTGTCATCCTTGTCATCCTTTCTCCTCCCTGATGACTGGACTGCAGTCATTAAGGCCTGAGACTCAGCAGACTTCTTAGATTATGTAATGGAAGTTGAGGATGGGGAAGCAATAAGATTGACAGAGCTCGCGTCCTGATTGTCATGAAGCCACCTTAAATTTACACAGTTATATGTCAATTACAGCTCAATAAAATTGAAAAAAATAATAGTGATGGTACTGTAAGGATGAGATAATTTTGAAAAGCCCTGGCACGAAAAGCCTGGTTTTATTTTACAAATGCGTGCTATTAAAAATGTGTTTCATAAATGGTAGCTATTATGGTGATGCTGATATTATCAGTAAGGCATTGTGCTAGGCAGTGTGTGTACAGCAAGGCAGCCCCTACCCGCAGTGAGCTTACAGTAGAGGAAAAGATAGATCAAAACAACATATTAAAAGGCATAGAATTGTGAAACATAGGCAGATATTAATAACTTTTAATTTTATATTGCACTATATATTCTTCCTGGGTTTCTTAAAGTTATTGTAAAAATCCATTGAATTTTCACCTTTTAGACATATCTCCAATAATAAAAATGGGTAATAGAAGTAAAACTACAAAACATCCACAAACCATCTGTTTGCAGTTAATCCAGCGTACTTTTCCACAGGAGAACAAAAATAATCCCAAAATATTTTATCATATACTTGAACCAAAGATTTGAAGAAATAAAACACTATTATATCATTTCGACATATATCATCTTCAAAAGTACAGCCTTTTTACTTGAGGGAATATAATTTCATTTGTGATATGTATATATAATGCATGGTATATATGTGTGTGTGTTGTTATTTGCTTAGATAAAAATTGATAGTAAATATGAAGCCTGATTATAGTATATACCAATTTAATATATTTAAGTAGATTTAAAGGAAATTGAGAAATAAAAAATACAACTACTCAGGAAAAAAATGCAAATAATTATATTTATAAAATAAAATTCTAATAGCACTATTCACAATTTTATATTATAGTGAGAATTTAACTCAGTGCATCGATATCTTGAATATATATTTTTTTACCAATGTGAAAATTTTCAAAGAATTATAAACAACTCTGGATTAAATGAAAAATAAAGAGAAAGTGACAATTCAGGTTTTTCTCTTGGATTTTATTTTCAGTGATGCATGTGCTTCAGATTATGATACCAGATAATTAACATTTTTGAAAGAAAATTAGTTTTAGTAATGGAATCAGATTAGCTCATAGAAGCACAAGCTATTTCCTCACATGTACTATGTATAAACTGCCCTCAAATTTTTCTTTTAATCAATAAGCTTCATAAATATTTTTTCAATCAGGATATATAGAATATGGAGAACAGATACTTAATCTGGATAAAATAATATACAAAACAGAAAAAGGTCTGGATCTTTATTCACTCAGATTTCCTTCTTCCTGAAATGGCCCCTGACAGGATTCCTATTGGCCAGTAAAACATGAAGAGAAATCTGTGTGTGTGTTCTGGGGAATGAGGTGCTATTGCAAAGAAGTGGTCTCTTCTCCTGCATGTTACAAATGCGTAAGTCATGTGGACCTGCTTCAGTCATCTGGAAGCCAGGGGAAGAACCAACCCGGTGATAGAGTTGAACACAAGATGGGAAAACCAGAGAAGAAGAAAAGAACCTGAGACTATTATGACATTGTTGATTCACTGAATCAAAATCTGGAACCACCCTATGTCTGGACTTGCTGTTTCATGAGAAAATGTATTTTCTATTGTTTAAGTCAATTGGAACTTCCTGTTACTCTAAGCCAAAAGTCTACTGATTAATATAGTCTCTTTCTGCTCAACTGGAAAACCATTACATGTATACCAACTGTAGAATGAATAAACAGATTGTGGCATATCCATATAATAGAATACTACTCAGCAATAAAAAGGAATGGGCAGATACATGCAACAACATGGCTGAACCTCAAAAGCATCACGCTAAATGAAAGAAGCGAGACTAGAAGAGTCACTGACTGTACCACCCCATTTATATGACATTCTTGAAAAGTCAAAATCAGATCAGTGATTACAAGAGGAGGGGGTGGGGAGAGAGGTTTGACCACAAGGAAGCAGAAAGGGACTTTTGGGGGTTGAGAGAAATGTTCTGTATCTTGATTGTAGTGACGATTACACTCATCATACATCATACACACATCACATAAGAATGGTGAATTTTACTGTATGTAAATTCTACCTCAGTGAATAAAAATATCTATTTGTCAAATAAATAAATGAAAATACTCCAAAAGAAAAAAAGGATTGGAAGTCATCATGCTACAATATCTTCTTAATTCAGGATAGAAATGATAAAGTATTTTGCAAGTAGTATCTTGCTGATATTTAAAGTTTTAATACTAAAAAGTGATGAGCTTTTTAAATCAATTACAATTGATTTTATATAATCCCTAGAGTAACATGACTCTTCTTCACTTGCAGCCCTGTTCCCCAACTAAACTTCCTCAATAAATAGTTTAGTCTCCCTGTTGCAATGTTGGAAAACTGTGTGCTCTGTTTTCTTAACTGAGAGAGAAAAAAATGGTCATCCAGTGTCTACTTTAATGCTTCTGATAAATGGCTCTACTGACTTTTAAAAAGATGAAAAGCTATCCAAGTATTTAAGAAGTAGGAAGAGTCAAGACCCTCAAGAATTAAAAGTAAGTAAGGATGCAAGGTTTTCATTAGAAGAATTTTTCCTGAGTTTGCTGGTCATTGGAACATTAATCATGAGCAATTTTGGCATAAGTCTTTGCTAATGCAACACTGAGGCAGCTCATTCTACTAATGGCTAGCTCTAATTCATGACAAGGTCTTTCTTATAATAAGCAGAACTGTGGCTTGCCAACTTATCAACATTTGTCTTCTGAATGAGGCCTTTTCTTTTACCATATTAGGGCCTTTTAAATAATTGAAAGCAGCTGCCATTTACCTGCCTCCGCCCCCATTTCTGTCTTTTCTTTCTAGGGTCTGTGTGTTGCAGGGATGGAGAAAGAGGAACATTTCTTTACCCATAAGGTTACATAAGAGTAATTTTATTTATTTTTTCAGCAGTGATGAGTATGAGAAACACGATGTCAGGTTCTCTCTCTATTCACACCATCCACCCACACCATCTTCTCTCTTCCACCTGGAGAAAGTGATTCATACAGGCAAAGGCCTAATATGCGTCCCTCTCTAATGGTCAGAGTTAATATTCCATGTCTGTCTTGGCCTCTCAGCAGTTTCTCTCTCAGATGACAAGAATGCCTGTAAATGGCAGATATTCTCCTCAATTCTGTCTACGTGGTAAGCTCACCACTAAAGACCACCCCAGTCCTCCTAACTATAGGAAATAATGGTTATTCAACTGCTTGGTCTGAAACTGGGTGGGCAAGGGAGTTCAACTCATAATTAAGAGTGTGGAAAGCCTCTCTTCACCGTTAGGTCCAAGCTAGATTTTCACATTCAGTGTGAACAGTAAGCTGTGTGCTTTGGATAACAAAGCTGATATTGGATGTATTCCAACCTTCATCCAAATCCTTGAGTTTCATCTCAGTTGGCTCAGAACCTAGAGTGAGTCTGAGTATTATTCATATCTGGCAACTCTCCCCTAATAATCCCTAGTTCTTTCAATATTCTTTCTTACATGTTGTCCTTATTCTCCAACATATGCTTATCCTGTTCTGAACAGTCTCTAATTTGTGTAGGCAACTTTAACAGTGTGGTGTCAGAGCATCATAATACACTTGGGAAAAAATCCTTTGAATTGAATTCAGTTAGACCTTGGTTAACATCCTGGATCCACTGGTTACCAGATGTGAGCACTTGGGCAGATTATTTAATGGCCCTGAGTCTTGGGTTCTCCATCTTGAATGGGCAGAATATCAACCTCACAGAATTGTTATGAAGCTGGAGATAATTAAGATAGCATTTATAAATCATTTAGCACAGTACCTGATATACATTAAGTCCATGAGAAATATAGTTTTCCTTTTAGTGTTCTCATGCAAAACTGAACCTACTTCAATGTCATACCTGGGACATACTGAAGACACTTTAAAATTTAATACTTGCTCCAGAGATTAGACATATTTTGAGAGAATTTTGTGGGACTGATTTATTTCTATATTAATAAATGAAAGACCATCTTTTTAAAAGGAAGTTATACCTCCTCAAAACATTTGTTCATTGTATAAAAATCAGACAAACTTAACCTCTTTTCTGAGCCTCATTTAAATGCTGTCTTCTCTGTGAAGGTTTAATGATGTCTCTTCAACCTTAACAGAATCAAATTGATGCATTTGATTTAGACATCTATTACTGATTGCATTCTATATTTTATTATAATTTACTGTTATCTCATAGTCCACATTACATTGTAAACTCCTGTGAAATTAGGCCTGGCACTGTGGTACTAATTCATACCAGCGTTCCAATCTAACATTAGAGTTTCTTAGAGGATAAAGAGCAGTGTAAATAAAGGGTTAACGTTGGGGCTAGGCTGATGCAGTGCTGCTTGAAAAGTTTTCCTTGGAAATAGTAGTGATGACAAATGAAGAATGTTGTTTATGCCTCCTTTGTGATGTGGTACTGCACTGGGTTGGGAGAGATGTGAGTTGGGATGCAAGGCTTCGACAACAGTGGTATATAAAATTGGTGGGTAGAGGGGTATGCCCTTCCGTAGGTCAGGGTGATCCTCACATTCTTTGGTCCTCAGCTATGGCAGCCATACATGACTCATACAAGTAAGGAGACAAAAGTTGCTGCATTTTTGGGTACCACTCAGGCTTCCTAATGAGTTGAAGATATTGTACTTCCTGTATTTCCTGCTTTGTATCCTTCTAAAAAGCTAATTAACTATAGTATTAGATTACTGTATTATTAGATAGTATTGCCTTTTTATATATGTCTCATGAGTCTTATTGCCAATCTGAAACCATAGCCATAGCTTTGCTGCTGCAGGGAGTCTATTGTAGCTTATCTGAATCATGCACAACCAATAGAGCATTTACCAAGTGCTCTTGGTTCATCAGAATAATAACCCCGGCATTTGTAATTATTGAAAGATCGTGGCAAAAGTAGGGGGGTCACAAAAGTTCAGGATGTCTTACAATCATTGAGTAGTCACTAGGACTACTTTGTAAGATAGAAGCAAGAAAAATGGGAAGATACAGAGTCTGTGAAACACTACAGTGAACTTGTGTACCTCCCTGAAATTTTACACAATAGTTTTATAAATATGTATATGATTATTTCTGAGAAGATGCTCACATTTTAAAGAGATCTGAAAGATGACCCAATAAAAGGTTAAGAGCTAGTACTTTTACTTTACTTTAGAGAGGCTGAATACTCTTTTGAGAGGGATTCAGGCAATTTATGAGAAAAATTACTTCTTTGATGCCTCCAGGTTACCACTTAGCAAATTACTCTTAGACTCTACCAAGTTGCCTTAATCGGCCAAAATTCAGGTTAACTTTTTTTCCCTGAAATGTTTTGCTCATCTCTGAGGAACTTACTCAAACATTGTTTAAAGACAAATGTTTCCAAAAGTCCAGTACAATAGTCAATATATTATATTATTTTTAATGAAAGTTATCAGAGCTTCTATTCTTCTCTAATGCAAGCATAGCACTTATTGGGTTGGAGGGAAAAATGCTCAAATAGGAACAAGGTTAATGTAAAAACAAAGTGTTAACTTGGTTGGTGTTGGGGACAAAATAGTTGATTGGGACAAAGCATCCTCCCACCCCCATCCTCACCTAATGACCTTCCAGTTCCTACAACAGAGCAACAGAGTTAAGCATTCAGGAAAGACCAACACCACAGCAATAAAAGAAAAAAAAAAAAACCACACACACACACAAATGGAAAGAATTAAATACTCACTCCTAGTGCTGGTGATTATGGTAGCATTGATAACCAATAGGCAGTGTTTCTTTTTAACATAGAGATTTTATACAATTTTTAATGTGTCAGTTAGGAAAGGCTCTGTCTTCAAGTGAGACAATAATCAGGCAATAGCAGCCTGGACTAGAGACTTTGTTTTTCTTTTTCTCACTTAACAAGTATAGGAGAGGTTAGTTCTTGTAGTCAGTTGTTAAGCCAGCAGCAAGGATTTAAGACTGGCATCAATACGGTTTCCCAGGTCTTCTTTTCAATGTTCCAAAATGATGGAAGCCACTCCTGTCATCACATCCCCACACAATTTCATTCAAAATAATGAAGCAAGCAAGGTGTAACCCAGAACAAGTGCTTCTTCCTGTAACTACTGTAGCTTTATACCAAATAAGAATAACTTTGAACCAGCTCCTCCCTCAAAAGACTTATTCCCAGAATTGAGGGACTTGACCAACTCTAGATAAAGTGCTACCTAGGACCACATTTGATGATGTCAAGAGGTCACCACCTAATACATAAACAAGAGATGCTAGCAGAGATGAAATGGTAGTACTAGCCCTGGAGTAAGCAGTCAGTGTTTTTATTTTTGCTTTATTTCATCTTGTTTGTTTATTGAACCTCATCTTTTTTGTTTATTGAACCTCAATTACAAAGGTTTCAGTTCATCATAATACTCAGTTCGAGTTATATTGTCATCGATGATCAATGCAAGATGCCTCAACATATATTTATCACATTTGATCTCCATCCAGTGTTATTCCCCTCACACTGGACAATGGCTGTGCTCATTTACTACTGGATTTAATATTATTTCCATGCCTTTTTAGTGGTCAAAAGTAAAACATCTGTATTTTTAAAGATAAAATACATCAAGAGTTCTTACTGATTAATTTATTCTGAATTCATTATTACAGATTTTACTTAGCCTCATTAATCTAACAATTGAATCTAATTTATCTCATGATGTAAATTTTAGTTTCAAAGATATCAACATAGCTACTCATAACACAAAATAGAAACTATGGTCTCTGAATAACAATACTAATACTGGAGTCATCATGATAGTGACAAGGTAGTTCCTGAACTTCATTCCCTCTTACAAGAAGCCAACTAGCAAACATCCATAGGCAAGACACCATTGTGAAAATACCAGGATCCAGGGGTGAGGCTAAAACACCTCACCCCAGACCACAGAGATGAAGAGAGGCTACATTAGAAGGGTAAGAGGAGTGGCTACACTCTGATCACATCACCCAGGATTTGAACACTAAACTGACCCTCATTTGTCCTGATTCTGCTTCCTGGTTGTTGGGTACCTGATAGGATGCAGTAGACAGTCCCTCCCATCTTTGAAAACCAGGAAGGACAGCCCAGTCCTGCCAGCCTGATCAGTTGGAAGCCTACAGAGGGAGATGGTCCTTCCACACCACCTCACTGTGCTCTCCCTCCCAGATGATGTCCAACAGCTCCCATTTCTGCTCCTGCCCCAGGCTCAGTGTATGTCCAGCAACCGAGGGTAGGGTAGGGAGGAGGAAGCTTTAAAAAGAAAAACTTTATTTCAGAAAATTCCAAACATACTGAAGTAAAAACACAAGTACCACACACACACAAAAAAAAAAAAACGAAAAAAAAAAAACCACCCCAAAACCATGAAGTATTTCAGAAAGAAAGGTGAACAGCCAATAGGCCAGCAGCCGTAGAAACACCTGGTCACATATCTGATTCATCAGGCTAAGGAGCTGGGAACTGGAACCAGAGAGCACCTGGTCAAAGAATAAGCTCAGCCACTAGTGACCCAAGCCAAATGTGGATTCAAATATTGCTTTTAGGATTTTCTACAGCCCAGCTGGCCCAGTCCTCAGCTTCACCTCTGGTACCCCAGCTGCTCTAAGCCCAGGATCTCTTTCCCTAAAGATCTTGCTCTCACCTCTAAAAGAATGAATATGTTTGATAGATTTTTCTTAACAAAAATTAGAAGATTCAGCTCCTTTCTGTCTTGGAGCTAATAAAGACACAAGTGAGGCCTCAAAGGGGCTCTGAGTTCTTGGATGGAAGTTTTGCTCACTGTTGGGTGTGATGAAATGTTGAACCCTTTCCCCTCCACCTTATTTTTTAAAATCAGGGATGTCTGTTGAAATAAAACACATAGTCTGACCAAAAAAAAAAAAAAAAAAAAAGAATGAAAAAGGAGGAAAAACTCCCAAACTCATTTTATGAAGCCAGTATTATCTTGATACCAAAGCCAAATAAGGATACTATAAGAATAAAAAACTACAGGTCAATATTGCTGATGAATACAGATGAGAAAATTCTCAATAAAATATTAGCAAATGGAATTCAACAGCATTTAAAAAGGATCATACATTATGATCATGTGGAATTCAACTCTGGGATGCAAAAATGGTTCAACATAAACAAATTAATAAATGTGATACACTAGATCAATAGAATGAAAGAGAAAAGTTATATAATCATCTCAATAGGGGAAGAAAAATAATTTAACAACATTCAACAGTCACTAATGATAAAACTTGCAAAAGCTGGGTATGAAAATAATGTACCTCAATGAAGTAATTTAAAAATAAAGGCCATATACGACAAGCCCCCAGGTAGCATCTTAATGGTAAAAGTTTGAAAGCTTTTACTCTAAGATCAGCAACAAGACAAAGGCATCCACTCTTACCACTCCTATTCAATATATTACTGGAAGTCCTAGGCAGAGCAATAAGGCTAGTGAAAAAACATAAAAATCATCTAAACTGGAAAGAAGAAATAAAATTTTCTCTGTTTTCATATAAGGTATATGATCTTATATGCAGAAAACCCTAAAGACTACACCAAAAAGCAGACGGAATTAATAATGAGTTCAGTAAAGTTGCAGGATATAAAAAAACCAGTTGCATTTCTACACACTAACAATAGCATATCTGAAAAAGAAATAAAACTATCAACTGAGTTCTGCCCAGCAGAGCAACAGCCAGCTCTACCCACCACCAGTCTCTCCCATAAGTAAACTTGCTCAAGCCTCTTAGATAGCCTCTCCACCAGAGGGCACACAGCAGAAGCAAGAAGAACTACAATCCTGTAGCCTGTGGAACAAAAACCACATTCACAGAAAGACAGACAAGATGAAAAGGCAGAGGGCTATGTACCACATGAAGGAAGAAGATAAAACCCCAGAAAAACAACTAAATGAAGTGGAGATAGGTGACCTTCCAGAAAAAGAATTCAGAATAATGATAATGAAGATGATCCAGGATCTTGGAAAAAGAATGGAGGCAAAGATTAAGAAGATGCAATAAATGTTTAACAAAGACCTAGAAGAATTAAAGAACAAACAAACAGAGATGAACAATACAACAACTGAATTGAAAAATACACTAGAAGGAATCAATAGCAGCATAACTGAGGCAGAAGAATGGATAAGTGACCTGGAAGACAGAATGGTGGAATTCACTGCTGTGGAACAGAATAAAGAAAAAAGAATGAAGACAGCCTAAGAGACCTCTGGGACAACATTAAATGTAACAACATTCACATTACAGTGGTCCCAGAAGAAGAGAAAGGATCTGAGAAAATATTTAAAGAGATTATAGTCAAAAACTTCCCTAACATGAGAAAGGAAATACCCACCCAAGTCAAGGAAATGCAGAGAGTCCCATACAGGACAAACCCGAGGAGAAACACACCGAGATGCATAGTAATCAAATTGGCAAAAATTAAAGACAAAGAAAAATTATTGAAAGCAGCAAGGGAAAAACAACAAATAACATACAAGAGAACTCCCATAAGGTTAACAGCTGATTTCTCAGCAGAAACTCTACAAGCCAGAAGGGAGTGGCACGATATATTTTAAGTGATGAAAGGGAAGAATCTACAACCAAGATTACTCTACCTGGCAAGGATCTCATTCAGATTTGATGGAGAAATCAAAAGCTTTACAGACAAGCAAAAGCTAAGAGAATTCAGCACCACCAAACCAGCTCTACAACAAATGCTAAAGGAACTTCTCTAAGTGGGAAACACAAGAGAAGAAAAGGACCTACAAAAACAAACCCAAAACAATTCAGAAAATGGTAACAGGAACATACATATCGATAATTACCTTAAACGTGAATGGATTAAATGCTCCAACAAAAATACACAGGCTCACTGAATGGATACAAAACCAAGACCCATATATATGCTGTCTACAAGAGACCCACTTCAGACCTAGGGACACATACAGACTGAAAGTGAGGGGATGGAAAAAGATATTCCATGCAAATGGAAATCAAAAGAAAGCTGGAGTAGCAATACTCATATCAGATAAAATAGACTTCAAAATAAAGAATGGTACAAGAGACAAGGAAGGACATTACATAATGATCAAGGGATCAATCCAAGAAGAAGATATAACAATTATAAATATATATGCTCCCAACATAGGGGCACCTCAATACATAAGGCAACTGCTGACATCTATAAAAGAGGAAATTAACAGTAATACAATAATAGTGGGGGACTTTAACACCTCACTTACACCAATGGACAGATCATCCAAACACAAAATTACTAAGGAAACACAAGCTTTAAATGACACAATAGACCAGATAGATTTCATTGATATTTAAGGACATTCCATCCAAAAACAGCAGATTACACTGTCTTCTCAAGTGCACATAGAACATTCTCCAGGATGGATCATATCTTGGGTCACAAATCAAGACTCAGTAAATTTAAGAAAATGGAAATCATATCAAGCATCATTTCAGACCACAGCGCTATGAGATTAGAAATCAATTACTGGGAAAAAAACGTAAAAAGCACAAACACATGGAAGCTAAACAATACATTACTAAATAACCAAGAGATCACTGAAGAAATCAAGGATGAAGTCAAAAAATACCTAGAGACAAATGACAATGAAAACACGATTATCCAAAACCTATGGGATGCAGCAAAGGCAGTTCTAGGAGGAAAGTTTATAGCAATACAAGCCTATCTCAAGAAACAAGAAAAAATTCAAATAAACAATCTAACCTTACACCTAAAGGAGCTAGAGAAAGAAGAACAAACAAAACCCAAAGTTAGTAGAAGGAAAGAAGTCATAAAGATCAGAGCAGAAATAAATGAAATAGAAACAAAGAAAACAATAGCAAAGGTCAATAAAACTAAAAGCTGGTTCTTTGAGAAGATTAACAAAATTGATAAACCATTAGCCAGACTCATCAAGAATACGAAGGAGAGGACTCAAAAATCCTCAACAAAATACTAGCAAACAGAATCCAACAACACATTAAAAGGATCATACACCATGATCAAGTGAGATTTATCCCAGGGATGCAAGTATTCTTCAATACACGCAAATCAATCAATGTGATACACCATATTAACAAGTTGAAGAATAAAAACCATATGATCATCTCAATAGATGCAGAAAAATCTTTTGACAAAATTCAACCCACATTTATGATAAAAACTCTCCAGAAAGTGGGCATAGAGGGAACGTACCTCAACATAATAAAGGCCATATACGACAAACCCACAGCAAACATCATTCTCAATGGTGAAAAACTGAAAACATTTCCTCTAAGATCAGGAACAACACAAGGATCTCCACTCTCACCACTATTATTCAACATAGTTTTGGAAGTCCTAGCCATGGCAATCAGAGAAGGAAAAGAAATAAAATATAAATTGGAAAAGAAGAAGTAAAACTGTCACTGTTTGCAGATGACATGATACTATACATAGAGAATCCTACAGATGCCACCAGAAAACTACTAGAGCTAATCAATGAATTTGGTAAAGTTGCGGGATACAAAATTAATGCACAGAAATCTCTGGCATTCCTATACACTAACAGTGAAAGATCTGAAAGAAAAATTAAGAATACACTCCAATTTACCACTGCAACAAAAAGAATAAAATACCTAGGAATAAACCTACCTAGGGAGACAAAAGACCTGTATGCAGAAACCTATAAGACACTGATGAAAGAAAGTAAAGATGATATAAACAGATGGAGAGATACACCATGTTCTTGGATTGGAAGAATCAACATTGTGAAAATGACTATACTACCCAAAGCAATCTACAGATTCAGTGCAATCCCTATCAAATTACCAATAGCACTTTTTACAGAACTAGAACAAAAAAATCTTAAAATTTGTATCGAGACACAAAAGACCCCGAATAGTGAAAGCAGTCTTCAGGGAAAAAAACGGAGCTGGAGGAATCAGACTCCCTGACTTCAGACTGTACTACAAATCTACAGTAATCAAAACTACATGGTACAGATACAAAAACCGAGATATAGATCAATGGAACAGGATAGAAAGTCCGGAGATAAACCCACACACCTATGGTCAACTAATCTATGACAAAGGAGGCAAGGATATACAATGGAGAAAAGACAATCTCTTCAAAAACTGGACAGCTACATGTAAAAGAATGAAATTAGAACACTCCCTAACACCATACACAAAAATAAACGCAAAATGGATTAGAGACCTAAATGTAAGACCAGACACTATAAAACTCTTAGAGGAAAACATAGGAAGAACACTCTTTGACATAAATCACAGCAAGATCTTTTTTGATCCACCTCCTAGAGTAATGGAAATAAAAACAAAAATAAACAAATGGGACCTAATGAAACTTCAAAGCTTTTGCACAGCAAAGGAAACCATAAACAAGATGAAAAGACAACCCTCAGAATGGGAGAAAGTATTTGCAAACGAATCAAAGGACAAAGGATTAATCTCCAAAATATATTAACAGCTCGTGCAGCACAATATTAAAAAAACAGACAACCCAATCCAAAAATGGGCAGAATACCTAAATAGACATTTATCCAAAGAAGACATACAGATGGCCAAGAAGCACATGAAAAGCTGCTCAACATCACTAATTATTAGAGAAATGCAAATCAAAACTACAATGAGGTATCACCTCACACCAGTTAGAATGGGCATCATCAGAAAATCTACAAACAACAAATGCTGGAGAAGGTGTGGAGAAAAGGGAACCCTCTTGCACTGTTGGTGGGAATGTAAATTGATACAGCCACTATGGAGAACAGTATGGAGGTTCCTTAAAAAACGAAAAATAGAACTACCATATGACCCAGGAACCCCACTACTGGGCATATACCCTGAGAAAACCATAATTCTAAAAGAGTCTTGTACCAAAATGTTCATTGCAGCTCTATTTACAATAGCCAGGTCATGGAAGCAACCTAAATGCCCATCGACAGAGGAATGGATAAAGAAGATGTGGTACATATATACAATGGGATATTACTCAGTCATAGAAAGGAACGAAATTGGGTCATTTGTAGAGACGTGGATGAATCTAGAGTCTGTCATACAGAGTCAAGTAAGTCAGACAGAGAAAAACAAATATCGGATATTAATGCATATTTGTGGAACCTAGAAAAATGGTACAGATGAACTGGTTTGCAGGGCAGAAATTGAGACACAGATGTAGAGAACAAACGTGTGGACACCAAGGGGCGAAAGCAGCAGAGGGGGGTGGTGCTGTGATGAATTAGTAGATTGGGATTGACATATATACACTAATATGTATAAAATGGATAACTAATAATAACATGCTGTATAAAAAAATAAATAAAATTAAATTTTATAAAAAGCAATAAAACTATCCCATTCACAATAGAATAAAAAATAATGGGCTTCCCTGGTGGTGCAGTGGTTAAGAATCCGCCTGCCAATGCAGGGGACACGTGTTTGAACCCTGGTCCAGGAGGATCCCACATACTGCGGAGCAACTGCGCCTGTGTGCCTCAACTACTGAGCCTGTGCCCTAGAGCCTGTGAGCCACAACTACTGAGTCTGCATTCCACAACTACTGAAGCCCGCACACGCAGAGCCTGTGGTCCACAACAATAGAAGCCATCTCAATGAGAAGCCTGCACACCGCAACGAAGAGTAGCCCCCACTCGCCACAACTAGAGAAAGCCCACACACAGCAATGAAGTCCCAAGGCAGCCAAAAATAAATAAACAAAATAAATAAATAATAAATAAAATAAAATACTTCAGAATGAATTTAACCAAGAAGGTAAAGTATCTTTACACTGAAAACTATAAAACAGTGACAAAAGGCATTGAAGGAGACAAAAATAAATGGATAGATATTCCATGTTCATGATTTGGAAAACTATTGTTAAAATGTGTGTACTACTCAAAGCCATCTTTAGATTCATTGCAATCACTATCAAGAGTTCTATGACAATTTTTACAGAAATAGAACAAACAATCATAAAATATGTATGGAATTACAAAGACTTTAAAGAGTTGAGGCAATCCCAAGAATGAAAAACAAAGCAAGAAGTTCACATTTCCTAATTTCAAACTATATTACAAAGATATAGTAATCAAAACAGTATGGTACTAGAGGAGGATCAAGATGGTAGAGTAGGAGGATGTGGAGCTCACCTCCCCCCAAAACATCAAAAATACATCTTCATGTAGAAAAATTCACACAGAAAACTAACTGGAAACTGGCAGAACTCCTATACAACCAAAGCTGCAAGAATGATCTCCACATAACCAGGTAGGATGGAAAGAAAAAGACATTGGGTCAGGACCTCCACCACTGGGAGGGATCTGTAAAGAAGGTCTTAATGGGTGGATATTTGCCCTGGGGAGCAAGGAGGTTGAACCACAACCTGGCATCCCAGCCCTGGGATCCTGTGCAGAGGAGACAATCACCCTTGCCTTCTGGGAAATCCACTGAGACAGAAGGGTTAGAGAAGCCTAAACTCTACTTGCAAAGAGTGTGTGTGCGCTAGCTTGCCAAAAATCCAGTGGAGGGAGCCTTGCACTGGTGGCTGCCACACTGCCACACTTCCCAATCCAAAGGGGTAAACACCACAGCCCCTCTCGCCCCGCTCTCCCCACACCACATCCTGGCACAAGATCTGAGCAAAGACACAGTTTAGCTATGCAGAAACAGACCAGGATGCCTGGGGTATGATCCAAATGGAGCTGAAGAAGCCATTGTCAGTGCACACATGAGGTGGCAGGTGGAGCTGCAGCAGCCATTGTCAGTGCATGCATTGGGAGGTACCACAAGACTGCACAGGCGCTAAGCACTGAATCTCAGGCAGACAGGCCCTGAGAGAGGACTCATCTAGCTATGCAGAAACAACTTGGATGACCTAGGGTGTGGTCTGAGAGGGGTGGCAGCAGCCATTGTCAGAGTGCTCAGAAGTACACAGTGGCTTGTCCCCCAGCTACACTGCCCCAGCTACACCCACTCCACACTGTAGCATAGTGAGAGATCTGGGGCAGATAGTTCCTGGGAGAAGACTGCCACAGAGGCAGCCCAGATCTCAGTTGGCAGCACAGCAAGCTCAGCTCTAAGAGTGAATCCTAAAGACAGCAAGAGAAAAACAAAGAAGCAGTTACAAAGGAACTCACATAAGGCTAACAGATGATTTCTCTGCAGAAACTTTGCAGGCCAGAAGGGAGTAGCATGATATATTCAAGTCTGGAAATGGAAAAACCTAAAACCTAGGATACTCTACCCAGCAAGATTATCACTTAGAATAAAAGGAGAGAGAAAGAATTTCTCAGATAAGCAGAAACTAAAAGAATTCAGCAATACTAAATCTACCTTAAAGGAAACATCAAAGGTTCTTCTCTAAATAGAAAATAAGCAACAATCTATAGGAAAGGGAAAATCACAATAGGAAAGACAAATATATAAAAGGACTGAATATCACCTAAATAAGCCAGTATATAGATTAAAAAAAATAAAAAATTGTAAAAGTAATCATAACCACAATTAACAGTAAAAGGATAAGCATGAAGATGTATAATAGGACATCAAAGTCACAAAATGTGGGCGAGAGGGGTATAAAAATGTAGATCTTTTAGAATGTGTTTGAACTTGAATGACTATCAGTTTAAGGCAAGTAGAAACAGTTATGGGTCAACACTCTTGAACTCCATGGTAACCACAAATCAAAAACATACAACAGTTTCACAAAAAAACAAAAAGAAAGGAACTCAAGCATACTACAAAAGACAATCATCAAACCACACACACAAAAATAAAAAGAAGAAATGACCAAAGAAGAACTACAAAAACAACTGGAAAACAAGAATTAAAATGGCAATAAGTACATGCTTATCAATAATTATTTAAAATGTCAGTTGGTAAAAAGCTCCAATCAAAAGATATAGAGTGGGGGATTGCACTAAAAAACAAGAGCCTACAACATGCTGCCTACAAGAGACTCACTTGAAGGGTAAGGACACACACAGACTGAAAGTTAGGGGATGGAAAAAGATATTTCATTCAAATGCAAATGAAAAAGAAAGCAGGGATAACAATGCTCATATCAGATGAAATAGACTTTGAAACAAAGTCCATAAAGAAAGGCAAAAAAGGGCACTATATAATGATAAAGGGATCAATACAAGATGGCAATATTTTGAACATATACACACCCAAAATAGAAGCATCTAAATATATAAAAATAATACTAACAGACATAAAGGGAGACATTGACAATAATACGGTAATACTAGGAGACTTTAGCACCCCACTGACATTGATGGCCAGGTCATCCACACAGAAAATCAATAAGGCAACAGAGGTCCTAAATGACACAATAGACGAGTTGGACTTGATATCTATAGGATACTACATTTGAAAAAAAAACACAGCATACACATTATTTTCAAGCATGCATGGAAATTCTCTAGGATAGACCACATACTAGATCACAAAACAAGTCTCACCAAATTTAAGAGAATAAAAATGATGTCTAGCATCTTTTCTGACCATAACAGTATGAAACTAGAAATAAGCCACAGAAAGAAAAATGGGAAAAAAATGATTCCATGAAGACTAAACAACATGCTACTAAAAAACCAATGGGTCAACAATGAAATCAAAAAAGAAATCAGAAAATACCTTGAGAAAAACAAAAATGAAAACACAACCTTACAAAATCTATGGGATGCAGCAAGAACAGTTCTAACTGTGAAGTTCACAGTGATACAGACCTTCCTCAAGCACAGAAGAAAAATCTCAAATAAGCAGCCTAACCCAGCACCTAAAAGAATCAAAAAAAGAAGAAAAAACCCAAAGTCAGCAGTAGGAAGGAAATAATAAAGATCATAGAGGAAATATATAAAACAAAGGTCAAAAAATAGAAAATGTCTCTAAAACCAAGAGCTTTTTATGAAAGATAAATAAAATTGACAAACCTCTAGCCAGGCTCACCAACAAGAAAAGAGAGAGGACCCAAATAAACAAAACAAGACATGAAAAAGGAAAAATAACAATTGACACCACAGAAATATATATATAAAAAAATAAAAGAATACTATGAACAGTTATATGCCAACAAATTGGACAACATAAAAGAAATGGACGTTTCTAGAAACATACGGCCTGCCAAAATTGAGTCAAGAAGAAACAGACACCTCATTGTAGTTTTGATTTGCATTTCTCTAGAAGAAAAGGGAACCCTCCTACACTGTTGGTGGGAATGTAAATAGGTACAGCTACTATGGAGAACAGTATGGAGGTTCCTTAAAAAACTAAAAATAGAGTGACCATATGATCCTGCAATCCCACTCCTGGGCATATATCCAGAGAAAACCATAATTCGAAAAGATACATGCACCCCAATTTTCACTGCAGCACTATTTGCAATAGCCAAGACATGGAAGCAACCTAAATGTCCACCAATGGATGAATGGATAAAGAAGATGTGGTACATATATACAATGGAATATTACTCAGCCCTAAAAAAGAACAACATGCCATTTGCAGTGACATGGATGTACTTAGAGATTATCATACTAAGTTAAATAGGTCAGACAGAGAAAGACAAATGTCATATGACATCATTATATGTGGAATGAAAAAGAAATGATACAGAAGAACTTATTTACAAAACAGAAACAGACTCACAGAAAACAAATTTAGGGTTACTAAAGGGGAAAGGTGGGGGGGATATAAATTAGGAATTTGGGAGTAATATATACACACTAGTATATATATATATAATAGATAAACAACAAGGACCTACTGTATAGCACAGGGAAGTATACTTAATATTTTGTAATAGCCTATAATGGAAAAGAATCTGAATCTCTCTGTGTGTGTGTGTGTGTGTGTGTGCACGTGTGTGCACATCTGAATCACTTTGCTGTACACCTGAAGCTAATACAACATTGTAAATCCACTATACTTAAATTTAAAAAATTTTTAAAAAGAAGAAACAGATAATTTGAACAGACTGGTTACTAGAAGTGAAATAGAATCTGTAATTTAAAAAACTCCCTGCAAACAAAAGTCCAAGACCAGATAGCTTCATTGTGGATTCTACCAACTATACAAAGAAGAACTTATACCTATTATTCCCAAAATATTTCAAAAAATTAAGAGGACGGAACACTCCCAAATTCATTCTATTAGGCCACCATCACTCTTATACCAAAACCAGACAGACATTACAAAAAAAGAAAGTTATAGGCTAATGTATTTGATGAATATAGATGTAAAAATCCTCAACAAAATATTAGCAAACCAAATCCAACAATACATAAAAAAGGATCATACACCATGATCAAGCTGGACTTATCTAGGGTTGCAAGGATGGTTCAACATATGCAAATCAATCAATGTGATACATCACACTAACAAAAGAAAAGACAGAAACCAAATGATCATCTCACTAGATGCAGAAAAAGAATTTGACAAAATTCAACATCAATTCTTGATAAAAACTCTCACCAAAGGGGATATAGAGGGAACATATCTCAACATAATAAGAGCCATTTATGACAAATCCACAGCCAACTTAATGGTGAAAAGCTGAATGTTCTCCTACTAAATTCAGGAATAAGACAAGGATGCACACTCTTGCCACTTCTATTTGACATAGTATTGAAAGTACTAGCCACAGGATCAGACAAGAAAAGAAATAAAGTGTATTCAAATTGGGAGGAAAGAGGTAAAACTCACTATTTTCAGATGACATGATACTGTATATAGAGTACTCTGAAGTCTTCACACAAAAACTATGAGAACTAATAAATTAATTCACAAGGTAGCAGGATACAAGATTAATATACAGAAATCTTTTGCAATTCTTTATACTAATAATGAAATATCAGAAAGAGAAAGTAAAAAAATCCTCTTTAAAATCACATCAGAAAAATAAAATACCTAGGAATAAATGTAACCAAGGAGGTAAAAAACCTGTATGCTGAAAACTATAAAACATTGATAAAGGAAATTGAAGATGATTCAAAGAAATGGAAAGATATCTCATGCTCTTGAATTGGAAGAATTAATATTGTTAAAATTTCCATACTACCCGAGGCAATCTACAGATTTAGTGCAATCCCTATCAAAATACCCATGACATTTTTCACAGAGCTAGATCAAATAATCTTAAATATTCTATGGAACCACAAAAGACCCAGAATTGCCAAAGCAATCCTGAGGAAAAAGAACAAAGCTAGAAACATAACCCTTATAAACTTCAGACAATACAACAAAGCTACAGTAATCAGAAAAGTATGGTATTGGCTCAAAAAACAGATATATGGATAAATGGAACAAAATAGAGAGCCCAGAAATAAACCCACATATGTACAGTCAAGTAATCTTCAACAAAGGAAGCAAGAATATACAATGGAGAAAAGACAGTCTCTTCAACAAGTGGTGCTGGTAAAAGCTGGACAGCTACATTTAAATCAATGAAGTCAGAACATTCCCTCACACCATATACAGAAATTAACTCAAAATAGTTTAAAGGCCTAAATATGACACCATAAAACTCCTACAGAAGAACACAGGCAAAACATTCTCAGCAAAACATAAATTGTAACAACATTTTCTTAGATCAGTCTCCCAAGACAATAGAAATAAGAGCAAAAAATTTAAAATGGGACCTAATCAAACATAAAAGCTTTTGTACAGCAAAGGAAACCATCAACAAATCAAAAAGATGACCTACAAAATGGGAGAAAATATTTGCAAATGTTGTGAACAACAAGCGGGTAATGTCCAAAATATACCAATAGCTCATACAATGCAATATTGAAGAAACAAACAACCCAATCAAAAAATGGGCAGAAGACCTAGGTAGACATTTTTCCAAAGAAGACATACTGATGGCCAACAGACACGTGAAAAGATACTCAACATTGCTAATTAGAGAAATGCAAATCAAAACTACAATGAGGTATCACTTCAAACCAGTCAGAATGGCCATCATCAAAAAGTCTTCAATATTAAATGCTGGAGAGGGTGTGGGGAAAAGGGAACACTGTACACTGTTGGTGGGAATGTAAATTGGTGCAGCCACTATGGAGAACAGTATGGAGATTCCTTAAAAGACTAAAACTAGAGCTACTATATGATCCTCCAATCCCATTCCTGGATATATAACTGGGAAAAAATGAAAACTCTAATTTGAAAAGATACATGCACCCCAATGTTCATAGCAGCACTATTTACAATAGCCCAGAGATGGAAACAACCAAGTGCTCATTAACAGATAATTGGCTTAAGACGATCTGGTGTGTGTGTATATACACACACACACATACACACACACAAAGGAACATTATTCAGACATAAAAAAGAATGAAATACTGGTATTTGCAGCAACATGGATGGATCTAGAGAATATTATACTCAGTGAAGTAAGTCAGACAGAGAAAGACAAATATGATATCACTTACATGTGGAATCTAAGTAATATTACAACGAATGTATATACAAAACCTAAACAGACTCACAGACATAGAAAACAAACTTATGGTTACCAAAGTGAAGAGGGAGGTAAGGAGAGACAAATTAGGTATATGGAATAACAGATTTAAAATACTTATACATAAAATAGGTAAGCATTAAGGATTTACCATATAGCACAAGGAGTTATATTCAATATCTTGTAATAACCTATAATGGAATATAATCTGAAAAAATATATAATCGAATCACTTTGCTGTACACTGTTAACTAACACAATATCGTAAATCAACCATACTTCAATAAAAAAAAATACAACAGTATGGTAGTGGCATAAAAATAGACACATAGACCAGTGAAACAGAATAAGGAGCTCCAAAATAAACCATAATAAACCAACTAATATTTGAAAAGGGAGCCAAGAAAAGTTAGTTTCTTCAATAAATGGTGCTTGGAAAACTGGATATTCACATGCAAAAGAATGAAACTGGACCCCAGTCTTACCCCACTCACAAAAATTAACTTGAAATAGATTAAATACTTATGTAAAACCTGAAACCATAGAAGTCCTAGAATAAAACATAGGGAAATTTTTTTTTCCATTTGTTTTGGCAACGATTTTATGGATATGTCTCCAAAAGCACAAGCAACAAGAGTAAAAATAAACAAGTAGGACTACATCAAACTAAAAAGCTTCTGCAAAGCAAAGGGAACCATCAGCAAAATGAAAAAAAAACTTACTGAATAGGAGAAAATATTTGCAAACCACATATCTGACAATGTATTAATATCCAAAATATAAGAAATGCATATAATTCAACAGCAAAAACAAAAAAACAAAACAAAAAAACCCAACAAATAATCCAAATTTTAAAATGAGAAAATAGACATTTTTCAAAGAAGATATTCAAATGGCTAACAGGAGCATGAAAAGGTACTCAACCTCACCCATCACCAGGGAAATGCAAATCAAAATCCCATGAGTCATACCATAAACCATGATTGCAAATTATGAAATACTGATATTCAGTTATTGCCTTTCCACATAACTTTCTCTTCTGAAAGCACAAGCTTTATTGGAAAAAGGATTAGAGGAACCACTTCTGCTCCTTGATCCAGTTTTTTTCCCTGGACTTCAGTCACAAATGAGATATTTTTTAATATTATGATTTATTACCATGAAAATGAGCAAAAGTAGGTACTATATATAGAGTTGGTGAATTATAACAGACTGTATATTACATCCCTACCCAGGAAAACGGCATACCTTCTATTAGACATAATAGTGTCTAGGAAGTCAATATCTTGTACCTAACCAAACGTCTCTATTATTGTATGCCTCCTCCTTCATAGATAGATACATAGATAGATATAGCTATAGATATAAAAGAAGAGATTCATTATAGGAATTGACTCACAATTATGCAGGTCAAGATGTCCCATCATCTACTGTCTTCAAGCCTGAGAACTAGGAAAGCCAGTGATGTAATTCAGTCCGAGTCTGAAGAGCTGAGAACCAGAAGCACCAATGCCTGTGGGCAGGAGAAGATAGATGTCTCAGCTAAGTGGAGAGAGTGAATTCGCCCTTTCTTCACCTTTTTTTGTTCTATTTGAGCCCTCAGTGGGTTGGATAATACCCATGCACATTGGTGGAGATGACCCTCTTTACTCAGTCTGCTGATTCAAATGCCAATCTCTTCCAAAGACACCCTCACAGGCAAACCCCAAAATAATGTTCTACTAGCTGTCTGGGCATCCCTTAGCCCAGTCAAGCTGATACATAAAACTTACCATTACGGGTATCAGTAATTTTCCTTGAACTATTATTGCCTGGCTAACCTCCTCATCATTCTGTTAAAAATGTTAAATTCTACTGCTTCATATAATCCAGATTCAGCATCTAGGACCATAATTTCATAATTTTTCCATATGCACTTGCCTTGCTCTATTTTTGCCATACGACTTATCACCTCCTAATGTTCTATATTATTTTATTATTGTTATTATTATTATTATTTACTGTCTCCTCTTGCTAAAATTCAAACTCCACAAAGACTAATTTTTATCTGTTTTAACCCACTATATTTCAGGTATCTAAAATACACGTAGTAAATGGTAGGAGCTCAATATCCATTTTCCAAATGAATATAAATAAAATCTTATTCAATGTAATGCTGTATAGTTTCCTCTTTTTCCTCTATATTCTATTACCTCTTTGATAAAGTCTAGTGCTGATTTTTTTTTGCAATTTTCACCGTCAGATGAAAGTAATCTAAATTACTTTTTAGATGACAAAAGTAACACTTATCTAACATACAAACAAACACATCTTATTACTCTCCATATCCTTCAATTTTTCATAGATGTCTTATAGATTATTTTCTTGTATTATCTCAAATAAGCTAGAGTACACACATAGACTTATAACTCAAACTTTTTCAAAAAGCTTTTCTATCTGAGAAGGTGTCGCATATATGAAACATATTATTGATGACCGTATTGAAGGAGACACATAACATACATATTCTGTTGGCCTCAACAACAGTTTTTTTTTTTTTTTTTTTTTTGCCAGAAACTGAACTGTATCACTGCATTTCCTCCTGCCTCCAGAGTGCCCACTGTAAAATGCTTTTGGTGTGTGTGCTGTTCAATGGGAGCCAGTAGAATTGTTATATTTAAACCTTCATTGCTTTAGTAATGAAAGAAATGGTCCCCTAAAAGACTGAAAGAGTAATTTCTCTCTAGGTTCTTATCTCACTGTCAGAGAGGGACTTGGGCTAAAAGCAAACATAGTCTGATACTTGCATGTCCTTAAAGGTTCAGCAACCAAGGTGGGATTCCAAACTATTGCTTCTGACTCTTTTGATTGAACCCTAAACCCTGTGCTTCATGGGTTGATAGAAATCAGAATTAACTTTTACCTAAAGGAAAATAGTATTTTTATAGCTGCTCACAATCCTCGCTGTAAAACTGTCAATTTTACACATGCTGTTGGCAATAGACGCATACGTTGCAATGCCTCATGATAATCCTAAGTGCTATGCAATAAAAACAAATATCCATGGCCTGTTCTTTACAGAGACTATTATTTCTTGATTCACACTGACATAGCACTAGTTGCTAATATTTTTATACATTAGATTTATGTTCTTCCCCTTATCTGCTCACCTCCTTGCCTGCTATGAAGACATAAGAATATCTATCCTCATGACCGTGAGGGTATTAATGACACTGTCAATATGGCCCAGAGAAGCAGCCAGCAGGAGCATCTGCCTCTCTCTCTCTTCTCATACTTATTTAATTGCAAATCCTCCTCCCACCACACACATAAGTGTACTCCCCAAAAAATACTCCCCAAAGAATAAACATGCTAAGTATGATGGCATATGCCACCAATCAGTGAGTACTTTCTCTTTTTGAAACAATCTCAGTTTTAAAGGATGTTCCTAATATTAGCCTTAGGGAGAATAAGCTAATATTCTTCATGGAAATGCTGCTCAAAGGGCCATTCCACCCATTTTGAAACCAGGGATATGGCTATTAGTCACCTAGGTAAATTATATTTTGGGGTATCAGGTGAGCAGTATAAGCAAATTCTAGAGACAAATTTCCTGGGTTCATGTCACAGCTCTGACATTTACTAGCTTCGTGACATTAGGCAGGTTACTTAAACCTCAGGGTTTGTTCATCTGTGTAAATCAACCTATAGGGATGGGTGTGATGATTAGGTATGTTATAATCTGTACAGATCTTACCAGTATCACTCTCTTAGATAGCCTCATCCAACAGAGTGCAGACAGCAGAAGAAAGAAGAACTACAATCCTGCAGCCTGTGGAAAGAAAACCACATTCACAGAAAGATAGACAAGATGAAAAGGCAGAGGGCTATGTAACACATGAAGGAACAAGATAAAACCCCAGAAAAACAACTAAATGAAGTGGACATAGGCAACGTTCCAGAGAAAGAATTCAGAATAATGATACTGAAGATGATCCAGGACCTCAGAAAAAGAATGGAGGCAAAGATCGAGAAGATGCAAGAACTGTTTAACAAAGACCTAGAAGAATTAAAGAACAAACAAACAGAGATGAACAATACAATAACTGAAATGAAAACTACACTAGAAGGAATCAATAGCAGAATAACTGAGACAGAAAAACGGATAAGTGACCTGGAAGACAGAAAGGTGGATATCACTGCTGTGGAACAGACTAAGGAAAAAAGAATGAAAAGAAATGAAGACAGCCTAAGAGACCTCTGGGACAACATTAAACGCAACAACATTCACATTATAGGGGTCCCAGAAGGAGAAGAGAGAGAGAAAGGGCCAGAGAAAATATTTGAAGAGATTATAGTCGAAAACTTCCCTAACGTGGGAAAGGAAGTAGCCATCCAAGTCCAGAAAGTGCAGAGAGTCCCATACAGGATACACCCAAGGAGAAACACGCTGAGACACATAGTAATCAAATTGGCAAAAATTAAAGACAAAGAAAAATTATTGAAAGCAGCAGGGAAAAATGACAAATAACATACAAGGGAACTCCCATAAGGTTAACAGCTGATTTCTCAGCAGAAACTCTACAAGCCAGAAGGGAGTGGCATGATATACTTAAAGTGATGAAAGGGAAGAACCTACAACCAAGATTACTCTACCCGGCAAGGATCTCATTCAGATTTGATGGAGAAATCAAAAGCTTTACAGACAAGCAAAAGCTAAGAGAATTCAGCACCACCAAACCAGCTCTACAACAAATGCTAAAGGAACTTCTCTAAGTGAGAAACACAAGAGAAGAAAAGGACCTACAAAAACAAACCTAAAACAATTGAGAAAATGGTCATAGGAACATACATATCGATAATTACCTTAAACGTGAATGGATTAAATGCTCTAACCAAAAGACACAGGCTTGCTGAATGGATACAAAAACAAGACCCATATATATACTGTCTACAAGAGACCCACTTCAGACCTAGAGACACATACAGACTGAAAGTGAGGGGATGGAAAAAGATATTCCATGCAAATGGAAATCAAAAGAAAGCTGGAGTAGCTATACTCATATCAGATAAAATAGACTTTAAAATAAAGATTGTTACCAGAGAAAAGGAAGGACACTACATAATGATCAAGGGATCAATCCAAGAAGAAGATATAACAATTATAAATATATATGCACCCAACATAGGAGTAACTCAATACATAAGGCAACTGCTAACATCTCTAAAAGAGGAAATAGACAGTAACACAATAATAGTGGGGACTTTAACACCTCACTTACACCAATGGACAGATCATCCAAAATGAAAATAAATAAGGAAACAGAAGCTTTAAATGACACAATAGACCAGATAGATTTAATTGATATTTATAGGACACTCCATCCAAAAACAGCAGATTACACTTTCTTCTGAAGTGCGCACAGAACATTCTCCAGGATAGATCACATCTTGGGTCACAAATCAAGCCTCAGTAAATTTAAGAAAATGGAAATCATATCAAGCATCTTTTCTGACCACAATGCTATGAGATTAGAAATGAATTACAGGGAAAAAAACGTAAAAAACGCAAACACATGGAGGCTAAACAATACGTTACTAAATAACCAAGAGATCACTGAAAAAATCAAAGAGGAAATCAAAAAATACCTAGAGACAAATGACAATGAAAACACAATGATCCAAAACCTATAGGATGCAGGAGAAGCAGTTCTAAGAGGGAAGTTTACAGCTATACAAGTCTACCTCAAGAAACAAGAAAAATCTCAAGTAAAGAATCTAACCTTACACCTAAAAGAACTAGAGAAAGAAGAACAAACAAAACCCAAAGTTAGCAGAAGGAAAGAAATCATAAAGATCAGAGCAGAAATAAATGAAATAGAAACAAAGAAAACAATAGCAAAGATCAATAAAACTAAAAGCTGGTTCTTTGAGAAGATTAACAAAATTGACAAACCATTAGCCAGACTCATCAAGAATACGAAGGAGAGGACTCAAATCAATAAAAATAGAAATGAAAAAGAAGTTACAACAGACACCACAGAAATTCAAAGCATCCTTAAGAGACTACTACTACAAGCAACTCTATGCCAATAAAATGGACAACCTGGAAGAAATGGACAAATTCTTAGAAGGAATAACCTTCGAAGACTGAACCAGGAAGAAACAGAAAATATGAACAGACAAATCACAAGTAATGAAATTGAAACTGTGATTAAAAATCTTCCAACAAACAAAAGTCCAGGACCAGATGGCTTCACAGGTGAATTCTATCAAACATTTAGAGAAGAGCTAACACCCATCCTTCTCAAACTCTTCCAAAAAACTGCAGAGGAAGGAACACTCCCAAACTCATTCTATGAGGCCACCATCACCCTGATGCCAAAATCAGACAACGATACCACAAAAAAAAAAAGAAAATTACAGACCAATATCACTGATGAATATAGATGCAAAAATCCTCAACAAAATACTAGCAAACAGAATCCAACAACACATTAAAAGGATCATACACCACGATCAAGCGGGATTTATCCCAGGATGCAAGGATTCTTCAATATATGCAAATGAATCAATGTGATACACCATATTAACAAATTGAAGAATAAAAACCATATGATCATCTCAATAGATGCTGAAAAAGCTTTTGACAAAATTCAACACCCATTTATGATAAAAACTCTCCAGAAAGTGGGCATAGAGGGAACCTACCTCAACCTAATAAAGGCCATATATGACAAACCCACAGCAAACCTCATTCTCAATGGTCAAAAACTGAAAGCATTTTCTCTAAGATCAGGAATGAGACAAGGATATCCACTCTCACCACTATTATTCAACATAGTTTTGGAAATCCTAGCCATGGCAATCAGAGAAGAAAAAGAAATAAAAGGAATACAAATTGGAAAAGAAGAAGTAAAACTGTCACTGTTTGCAGATGACATAATACTATACATAGAGAATCCTAAAAATGCCACCAGAAAACTACTAGAGCTAATCAATGAATTTGGTAAAGTTGCAGGATACAAAATTAATGCACAGAAATCTCTTGAATTCCTATACAGCAATGATGAAAAATCTGAAAGAGAATTAAGGAAACACTCCCATTTACCATTGCAACAAAAAGAATAAAATACCTAGGAATAAACCTACCTAAGGAGACAAAAGACCTGTATGCAGAAAACTATAAGACGCTGATGAAAGAAATTAAAGATGATACCAGCAGATGCAGGGATATACCATATTCTTGGATTGGAAGAATCAATATTGTGAAAATGACTATACTACCCAAAGCAATCTACAGATTCAATGCAATCCCTATCAAATTACCAATGGCATTTTTTACGGAACTAGAACAAATCATCTTAAAATTTGTATGGAGACACAAAAGACTCCGAATAGCCAAAGCAATCATGAGGGAAAAAAACGGAGCTGGAGGAATCAGACTCCCTGACTTCAGACTATACTAGAAAGCTACAGTAATCAAGACAATATGGTACTGTCACAAAAACAGAAACATAGATCAATGGAACAAGATAGAAAGCCAGAGATAAGCCCACGCACCTATGGTCAACTACTCTATGACAAAGGAGGCAAGGATATACAATGGAGAAAACACAGTCTCTTCAATAAGTGATGCTGGGAAAACTGGACAGCTACATGTAAAAGAATGGAATTAGAACACTCCCTAACACCATACACAAAAAGAAACTGAAAATGGATTTGAGACCTAAATGTAAGACCAGACACTATAAAACTCTTAGAGGAAAACATAGGAAGAACACTCTTTGACATAAATCACAGCAAGATCTTTTTTGATCCACCTCCTAGAGTAATGCAAATAAAAACAAAAATAAACAAATGGTACCTGATGAAACTTCAAAGCTTTTGCAGAGCAAAGGAAACCATAAATGAGACGAAAAGACAACCCTCAGAAAGGGAGAAAATATTTGCAAACAAATCAACGGACAAAGGATTAATCTCCAAAATATATAAACAGCACATGAAGCTCAATATTAAAGAAACAAACAACCCAATCCAAAAATGGGCAGAAGCTCTAAATAGACATTTCTCCAAAGAAGGCATACAGATGGCCAAGAAGCACATGAAAAGCTGCTCAACATCACTAATTATTAGAAAAATGCAAATCAAAACTACAATGAGGTACCACCTCACACCAGTTAGAATGGGCATCATCAGAAAATCTACAAACAACAAATGCTGGAGAAGGTGTGGAGAAAAGGGAACCCTCTTGCACTGTTGGTGGGAATGTAAATTGATACAGCCACTATGGAGAACAGTATGGAGGTTCCTTTAAAAACTAAAAATAGAATTACCATATGACCCAGCAATCCCACTACTGGGCATATACCCAGAGAAAACCATCATTCAAAAAGACACATGCACCCCAATGTTCATTGCAGCACTATTTACAATAGACAGGTCATGCAAGCAACATAAATGCTCATCAACAGACAAATGGATAAAGAAGATGTGGTACATATATACAATGGAATATTATTCAGCCAAAAAAGGGAACGAAATTGGGTCATTTGTTGAGACGTGGATGGATCTAGAGACTGTCATACAGAGTGAAGTAAGTCAGAAAGAGAAAAACAAATATCGTATATTAACGCATGTATGTGGAACCTAGAAAAATGGTACAGATGAACCGGTTTGCAGGGCAGAAGTTGAGACACAGATACAGAGAACAAACATATGGACACCACTGGGGGAAAACCGCGGTGGGGTGGGGATGGTGGTGTGCTGAACTGGGCGATTGGGATTGACAGGTATACACTGATGTGTATAATACTGGTGACCAATAAGAACCTGCAGTATAAAAAAATAAAAGATCTTAACCAGTGTCTGGCATCATATAAGCGTAAGATGCTGTTATCAATATAGGGCCTCGAGTGATCAGGTGTTTTAGGAATACGGTGATGGTGGCATACAGTGTCCCTCCAGTTCTCACTCTCCCTACACCTTAGGAAACTGCCCCTGCCCCTGCCCTTGCCCCTGCCCCTAATGCTAAATAAATCAGCAGGGACCAGGAAAGGACTAGGTTTTTACTTGTATTGTTTCCTTATAGAAATTAAAACTTAAAAGTTTGAGTTTGTAATATCACAAAAGTTTTTAAAAAACCAATTTCTAAGACAGTAAACATTTTTCTGTACTGAAGAAAATAGAAATGTATCACTTATCTATTATTTTACATATGAAAGTCAAGTTGATATTTTAAAAATCAGTAATGTGGCCGGTGGAGAACTCTTTGACTCCATTTGTGATTCAATCCTCCTTTGCATTTAGGCTGTCACAAAGCAAGATGGAGTCCAAGATGCCTACAGGATTTTTGCAAAACAACCATTTACTGCGTAGACATGTGATATCAACAAGGTGGAGGATTTACCAAAAGATCTGTTTTAAAAACTCAAGAAAAGTATAAGCTTCAATCATAACACTGACTGGTTCCCCAACCTGTACTGAATAGCTTTTGTAAAAAATCCTTTCCTTAGATTTGACTCATATACTTTCAACATGAAAATAGCATATGAATAATTTCTCCTTTAAAAAAACAACTTGTAAATATTGGTATGTGCTTAATACTAAAAAATCAATTACACAGGCCAAGTCAACAGAAAAATGAACCATTACCATACCACCCTGAAGGAAGTGCTGTTCACATTTGGTGTAGATGGTCCCAGATATGCTGAGATGCCAAGGACAAAGATGAAAATAAGAGAAAGAAGGAAAAAAAAAAGCAAGAAAGCAGGTTCAGATGATAACATTACTTTAAAAAGAGATATTTGATTATTACCCTGTATTTAGGTGAAGAAGAAAACTGAAATGAAACTAAAATTTTGGGTGAATTTCAGAAAGTTTCTTCACCATAGACATATTATTATCTAAATATCAATCTAGAGTCATGAAATTAACATGAAAATACTGGAGTCTTTAAAAATTGGTTCTACATTTAGATGGATTAAACACTCAGCCCTACCCTTTCCTACAGAATTTCTCTATTCCTGAGCATTTTATATAGATACAGGGTTTTTTTTATGTTCCATTTTGTTATGTAATAGTTTTATTGGCTTTAAGAATAGCTTATATTGTCTTCTCACAGTTCTGCTTTACTTAATGTCTTTCTGTTTCCTTTAGAGATGAAGGACAGCTGAGAAAATATGACCTTCTTGGGCCACCCTTTATTTCTAGAATTGTGGATTATTGGGAAGAAGTCTGAGACCACCTTGATTTCTCCTTCTATGTGACTTGCTCTGCTACTCGAGTAGACATGCTTTATTTCATCCTTGAGATTCAGGGACAAAGGACCTTTGTAATGACCTTTACCAAAAAACCTCCAGCACCACTGTTAGCTTCATAGCTCTATTTCACCCTTAGTTCTCCTTTGTTTTTGTAATTTTATTTTTGTAATGTTTCTTTTTTTCCCCCCAAATCTTCCACTCCCCTTCAGCCTATTGTTTTTGCTCCTGTTTGAGACTTAATGTGCCCAAATCATGTGCTCTGAACATCTGTGTGATAAGCAGTAATTCACTGGACTGTATTTTGTGTTTCTAGATGTAATCATGTATTTTCTGTCTACTTACCAGAATGTGGTACTTCTAAGTGAAAAAAAGTGTTATGAGAGGCAAGTGATAAATGCAAAAACATTAGAAGCCATGTATTTGTTAAATCAAAATAGTATCCCTGCAATAATTGTCAGAAACACATGCTATATAAAATAGGCTTAGGCTGAAGAGCATCATTTGTCAAACATAAACTCACTGAGAACATCTATCCTCCTGAAACCCTCCCCACCATTATAATTTCTGACGATTTCAAAAATTTCTCTGTGGTTATCTCTTAGGTCTCTTTGCCAACTTGCCGCAAAGGGCAAACTGGCCTTTTACTGTCATTCACCCAACTCAGGATTTTAGCCTCCCAGGTCGTTAGAGAGAATTAGCTTCCTTTTCATAGATAAGATGATAGTTCAGGGCATCTATAATTTGGGGTCTCAGCAACAGGCCAAATAGAACAGTCAAGAGTAGAGGCATTTGAACTTCCAGAGGTAACATAGAAAATGAAAGTCTTCTTAGGGAAAAAAAATGTATCTTCTTTATATTTATCTACTATTGTCTTTCCTATTCTCAGACAAAAACAGCTCTGTTTTAAAGTAAAAGCATTTTTAAAGCAGGAACCTGCAAATTTAGAGTCAAATGTAAAGGCTCTATTTACAAAATAGGCAAGCAACACATTATGGGGCCATTATGAAAAATCTAATTCCTATGCAGTATATATTTTATGGATTGCTGAATGTTTATGGTAGGTTACACATAGAGCAGTCCTCATCAAGGACCTTAGGGTGACACAGATAATAATAATACATGAGTGTCTGTGGTAAGGGTCTGAGAGAAGCACAGACAATTCTATAGGAGCTTCAAGAGGATGAGCCAACTTTTTCTTGAAGGAATCAAGAAAGGTTTTATCAAAGACTTGACAGATGGAGAGAGGGAGACAGAATCAGAGACTAACAGAAGCAAAGGCATGGAGGCAGGCTATTACAATGCAAGTGTTCCTCCTCCCCCAGGAAATGTCCTATCTAATGATAGCTGTGACCCTTAAAGGTTGTTAAAAGTTGTACAGGAATTTCACACACATCAGTAGTTTTACAAGTCTTTCTGCTAACGAGTAATATGAAATGGAATTGTAGTTGATACTATATTTTGTACCAGGTCATTGATTTACAGAAGGTCAAGATTAGCCATGGACTGAATAGTAGAACAGGTGAAGCTTATGTTAAGAGTTCCTCCAGTCACTCATCTTTTATGACCACCCCTGCACGCACACGCGGGCACACACTCACACACACACACACACACTTGCCCAACCATCCTAAACCTTCAGCTTATCTTCCATTAATTTTACATGTCTTCTGCCATCCCACCACCCTGATTCTCATGTCTGCAAATACCATGACACTCTTCAAGAGGTATCCCTCTATAATTTCATTATGTTCCCAAAGCTAGTTCTTAAGCTCCATGTGACTCCATTTTTGCTATAGTCCTAGGGCCTGTAACACAGTGAATACTCAATAAATAGCTGTCAAATGAATAGAAAATTAATAGACTGTCATAGGGCAGCCCATTTGACAAGCAGAAGATGAATTATCACGTCCATTTTGTAGATAAGTTTGCGGAGACAAAGAGAGGTTCTAAGTCTCTAACTTGTGCTCATTTTATCATGAGACATTGCTTTTACTCAAATAATGATTAATAGTGGCAATTACAGGTTGGATGGAGGAGTGAAATAATGATGATTTGGGCACATAGAACCTACAACCGTCCCTCAAATCATGCTATATAAGCATCACACAGTCATCCAAGGAGGTGATAGTAGTATCTAATGAGAGATAATACAATTGGGAAGAGATAAAAATTAGTCATGTGTGTGTTGTCACAATTTCCCTAAATGTCCTGCCCTCTTAACTCCATGTTTGCCTGCTCAACTTTTCCCCTTCCTATAACCTAGAGTATTAAGAATCATACTTTTAGCCACTGGTTCCCAATTATTTTCTTGCAAGGAGAACTGGGGCAATGGTAGGAACAGCACTGGAGCAGTGAGACATTTTCATTAGTAAAAGCTCATATTTAGTGCTGAGGTAGAGTAAAAGGAATGAAATAGAGTCATACAGGGAGAAATTGAGAGTCCATGTGAGTTATGTGAGAGTAATCATTGGGAAATTCTGTGATAAAATGGTGAGAGCCTTAGAAACATTTTCACATTACGTGTGAGACTGAGAAGCTGGGTAGGAAACAAGGCTTTGAGAAGTTTTGCTCTATGCTAAATGGGAGTTTCTAGAAGGACTGTAATGAAGATTGCAATTGCTCTTCATCATCTTTTAGTTGCCAAACATGCTGCTTGTTGAATGCAGGTTCACTCACAAGCGGACATGAGGCAACATGGTTAATATGATTTCCTTGTGACCTCCTGATTTGGTTAGGAAAATTTCAGCTATGTGTAACAGAAAAAGTGATGTATAGGGCCCCACACATATAGAGGTTAATTTCTTCTCAGGTAACAAGAAGTCTGGAAGTACTTTCGTCGACCACTTTCTTCCTTCAGAGAAGGATGTGGAAAAAGTGTTTGTGTTCAAATGAATACAGAGAATTTCATACCACTGTACAAGTCTCAATATGAAGAAGGATGGTCCATGAGATATTTACTATACTTCACTATTGTGCAGTAAGTCAAGGATAGTTCAGAGGAAGGAAGAAAGAGGCAAAGAAGCAGAGAAGTATGAAATCTGTGTTTGCTGAATTATTTTAAAATATTCATTTCTGTTGTAAAAACCGTAACAAATAAAAGTAATAGACAAAATTAAGCACAGAATCAAGTAACTGCTGAGATGTATTAGACATAAAGTTAGTACAGCACATATAGACATGTGCTGATCATAGCAAAAAGGATGGAAGGAACAAGTAAACCTTATCTATTCATAAGGAATATATCATGTCTTCTCCAGTTGGTACCTGTGTAATCAGGTATCCATAGGTGACACCTACTCTGGTCTTACGTGTCCTCTCCCAAACCACAGATTAAAAACACAGATTCTCAGAAGGATATCAGCAAGTTTCAACCATGAATACTTGCCCCTGACTCTCTCTAATAGAGCAGGTGTCTTTAGGCTCAAAGTGCCTTCCATCTACTGAACCTCCTTGCTTATCTTCAACTCTGGTCTTCAGAACCATATGATTAACAGAGGAGGCTGGTGTGGTAGAGAGACACAATATACAAACACTGCACAATGTAGAATCCATATTTCTTGTATTTTATTTAAGGATATTTCCTTACCTTGTCATTAATATTGATAGTTGTTACTATTATACATAAAATATGCATATATGTTATATATTAATTGTATATATTATTTATTACCAATGTCATTGATAATTGTCAGTCATATATATTAATTATACTACATAATATCGTATATATGCATAGATTATATGTAATATATTAATATTTATTAATAGTAACAGTTAATAGTCATAGTATGTAAATATTTACTCCAGAAAACCACTGGTTTTCAAACAAACCAACTTCCTTTGCACTTAATGAAAATATCTAAAGGAGCTATTGAATGTGGAGACCTGTGTTTGTCTCCTATAGATATTTTCCCCTTGATATGCAAATGAAATTTTTCACGCATACACAACTCAGGGTTGACTTCCAAGCAGAGTGGCAGAGTGCCTGCAGCAGAGATCTCCCTGCACAGCGTAGATCCTTGGCGGAGGCAAGAAAATGAGCTCTCTTTGTCTCTCAGAAATTGTACTGGTCATACAGATCCTAGATCTTACTCTAGCTTCAAAAACCCATCTAAGCTTAATAGTAAGGTGAAGGCAAGGAGGAATGCAAGGGGGATGGGATCAAGGAGAAAGACAAAGGGATGGGAAGGGTTTAAGTTGATGTAGAATCTACCAAAACTAAAGACTGGAAACAAACAATATTTTGTTATTTTTGGACAAATATGTGTAATCAATACCAAATATAGGGTAATGGTTATTTCTATGCAGGGAGATAGGAAGGTAAGAAGATAGAGCTACACAGAAGTAAAATTTTAACTATAAGTTTTATTTCTGAAACTTGGTGGTAGGTGGCACCCAGATATCCATTAT
The DNA here is from genome assembly GCF_949987535.1 of Balaenoptera acutorostrata. NCBI lineage: Eukaryota > Metazoa > Chordata > Mammalia > Artiodactyla > Balaenopteridae > Balaenoptera > Balaenoptera acutorostrata. The sequence continues at coordinate 60,360,714 of NC_080075.1, forward strand.
TTTATCATCAAATTTTGTATATCTAGATATTTCATAAAAGAAACTGGTGCCTGTCCTTTGATTCATGGTGTTTCATAGGACAGTAGTGTTCAAAGTGGGTGATGCACATACCTAACGGAATGCAAAAACATGATATCTATCCACAGATTTTTTAAAAATTGAGATACAGTTCAAATACCATAAGAGTCACCCTTTTAAACTAATTTTTAGTATGTTCACAAGGCTGTACAACCATCACCACTATCCAATTTCAGAACATTTTTATCACTTCAAAAAAGCAAACCAAAAACCTGTACCCATTATCAGTCACTGTTCATAACCTCTTCATCCAGCCCCTGGCAATCATGAATCTACTTCTTTTCTCTCTGGATTTGCCTCTCCTGTACACTTCATACACATTTAGTGACTGGCTTATTTCACTTCACATAATGTTTTCAAAGTCCATCCATGTTGTAGCATGTATCGGTACTCCATTGTCTTTTCTAGCTGAATAATCAGACCCTCAATGTCAATACATTCTCTATTATAAACTTATATGTCTCAGCATGTGTGTGCTCTTGGTTGAATCATGCTGGTTCTTCTTCACCTCTCCTTTTACAATTGCTCTTTTTCTCCTATGTTGTAAAAGTTCTCGGATTACCTCTCACTCAATTTGACTCTTACTATGGTACCTTACCTCAGGTGCACAGTCCTAAAAGGCAACCTACAAGTATACCACAAATCATTTACCTATTCATCTCAAGAAGGAATATATTCCAACATTAATTTTCTTTTTATATTTAATATTTGTTCATCAAATGGTTAATATATTCAACTTGATTTGTTTTTCATTCATTCATCAAATATTTATTGCAAAGCTACTATGCAACATGAATGGATTCATGTAACATTACAAAGATATTTATAGATAGGATATTAACCCACTTTTGTAAGAATATGTGTGCATGTCTTGTAAGTACAAAGGTCAGGAAGGATAAAAACTCATGCTTGACAAGTTTTGCTGTTGGGAGATGGGAAGGAGAGTAGAATGGGAGGAACATTTACATTTCTTTTTTTTTTTTTTTTGACGCACAACACTTACATAGGTTTCCTTCAACCTCTCACTATTCATCACAGGCTGTTCCACCATAAATGTACTTTCCAGCTCATTAATCTTTTTTTTTTTTTTTTGTAGGTATTATACTATATTTCTATTGTACAGGCTGTGGATAAAATGTCAGGGGCAAGAAAAACTCCATTTCGTTCCCCAGGACTTACTTTTTTCTATGTGTATATCATTTTATTTTTAATACAGCAGGTTCTTATTAGTTACCTATTTTATACATATTAGTGTATATATGTCAACCCCAAACTCTCAATTCATCCCAACACCACCACTCCCACGCCCCCACTTTCCCCCCTTGGTGTCCATATGTTTGTTCTCTACATCTGTGTCTCAATTTCTGCCTTGCAAACCAGTTCATCTCTACCATTTTTCTAGATTCCACATATATGCATTAATATACGATATTTGTTTTTCTCTTTCTGACATACTTCACTCTGTATGACAGTCTCTACATCCATCCACAACTCTACAAATGATCCAATTTCACTCCTTTTTATGGCTGAGTAATATTCCATTGTATATATGTACCACAACTTCTTTATCCATTCATCTCTCGATGGGCATTTATGTTGCTTCCATGACCTGGCTATTGTAAATAGTGCTGCAATGAACATTGGGGTGCATGCGTCTTTTTGAATTATGGTTTTCTCTGGGTATATGCCCAGTAGTGGGATTGCTGGGTCGTATGGTAATTCTATTTTTAGAGTTTTAAGGAACATCCATACAGTTCTCCATAGTGGCTGTATCAAGTTACATTCCCACCAAAAGTGCAAGAGGGTTCCCTTTTCTCCATACCCTCTCGAGCATTTGTTGTTTGTAGATTTTCTGATGATGCCCATTCTAACCGGTGTGAGGTGATTCCTCATTGTAGTTTGATTTGCATTTCTCTAATGATTAATGATAAGCAGCTTTTCATGTGCCTCTTGGCCATCTGTATGTCTTCTTTGGAGAAATGTCTATTTAGGTCTTCTGACCATTTTTTGACAGGGCTTTTTTTTTTTTAATATTGAGTTGCATGAGCTGTTTATATATTTTGGAGATTAATCCTTTGTCCACTGATTCGTTTGCAAATATTTTCTCCCATTCTAGGGTTGTCTTTTTATCTTGTTTATAGTTTCCTTTGCTGTGCAAAAGCTTTTAACTTTCATTAGGCCCCATTTGTTTATTTTTGTTTTTATTTCCATTACTCTGAGAGGTGGGTCAAAAAGATCTTGCTGTGATTTATGTCAAAGAGTGTTCTTCCTATGTTTTCCTCTCAGAGTTTTATAGTGTCCAGTCTTACATTTAGGTCTTTAATCCATTTTGAGTTTATTTTTGTGTATGGTGTTAGGAAGTGTTCTAATTTCATTATTTTACATGTAGCTGTTCAGTTTTTTAAGAGACTGTCTTTTCTCCATTGTATATCCTTGTCTCCTTTGTCATAGATTAGTTGACCATAGGTGCTTGGTTTTATCTCTGGGTTTTCTATCTTGTTCCATTGATCTATGTTTCTGTTTTTGTGCCAGTACCATATTGTCTTGATTAGTGTAGCTTTGTAGTATAGTCTGAAGTCAGGGAGTCTGATTCCTCCACCTCCAATTTCTTCCCTCAAGATTGCTTTGGCTATTCGGGGTCTTTTGTGTCTCCACACAAATTTTAATATATTTTGTTCTAGTTCTGCAAAAAATGCCATTGGTAGTTTGATAGGGATTGCATTGAATCTGTAGATTGCTTTGGGTAGTATAGTCATTTTCACAATATTGATTCTTCCAATCCAAGAACATGGTGTATCTCTCCATCTGTTTGTGTTATCTTTGATTTCTTTCATCAGTGTCTTATAGTTTTCTGCCTACAGGTCTTTTACCTCCTTAGGTAGGTTTATTCCTAGGTATTTTATTCCATTTGTTTCAATGGTGAATAGGATTATTTCCTTAATTTCTCTTTCTGATCGTTTGTTGTTAGTGTATAGGAATGCAAGAGATTTCTGTGCATTAATTTTGTATCCTGCAACTTTACCAAATTCATTGATTAGCTCTAGTAGTTTTCTGGTGGCATCTTTAGGATTCTCTATGTATAGTATCGTGTCATCTGCAAACAATGACAATTTTACTTCTTCTTTCCAATATGTGTTCCTTTTGTTTCTTTTTCTTCTCTGATTGCCATGGCTAGGACTTCCAAAACTATGATGAATAAGAGTGGCGAGAGTGGACATCCTTGTCTTGTTCCTGATCTTAGAGGAAATGCTTCCAGTTTTTCACCATTGAGAATGATGCTTGCTGTGGGTTTGTCATATATGACCTTTATTATGTTGAGGTAGGTTCCCTCTATGCCCACTTTCTGGGGAGTTTTTATCATAAATCGGTGTTGAATTTTGTCAGAAGCTTTTTTTGCACCTATTGAGATGATCATATGGTTTTTATTCTTCAATTTGTTAATATGGTGTATCACATTGATTGATTTGCATATATTGAAGAATCCTTGCATCCCTGGGATAAATCCCACTTGATCATGGTGTATATTCCTCTTAATGTGTTGATGGATTTTGTTTGCTAGTATTTTGTTGAGGATTTTTGCATCTATATTCATCAGTGATATTGGTCTATAATTTTCTTTTTTTGTAATATCTTTGTCTGGTTTTGGTATCAGGGTGATGGTGGCCTTGTAGAATGAGTTGGGGAGTGTTCCTTTCTCTGTAGTTTTTTTGGAGGAGTTTGAGAAGGATGGGTGTTAGCTCTTCTCTAATTGTTTGATAGAATTCACCTGTGAAGCCATCTGGTCCTGGACTTTTGTTTGTTGGAAGATTTTTAATCACAGTGTCAATTTCATGACTTGTGATTGGTCTGTTCATATTTTCTGTTTCTTCCTGGTTCAGTCTTGGAAGGTTATACCTTCTAAGAATTTGTCCATTTCTTCCAGTGTCCATTTTATTGGCATAGAGTTGCTTGTAGTAGTCTCTTAGGATGTGTTGTATTTCTGCGATGTCTGTTGTAACTTCTCCTTTTTCAGTTCTAATTTTAATGATTTGAATCCTCTCCCTCTTTTTCCTGATGAGTCTGGCTAATGGTTTATCAATTTTGTTAATCTTCTCAAAGAACCAGCTTTTAGTTTTATTGATCTTTGCTATTGTTTTCTTTGTTTCTATTTCATTTATTTCTGCTCTGATCTTTATGATTTATTTCCTTCTAGTAACTTTAGGTTTTGTTTGTTCTTCTTTCTCTAGCCCCTTTAGGTGTAAGGTTAGATTGTTTATTTGAGATTTTTCTTATTTCTTGAGGTAGGCTTGTATTGCTATAAACTTCCCTCTTAGAAATGCTTTTGCTGCATCCCATAAGTTTCAGATTGTCGTGTTTTCACTGTCATTTATGTGTAGGTATTTTTTTATTTCCTCTTTGATTTCTTCAGTGATCTCTCGGTTATTTAGTAACGTATTGTTTAACCTCCATGTGTTTGTGTTTTTACGTTTTTTCCCCCTGTAATTGATTTCTAATCTCATAGAGTTGTGGTTTAAAAGGATGCTTGAAACAATTTCCATTTTCTTAAATTCACCGAGGCTTAATTTGTGACCCAAGATGTGATCTATCCTGGAGAATGTTCCATGTGCACTTGAGAAGAAAGTGTATTCTTCTGCTTTCGGATGAAATGTCCTGTAAATATCAATGAAATCTATCTGGTCTATTGTGTCATTTAAAGTTTCTGTTTCCTTACTAATTTTCTGTCTGAATGATCTGTCCATTGGTGTAAGTGAGGTGTTAAAGTCCCCCACTATTATTGTGTTACTGTCAATTTCCTCTTTTATAGCTGTTAGCATTTGCTTTATGTACTGAGGTGCTCCTATGTATATTTATATATATAAATTTTAAAGCATATATATTTATATATATAAATTATAAAGCATATATATTTATAATTGTTATATCTTATTCTTGGATTGATCCCTTGATCATTATGTAGTGTCCTTCCTTGTCTCTTGAAACAGTCTTTATTTTAAAGTCTATTTTATCTGATTTAAGTATTGGTACTACAGCTTTGTTTTGATTTCCATTTGCATGGAATATCTTTTTCCATCCCCTCACTTTCAGTCTGTATGTATCCCTAGGTCTGAAGTGGTCATCTTGTAGACAGCATATAGATGGGTCTTGTTTTTGTATCCATTCAGGGAGCCTGTGTCTTTTGGTTGGAACATTTAATCCATCCACGATTAAGGTAATTATTGATATGTATGTTCCTATGACCATTTTCTTAATTGTGTTGGGTTTGTTTTGTAGGTCCTTTTCTTCTCTTGTGTTTCCCTCTTAGAGAAGTTCCAGTAGCATTTGTAGTAGAGATGGTTTGGTGGTGCTGAATTCTCTTAGCTTTTGCTTGTCTTTTAAGCTTTTGATTTCTCTGCTGAATCTGAATGAGATCCTTGCTGGGTAGAATAATTTTGGTTGTAGTTTCTTCCCTTTAATCACTTGAAATATATCGTGCCACGCCCTTCTGGCTTGTAGAATTTCTGCTGAGAAATCAGCTGTTAACCTTATGGGAGTTCCCTTGTATGTTATTTGTTGTTTTTCCCTTTTTGTTTTTAATAATTTTTCTTTGTCCTTAATTTTTGTCAATTTGATTACTATGTGTCTTGGCATGTTTCTCCTTGGGTTTATCCTGCCTGGGACTCTCTGCACTTCCTGGACTTGAGTGGCTATTTCCATTCCCATGTTAGAGAAGTTTTCAACTATAATCTCTTCAAATATTTCCTCGGGTCCTTTCTCTTCTCCTTCTGGGACCCCTATAATGTGAATGTTGGTGCATTTAATGTTGTCCCAGAGGTCTCTTAGGCTGTCTTCACTTTTTTTCATTCTTTTTTCTTTATTCTGTTCCACAGCAGTGATTTCCACCATTCTCTCCTCCAGGTCACTTATCCGTTCTTCTGCCTCAGTTATTGTGCTATTGATTCCTTGTAGTGTATTTTTCATTTCAATCATTGTATTGTTCATCTCTGTTTGTTCTTTAATTCTTCTAGGTGTTTGTTCTTTAAATCTCCTAGGTCTTTGTTAAACATTTCTTGCATCTTCTCGATCTTTGCCTCCATCTTTTTCCAAGGTCCTGGATCATCTTCACTATCATTATTTTAAATTCTTTTTCTGGAAGGTTGCCTACCTCCACTTCATTTAGTTGTTTTTCTGGGGTTTTATCTTGTTCTTTCATCTGGTACATAGTCCTCTGCCTTTTCATTTTATCTATCTTTCTGTGAATGTGGTTTTCTTTCCACAGGCTGCAGGATTGTAGTTTTTCTTGTTTCTGCTGTCTGCCCTCTGCCTTGATGTTTTTTATGTTAATTATATTTGGAATGAGAATTCAATTGAGAAGAAAAATTAGCACACAAATCCATGTGGTAATAGGAAAGAAATTAAAAATTTCAATTATATACACAGTTTTATTTGTAGAGAAGAATGATAGGGTGATTACTAAAATACTTTCAAGCATAAAATTATATTACCTTTGTATAAAATTCTATTGAAGTAGAGTGAAAATACAAACTTATGATTAAAGGGAGCAATGTAAAATTTATTATAGCAAAGAAGATAATTTGTTCTTTTTAAGTCGTTTATAGTTAGTAGCAAATTGCTATTGTAGTAATACACCATTGGAAATATATAAAGGAATGATATGTGCTAATTGGTTTCATTTTAAATACAAAATTTTACAATATACCATAAATCACATCCTTTCCAATTGTTTAAGTTTAGGACCTAGATGGATTTTTAAAAAACTAAATGTAAACTGAACTTTCTACAAAATATTATAGTAGTAAAATACAAATATATTATTAATCAAAGTGTAATAAACAGACTAAAATTTCCAGATAAAAGACAAGGACTATTATAATAGTAAAAACAAATACTGGATGTTTATAAACTGATTGATGTTTATATGGATGTAAAGGCTCAGAATAATCAATTCAATATTGAATGAGAAGAACAAAGTTGGTGAACTCACATTACTTGACTTCAAGACTTAGTTTAAAGCTATAGTAATCAAGACAGTGTGATACTGGAGAAAGAATAGACAAATAAATCAATGGAGGAATAGAGAGCCCAGAAAGAGACCCCTATAAATATACTTAAATGTTTTTTTGACAAAGGATCAAGGGCATTGCCATGAAAAATAGATAGCTTTTCAACAAATTATACTGGGACAAATGGACATCTATATACAAAAAAAAAAAAAAAATCAAGACACAGACCTTACGCCCTTCACAAAAAATAATTCAAAATGATCACTGACTAAATGTAAAATGTAAAACTATGAAACTCCTAGAAAATATAATAGGAGAAAATCTAGATGACCTTAGATATGGCAATGAGTTTTTAGATATAACACCAAAGGCATGATCCATGAAAGAAATAATTGCTAAACTGGACTTTATTAAAATTAAAACCTCTGCTCTGTGAAAGACAATGTCAAGAGAGTGAGAAGACAAACCACAGCCTGGGAGAAAATATTTGCAAAAGGAACAGCTGATAAAGGACTGCTATTCAAAATATACAAAGAACTCTTAAAACTCAGTAATAAGAAAATGAACAATGCAATTTAAAAAGAGGTTATTGTGGTGATCATTTTGAAATGTAGAGAAATACAGAATTCCTGTGTTGTGTATCAGGAATTAGCATAGTGTGGTAGGTTAATTGTACTTCAAAAACAAACTAACAGACTTATAGAAAAAGAGATCAAACTTGTGGTTATCAGAGGTGGGGGTGGGAGGGGAAATTGGGATAAGGCAGTCAAAAGGTACAAACTTCCATTTATAAGATAAGTAAGTACTAGGAATATAAAGTAGAACATAGTAAATACAGTTAACACTGCTGTATATTATATATGAAAGTTTATGTTAAGAGAGTAATTCCTAAGAGTTATCATACAAGGAAAAAACTGCTTTTCTGTTTCTTTAATTTGTATTCACATGAGATGATGGATGTTCACTAAACTTACTATAATAATAATTTACTGATGTATGTAAATCAAATCATTATGATGTACACCTTAAACTTATACCGTGCTGTATGTCAATTATATCACAATAAAACTGGAAGAAATAAATTGGCAAAAGACCTGGACACCTCACCAAAGAAGATATGCAGGTGAAAAATAGGCATATGTAAAGATATTTCACATCATATGTCACCAGGGAAATGCAAATTAAAACAAGGAGATACCACCACACACCTATTAGAATGGCCAAAATCTGGAACACTGGCAACACCAAATGCTCCTGAGGACATAGAGCAACAAGAACTCCCATTCATTGCTGGTGGAAATGCAAAATGGTATAGCCATGCTGGAAGATACTTTGGCGGTTTCCTGAAAAACTAAACATACCATTACCATACAATCCAGCAAATGTACTCCTTGGTATTTACCCACAGGAGTTAAAAACTTATGACCACAAAAATACCTGCATACAGATGTTTGTAGCAGCTTTATTCATAACTGTCATAACTTGGAAGCAATTAAGATGTCCTTTAGTAGATGAATATCCTTCAGTGGATAAACTGTGATATATCTAGGCAATGGAATATTATTCAATGCTACAAAGAAATGAGCTATCAAGCCATGAAAAGACATGTAGGAAACTTAAATGCATATCACTAAGTGAAAGGAAGCCAATCTGAAAACTCTGTATGATTCCAGTTATATGACATTCTGGAAAAGGCAAAACTATGGAGACAAGATTATTGGTTGCCAGGGGCTGAGGGCAAGGGGAGGAAAGGATGAATTGGCAAAGCACAGAGGATTTTTAGGACAGTGAAACTATTCTGTATCACACTACAATGGTGGATATATGGCATTATACATTTGTCAAAACTCATAGACTATAAAACACCAAAGTACCACTGTGGTGGTGTAATGTCGATAGTGAGGAAATTAGTTATGTGTATGGGGGCAAGGGGTATTTGGAAACCTTCTGCACTTTTTACCCAATTATGCTGTAAACCAAAAATGCTTTGAAAACAAAGTCTATTAAAAATAAGAAACAAAAATTCAGACACTGCTGTTTACCTCAGATACGTTTAAAGCATAAGTACACAGAAAAGTAGGAACTAAAAAAAAAAAAGATAAAAGAAAAAAAGACATTTAATAGGCAAATAAACTACAACTGCATGCTTTAACGTAAATGAATCTCCCAAAGCAGGTTACATAAGAATACCGCCACACAATTCTAATTTATTAAGGGCAAAATAGGTAAAACTAAAATATTAATGGCTTATGAATGAATACGTATGTGATATAACCATAAAGAAAGGCATGGGAATGATAACACAATAATCAGGAGTATAGTCACTCCTGGAGAATAGGATAGCAAAGTAATTGGGAGGAGAACACAGTGATTAATGAGGGGTAAATAATACTCCATTTCTTAAGCTGCATGGAGAGAACTTGGGTGTTAATTTATTCCATACTCTTTAAACTTTGTATGTGCATTATGCAATTGTAAGGGGAAAAGGTGGTAGAATTTATTGGACTATATAAAATAGTCCTGGGGTGGGGGAGGTTTTAGACAATGTTGGCCACAGAGGGCTCCATTATCACCAAGATTCTGGTTCCTCTGTTTTTAGGTCTACACTCCTCCGTGTGTCAGTTGAATCTTATCCTCCTTGTAAAGGTGGTTGTTGCAGTTCTGGTTTATATCTATATGAACACAAGACCATCCTGAAAAGGAGAGCTTCTCTTATTCAAACTATCAGGCAAAAGTCCTTGACTTCGCACATTAAAGCTATGAAGATTACGTCCCTGCCAGAACCAATCCCTGTGATGAGGAAATTGGGACAAGGCCAGTCACTCTCCACCCAGGATGTGGGGTGGAGGGTGTGGAGGCAACCAGCTCTGGTTGGGGGAACAACTCTGTGCAGTTTGCCTGAGACTTGACATGTTTTAGTTGATAGTTCTGTGTCCCACAGAACCCCTTAATGCCAGGCAAACTGAGATGACTGGTCACCATACAACTAATAGGATAGACATAAACATCAGCTGCCCCAAAAAACCCATGACCAGGCAAACAGAGATGACTGGTCACCATACAACTAATAAGATAGACATAAACATCAGCTGCCCCCAAAAACCCATGGTCAAGTGCTGCTACCGGGAAGTAGATTTGAATAAATGACTGTCTATTTCTACTTCCTCTCAATAGACATCTTTCTCCCATAGGAACTATTGAATCTTTTTCAATTACAAAATTCCAGACTCTATAAAGGATTTCTTAAAATTTGTATCTCTTCCTCTTAAGTGACTAATTAATATTCCTCATGTTTTCTAATGTTATTTGATGGAATTTTCTAGTATGTCAGCAGTATTCCTAAACCTTCTTTAGAATCAGAGCCCTAAAACATGAGATCCTCTGGAGGGTGTTGTGTAACATTTCACAGGTTCAGAGATGTTTTCTCAGCTATTCCCCAAATCCTCACTGAGGTGGAGCTAGAATGATCTGTCGTCTGAGAAAGATCTGTTACTTCCTGGAATAAAAAGGGCCTTAATGACCATTTTATTTAGAGTGATATAGTTTATTAATTTTTTCTTGTTAAAGTATAGCAAATAGTATCCTAGTTAATTTCTTAATTTGTCTCAATCTATGCTTCTCATTGTTTGCAAATATTCTACTAGTTCCCCTGATGAGCTTGTAAAACAGAAAGTTTTACAGTTAGTTTAATTTCTCTCATTTTCTGTTTGGTTTGCACTGTGTCTAAATGTGTGAAACTGAGACTCAGAGGTTCTGTCCAACTAGTATCAAAAAACTAGTACCATCAATGAAAATATTAAGCTATTTGATCATTATTATGTAAAACAGATAGGAATAATTTGGTATGTTTTACATATTTCACTTGATTAATTTCAAGGATGGTTTATAGAATCTCCAGGAATCCTTGTTAAAAATGAAGATTTTAGGGTCCTGCTCAAGATTTTGAAATTCAGTAATTTGGGATGGTAGGGACCATGCTACTGCTTGGAACAAGGATCCGAGACTAACCCTCATTGAAATCACCTCTGGTGTATTTATAAATGCAGATAGCAGGCTGGAGCCTCCAGAGACACTAATTCCAAAGTTTGTAGACAACCATGGAATCTCCAGTTCAGAGAGAGTCTGAAATCAGACTGGTATAATTCCACCATAGTTGAAGCTTGAATTATGTTTGTTATCATAGAGATTGGACAACGTGAGGGGATTGAAACCCATGAGGTTTCAATGAGAAATGTCATGGAAAGCCCCTGTGCCAAAAAAAAACAATTGTGATTTGGAGGTCTTTTGGAATACAATTACACAGCTAACAGCAGTGATTGTTAATATGATGAGTAGCAAAACAGCCACTCTTTTGAATTACAATTTTGTCAGAGTTGATCAACCATTTCCCCTCCAAGCCTTTGGAAGTAAATCCCATTATAGAACAGGGTTCTTTTTCCCCCTGGTGTATATTGACCAAGGACATATTCTGGTCAAGAATTCATTTAGTAGCTTTGCTGTATCCACACAGGAAATGGCTGTGACCTTTCCAGTCCGGAAGGTTATGCAATTTGACAGGCGGCACTGAGCCAATCCCTCCAACCACGCGGCACAGACCACCGCGCACTGTCCTCCCGAGGCATGCTGTTACTCATGTTGTTTAATCACACTGGGCATGTCTGGAGCTGAACGTCACTCAGGATATCAGAAAGGCAGAAAAACCGTGTTACTGATCCTGTAGAAACCCTCAGTGAGAAGCAACATTCATAGCTGGCTGGTTATTTAATGGATGCATTGCGTTCACTTCCAAAAATGTCGTCCCCTTGTGTCTCTGTTACCTGCCACCACATCCAACTGCAGCTCCAAACATGAATTTTGATTTGTCAGAAATTATAGAACTTGTTAAAAATGAAAATAAAACATTAGATGACTTCTTTGCTTCACATGATGTACAGAAAAATGAATCACAGCCCCGACTTAATGACAGCTTATACCCTAGTTAGGGTACTAACACTAATACGTTTCCTATCGGACTCCTTCATTTACCAAATGTTAGCTCTATTTTGACCTATGTCAGGAAAAAAGCATATCTCCTCTCTCTCTTTAACACACACACATACACACACAGCACTTGTATTCATCACAGATTTTGGTGGTCTAGCTACATTGCTGAAGATTCAAGAGTGAGAGTGAAGGTTAACATCACACAATTCAAGTAAGTAGATCATGATTATTATTAGAAAACAAAACAATTAGGAAAAAAAAAAGGTGTGTAATATTTTATTTTTAAGAAAAGGGAAGGAAATCCCCAACTGCTCTACTAATATTTTGTGCCATGCCTGTATTGAACTTTCTGTTGTTGAGACTATGCTTCCATTTAATCCCCTTCAGTTTGTTTTTCAAATGTATTCTGTATATAATATATAGTTTTGGATATTTATAAGAATGAATTCCCACTGTCTCTAATTGATTCCTCGGTTGTCTCTGTCTCTTCCATTCTCCCCCTCCCCCAGCTCCTGATTTTTTCAGGAACAATATGAATTCTTATTTTCTCATTTAGAGCAATTCAGCCAGACATGTGTGTCATCAAATTTCAACCTCTACCCCAAGTTCCTTATCAAAATATTTCCATGAAAGAAATGCAGCTTTCTTCCCCAGGAGAAGTCTAGTGAATAAAAGTTTCTTCACCTTCAATTTCTGAAACAACATTGAAAAACACAAAAGAATGTTCATTAAAGTGCTAAATTGTGTGGTGCAAGGAAAGGGTTACGGAGGTGTGAGAAGACTGAAAGGATCGTGATGGCTGGAGTATGTAAGGACTCGCTGATGTGCCCTTCCGACGTGTTTCCAGAGCAATTTATGATTCAAGGAATCAATGCTCATATATTTGCTGTTAATTTGGTTCTGTTTTCATTAAAAACTAAGCTCACTGAGGACAGACATTATGCCTGTACCACTATTTTATACTGCCAACACTGAGAACAAGGTTTTAGGAAAATAGGGAGTCAATCAATTTTAAATGAAGGGCTGGCTTGACTGAGTCTTGAAAAATGCATAAGATTAAGGTGGTTTGAAGTAAAAAGAGGAAGCTTTACCAGCAGAAAGAATAAAATGAGTCAATTGGTGGAGAATTTAAAGACTAAAGAAACAGAATTACAGTAGAGTAGAGCTGACAAATATTGAGAAGTGAGTGTGTTTAATTTAGAAAGTGGTCAGAAAAAGGGAAACTTGAATGCCTGTTGGAGGAGGTTAGATTCACTGTTGCAGAAAATACAATGATCAGAGTTTTTTGAACATAGCAACAAAACAATTAAAAGGATATTTTAGAAGATTAGTATCCACGAAGCTTAAACAGTATACCTAGTTTGAGGATCACTTATGACCCTTGCTTTATAAGAGTGTCTAAAGTATTTGGGTTTCTCATTTTAAGTCAGAGTTGCTCTCTTTTTCTCCTCCATTTCTTTCTCTTTATGTGTCTTTCACACCATTTCCAGTCTATCAAACAGGAAACTATACATACCTTAGGCCTATTCTATCAAGTGAAAAATACTTGAAAAACTCACTAAGAAAGAGGCAAGTAGGGTCTTAAAATATAGGCTATCCTGGAGTGATCTGCAAAAGCACTGAAAGTGGAGACCAAAACTTAACACTCAGGAGTTACTATAGGAGCAGTTTTAATCACCACAGTAGGTTTGGAATTTTGTAGGGTGGCGAAGCAAGTAATTTGGACTTCAGAGTACAACTCAAACCACACAGAATAAATAATAGGTTAATAGCTTATTAATAAGGTTGATCTATTTGCCAGCAAAGGCAAAATTAAGCCATAAGTGTTTACATTACATAAATCTCTGATAGCTATCATTCTTCCTATTGTGATCACCCTGTAAACACAGGATAGATCCCCATCCAAGTTTTAGATTGGATGTTATCACTGATACCACACACACACCAATATGGTATGAAAACTTATTATTTACATAATAAGACTTTCTAGAGAGACAAGGGCATATCTCCCTAGATGAACCAAAAGTGGCTTAAGATAGCCGGGAAAGGTTTCTGGCTGTAGGTTTTTACTACGATAACGGGGTAGGGCCGAGATGAGGGTTTCTGCTGGTGGGCAGGGGTGTGCATGGTTTGAACTTCCCATTGGCACCGAAGGAGAAAGCACCCAGGCTTTCTTAACAGCTTGCCCAGATTCAGGGCACAGGGCAGAGACGGAAAAGGGAGAGGTAATTCTAAAAGCTATCAGAAGTTAAACATTAAAAAAATGAAGTTAGACTCTTTATTTTACTTTCATAGTTAGGTTTGTTTAATTTGCCTCAGTATCCAACATCACAATAGGTTTTTGGGTTTTTTTTAAGAGAAAGACATACATATTTGCCTTTCCCCAAGTAACCTTATATAATATGATATTAGCTCATGGTGTTATAATAATGCATTGCCCCTAAATACTAGTCACTATGATCAGTTCTCCAACATCATTTCACTCTAAACAATAATCTCATTCCCATGGTCAGAGATTAGTTTAGAAACAGGCATGTGATGGTAACCTGGCCAATGAGACTTGAGAGGAAGCTTACTGGGGAATTCTGGGTGGGATTTCATCACTCCGAAAGAGAAAACAAAGAGAAGAGATTGTTATGGTTTTTGGTAGTTGCCAAGCCTGAAAGTGGTACCTGAAAGTCCTAAAGTTAAAATATTTTAATTTCTATACCTTGTTTTATAGAAACACTTTGGCCAAAGAACAAATTTTTATGTATTCAATCATCCTTTTAAATGAACAAGATGGTACCATGGCAATGTGCAAAGAGTATTAGCAACAGTATGGGAAGATCTGGATTTCAGCTCCTGTTCTAACATTTACCAGCAATGTGAACTTGAGTGAATAATTTAGTCATTTTGAGCATCAGTTTCTTCAGTTGTAAATAGTGAGTATGTATTTATGTATTAATACTCACCAGATATGTTTTGTAGGGTTACTGTGGTAATTATATAATGTTTTATTCATTACTTAATTCATTAATTAAAATATATTTAATGAGGACCTACTATAGCCAAATATTATGCCCAGAGAAAAGACTGGTGAATAAAATAAAGTCCCCACCTTCACAGTGTTTATAGTATACTTTAAGTAAATTTCTCCACATGTTGTTAGGCCTCAAATACACATAACTATGTGTCTCTGAATGTATTTTGTATGATTTTATTCACCATACATTTATTAGTATCTACCATGTGGGAAACATTATTTTAGGTGCTGAGAATTTAAAAATGAAGAAGATACAATTCCTTTTGAGATGTAGTCCATGGCATTTATATTGCATATAACTTAATCTCTTCAACAATAAAAAGCAAAATACCAGATGAACAAAGCATTAAACAAAGAAAACATTAAATTTTTAGAACAACAGAAAGCCTGGATATAGGCTTAAAAATGTCAACAAAGGTGTAGCTCTCCTTTCCAAAATTCAGCTCTAAAGGAAGCTAGAAAAGTATATATCTAGCACAGGGGAATAGAATAACATTATTGACTTAGGCAAATCATGATTCATCATTTGGGACTGAAAACCTTGTTGCTACAAACAGAATTGACAAGAAAAAGGATAAATGGCTCATGGGCAGGCAATTAAAATATCTGTCACAATATCTGTGTCTATTATATGTTATTATTTAAAAGTAATGATATAACATCTTAATTTATGCAAGGTATTAATTTTGTACTGGGGAGAATCATCCTTATATCATGCAGTTGCTAGTCTGTAAGTTGCATGTTTATAAATTTGTGATTTTCATGTTTATATGTTTGGGTATTTTCCCTAAATGGGCTTAACCTAAAGTTGAAAAGAAATCTGAATGTATAATCCCTTTGGATTTAATTCCTATTTACCTTTGAATTTAATACCACAGACTCCTGAAGGACCTATCCATGGTGCTGGCTAGATCAAGCAGTTACAACAAAATAATCCATATACTCTGTTTATACAGTAAACCTTAGATATATCTCAGGGAAAGAGGCACATGGCAATTTAAATTCATCACAACTCAGCAAAAAAACCAAAATTATTTTGCATTTTTCTCGTCCTTTATAGTTTTTTACAGAATGTCTTACATCTCATTTTACTCACAAAATATGTCTATGATGTCAAATGGGAAACATATTCCTTGTTTTATGGGTGAGGTAACTGAAACAGAGGCCTCTGAGTGATTTTTCCAAAAACACACAATATATCAATGTCAGCAGAAGACTATATTCATTATGGTTGAGGTTGAAAGAATTTGGTAGCACTCCAAGCTCACAACCATATTTGTTGAGCCTGAAAGCTGGCGTTCAAGGATTTGAGATAATAAGTATTCTTCAAAGTTGAGGAGCCATCTCATCCATATGATATAGAAAAATACATCCATTAAAAATGATGTTTACCAAGATACTAAAATACAAAACTAGCAAGAGGTAAAGTCATAAAGAAGCAATTATAAAAAATTGAAAATATAGTCATATGTACTGTATTAATTCTGTGAATGTGTATAATATAGACACAAATATCAAAGACTAGAAATATAACCACCAAAATATTAAGAGTGATTATCCTTAAGTGGGGTTATGAGGAATCTTAATTTTCATCTTTCCTTTTTATGTGTTTTTTCCAATTTTTCTATACTGAAAATATATTAGTTTATATAAATGACTTTTTAAAAATAAAAATGAGTGGTGCCGTGAGGCAAAAAACAAATCCAATCCCTTTGATTGTCATAGTTGCCAATTCATTGTCTTGCTTCATGTCATTTTTTTTGCTGTATCTTCAAAGTTGGATCCTCATCCTTCAGAAAACTCCTTGAACAAGGAAAGTATGCCTTTCCTTTGGGTATATTTTAATTAAGTACAGGCTTCTCCTTGGGTCTCTATCCCCTCAGGCTTCATTAGAATTGGCCAAGGATTTTTAAGCCAATAGGAAAAAAATGTCCATTGATCCAAGGCAATTCCATGTGTTTCTATACTAAGAAAGACCAATAGAGATAATGGATTTGTAAACCATTCCCCAGGATATAGTGATTTCCTTCTGGCTCAAAATCACTACTATTGAAAATAAAATCAAATTATGTGCTACAAAAAGAGACATCCAATAGTGTCTTCTGAAAAACAAACAAACAAACCAACATGCCCAGAAACATGTACTTAGAAAATGTAGAAGTCTCACTCTTCAATGATATCATAATTCTTAGTAAGTAAAACTGTCATGAATATTTTCTCTGAGCAGTCTTTCTTTTAAAGATCTGGGTTAATATTTATATACTTATCTAGTTCTTATTATAAAAGAGTCTACTCACAAAATATCTTTACCTTAAAGATGCTTCAGGAAACGTGTGGTTTTTCTTGCAAGGGTAGGAAGTGATATCAAGTGATAGAGAAATTAATACATATGCAAACAGGGCAGGTGGCTATTATGGAGATACACATGAGCATTAACCTTCATTCCTATAATAGTTTCAGCTGAGCTAGCACTTTCCTGCATTGTGCAAGATCTTTACATATGTGATTCTTATGAATCATTCCAATTTGGAATGAGTGGGTGGCAGCTGTTCTCTTCATTTTATGTGCAGAAAAACTGTACAGAGAAACACCAAAAGACTACCCACCACTTCCGGTGTCAAGTAAAAGTCAATAGAGATGTGTAAAGAAGCCCAACTCTTTACAGCTAATACACTTAGATTTCAAAGTTACCTTCTGTAAACAACAGCATTAAAAGGAATGCATTTTCTAACATACATATATTTTATATTTAAGTGGAAGAAACAATTATATCTCTACATGCCTACCAAAAAAATATAATTAGTGATATCAATTCCTTGGCAGAAAATGTCAAGAGCTTAAACAAACATCTAAAATGGGAGCCTCCCTAGGTGTCATACCAGCACATACCACAACTATTTAATGATGGGATGGCAGCAAATACGTTTCTATACCAAGTAGAAAGATGTCCCTGTTTTCTGTTTTTCTTTTTCTCTTACATTATGTGCCACTAACAGGATCATAGAATGTGTCGGTTTGAGGCTTATCTTATAGCATTTAGGACTAAAAATTCAAATTTCTGAAGATCTTAAGGAAAATAAAGCCTTATATAAGGGGTTATATTCTTGAGTAACTATTCTTGACATTTTAATTAGTTTATGGGAATTCTTAGGGCAAATAAAAGGAAAACATTTTTATCATATTCAAATTGCCAACAATAAGAACAAGTTATGAATTTTAAAATTACCATAGAAATCAATCTTTTGCCAAAATTTTAACAATTAAGTGGTATTGACACTTGCCTAGAGCCTTCAAATACACAACTTCTCTATCATCAGTAACCTTCTTTGCTAAAGCACAAAGGCTACTATCCTAGTGCTGTTTTTCCCCCTCATTGACTCTGGTAGATTCCAGAACTCCACTAACAAATAGGATGATCATTTGTTTTCAAAGAAACCCCTGCATTTTAAGTGGTTTAGAGTTATCTTAAAATATTTGTAAGTAGAATCTATGTTTTTCTCCATTTTTCCTGGACAAGCGTATCCATTCTCTTGTACTGGACTTACACTGCTCCCATTGTTGCCTCACTGGGCATAGTTTCCATTCAGATGAAATCTGCAGTCTCAGACTAAGCAATGCCTATCACATCTACTCATGTTTTCTACACTGTTTCATGAAAAAATTATTGCAACAACTGCTTTTAATGCAACAACTGCTTTTAATCCTTATATGTAATTTTAATGTAGAGACAAAAGCTTGAATTTTGTATGATGATATTCATTAAAATCTATGGCGTTTCAAAAACCTATCTTCCGTTGAGCTACAGAGAATTTCAAAAGCTTTCTATCTGGTGCTGAAATGCAACCATGAATGGCAATGGATGCTACCTCCTTAATCGCTACCAACAGAACCATCACCAAAATCAATAGGAGTAGAAATTTCCCTAAAATGCCTTCTTTATTTTATGGCATCCAACAACATATGGGGTGATTCTCATTATTCTCATTCATTTCTGTGATGCCAGAAATTTCCATTTCATTTAGCAATGAAAATTAACCTTCCAGAAAGATGAAAAATATGGATGTTCTTTTATATTTTTATTATTGAGGTTAAATTTGGTATAAAATCTTTTACTTATTGAAAATGAGACTTATGTGGCACAATTTTCTGTTCTTAGCCATGAGGAATTTCATTGCTTATCTCCTAAGTCTCAAATATGTTAGGGTTTCTGTCTACTGGAAAATGTCAGATAACACACTAAATTAAATGAGGTAACGCTTCTTTCCCTTTTTACAAGGCTGCTTAAAGGAATCAGCTTAAATTTAAAAGAGCAATGTAAAGAAGATAAAAGGTAAATGGTGACTGGTTTGACATTATGAATGTGTAGCTGTTTCCAGGCTGCTTCATGAAAATGTCACAGTCCTGAGGAGATTTACCATTTTCTTCACTAAGCCAAATGCTATTGTAACTCATATTCAGTGAAGGTCATCAAATACCATTTACACAACATATATGATAGATTTTTAAGATATATCTGCAATAGTCACTGGTCTCAATCATGTTGTCAACCCTTGGAGCTTTGCACCAAGTTAGGATTTGCCAGCCCTGGTTCATGACTGGCCTAGAAGTTAGTCAGCTGAGACAAAATGTAAAAAATGAGGAAGGGTCAGAGGGAAGGGAGGATGAAAGGAAATGAGTTTTGAAGCCTGACCCATTTAATACTTTAAGAAGAAAGAGAAGCACGTGAAACCTTGGAAGCATTTTCTCTTCCAAAACATAGGCCTAAGGATAAATGCCTGGGGCCAGCATTTTTATTTTGACTTGAGCTACAGTTTTAGATCAGTGCGGTCAGTTAATTACTCAGCCGTGCTCAGTTACATTTCATTTGAAATTACCAAGTTAAATATCATACAAGGATGTTTTATCCTCCTCCAGTGAAATGGTATCTTACTAAATATTAATACATGATCGAAGCATCGATAGTAAACAAATATAACTTTATGGAGGGAAGAAAAAACACCTTGAGCATCTGTTTATACTCCCCCATCTGCACATTATGTATTAGGAATCGGAAAGAAATTCATACCTCTGAATTTGAATCACAAACAGATTGCTATACGAAATGTGTCCCATCACTGGCTTCAGGAAGAACTTCAAATTCGTAGAGCAAAATATAGCACTTCTGTCAGTTTCAAATACCTTATAACTACATGTTAATTTCAAAGGGTTCAAAATGAGGCTTTGCCAGCTCCATGTCACTAATCCCCACAGTTGGACGGTTGTCAGAGCTGGAGTTTTCATTTACAGTCCAGAGAGGTTAACTGACTTGAGGAAGAGCAGGTCAGGTCTTTTTTCAGTTCAGTCCCTGAGTTTGGGCCACCTGGGGAATAGGAGTCTTAGGGCCTCAAATACCCTCAAAGTTTCCATCTTTGAGAGAAACAGAGTCATGTAAAATAAATGTCATATATAAGCAAAGAAGACCAGTAAAAAAAAGAAAAAAATCTCACGTAAGAGGAAAATAGCAATTTTGGCTTTCTCCTCTCTCCTCTCTTCACAGGTCTCTCAGCACTCCAATCCTCCAGCCCTGCTTTCATTAGTGCAGCCACGGTTTTAATCATTGCCTCAAACACTTTGGACCATTATTAAAAAAAAAAAAATGGACTCCAAATTTTACAGCTTGGCAAACTAATTATTTAAAAGAGTATCTCTAAAATAAACTTCCTCTTTTTCTTCTTCTTCACCTGCTTCTCCTCTTCCTTCTCCCTCTTCTTCTTCTCCTTCAATAAGCACAGACTTTGGTTCTGAAAGCCATTCATTTTAGCCAGAAAATGATTAGGTGGGCATAATTTACCAGGCACAGTTTATCTGTTCCCCTTCCTAGAACCAATATTGTTTGAATCACGTTGCAAGACTCTCTTTGAAATTTTTTACTTCAATTGCTTTTCTTTTCACTGAGCTATCTAGTGATGGGGATGGAGTTGGAATAATGACACCTTTCCAAGGCGAAAGTGTTTAATAAGTGTGAAATGGAAGCTTTATCTTTCCCTAGGGGCATGAGAAAACAGCAGACCCATCTTACAGAAGATATTACATTATCCTGCAGAAGAACAGGATAGTAGTTAGCAGACAAGTGAATGCAAAGAAAGAAGAAATAGATGGCAATATAGAACTACTTTTTCCTCCCTCAGGAAAGTTTGCATGAGACATGCAATGAGCCTCAAACTAAAATAATTCGCTTTATGCAATAGCTATGAAGTGGCAGGGTTGGTATTTGAGCCTAGGATATCTGAGTCCAAAATCCAGACTCCTTCTGGGATGCCATATTGCTTCATTCACAAAATCAGTCATCCTCCAAATGAGACTCTTATTCATTCATACACTCAGCAATAGTGATCAAGTGCAATCCAGGCACTACATTAAGAGTGTAGGGGAGTACAAATGATAAAACCAAGGACCAGAGCCCAAGATTTTATACTTCAGTATAACTCATAATATAACCATAGGAAGATTATAATTGATATCCAACTATCCAAACTGATATTCCATTAATTAGGTCAAACTACCAGATATTCACAGATTGAACCAAAGAAACTGAAGAAGCAATTAGATATTATAGACCCCGAAGGCTCTGACCAGAGTTAACTCTAACTTTACATGCTTTTAAGAGTCTCAGAATCTCTCTCTTCTGCTCCCTCTCCCTCTCTTCTCAATCAATGTGATAGTAATCACTGCTATTGATGGTGTCTCAACTGGTGTAGATAGTAATCTAGTAACCTTGAGAGTCACTGCTTAGTGTATTTAGACCATTTATTTTGAATATATTTGAAAAAGAAAAGAAATAAAAAAATAACTTTGGGAAGAGCAGTGATAAAACTTTAAGGAGGACAGTGCCTAAGGCTGGATTTCAATGTCACTGAAAACACACAAATTATATGCAAATCTGAGAGTATGCCTCTGGAAAATCCTTGCAGAAGCCACAATTGTAGATCATTTCAAAATGCTGACTTTAGGCAGAGATGACACTTTTAGGACTTTAGTATATTACAATCTGTCCAAGTAGTTTTCTGCCATAGCATAATAGTCTATGTGAATATTGAATTCGCTTTATGTTAATCAGCCCACTTAAATAATATCAGTTATATGTATAAATTATTAGACTGAATTATGACTATAGACATACTTTAAGAATCAAATTTTCCTCTGCTAAATCTAGAGTTGTAATGCCAAGTGTGAAAATAAGTAATAAGTTATAAAAAGAAATTGGCAGACTCAAAATAAGATAGGGAAATACTTTTTTGAAAAGCTAGTTACAAAACATCCAGTAAAATCAGTAGTTTCAGAACACTAAAACAGGATAAACTTGTAAATATTAGATTCCATCTTCAGTTAGTAAATCAATCATTTAGTCAAAAATTTACTGTGAAGAATTCAGAAGACAAAATGTGGTCTTAGTCACTATCATATGGGGAAGTTTTTCAGTTCACTTGAAATACATTCTGAGCTATGGGCACCTTAGTGCAACACTCTTCTGGGAAAAGAGAGAAATTCTTTGACTGTCCAAGGCTAGGAAATCTTCCCAGGCCAGATTGATCACAATCCACACCTTAAAGAAGATGAAAAGACAAGAGAAGGATGTCCTAGGGAAGGGATGACAGGAGTGTGAAAATTAGTCAAATGGCAAAAACACAGAAGTAGACAGGGATGGTTTTGGCACCGTAAGATGCAGGAGGAAATGGTATGCCTGACAGAGATGGCGCAGGATAAGCTGATCATATAAGTTTACATTGGATTCCTGAAGACTGAACCATGACCCCATCACCTTCCCGAACTATGTCACAACCAGAAGAGAATCCCAGCTCCACCATCCACCATAATTGGGATTAGTGCAAACAAACAAATGTGTTCTGTTAGTCTGCCTATTCCCCACAGTTTCATAGACCCAGCAGGTACTTATGTGCGTGTGTGTGTGTGTGTGTGTGTGTGTGTGTGTGTGTATGTGTGTTGGGGGTGCACAATATTATTGTGGTGGAGAAGGAAGTGCATAAGTAACAGCACTATACCTTTAAATGAATGGAGTTCATAGCCATTTTTGTCAGTTTTATTCCCAGGCACAAATATTTCTAATTATGTATTGGGAATCTTGTTTGGAAAAATGAATATTTTAGTGATAACTTTTCAGCCATTATAAACCAACCTTCTTTGCAGTAGAGAATTAACCTTCATGACTGATCATGAACAAAAATGCTTATGTCATCAGAGAATGGGTTCACTCTGCAAATCTGGCCAAAAGTTAGCTATTACATAAAACTCTGTATATGGTGATTTGATGAATTTTTATTACAAATGCATAATAGAGCTGTAAATAGAGACATAAATTTGGGAGTCTTCAGAGTATATACAGTATTAACATCATGGAATGTTATAAAATTACCAAGGTAACAAGTATATCTAGAGAATATAAAAAGTGTGAGGGCTAAGCCAAGGGCATATCAATATTTAAAAGTCAGCAAGATGATGAAGAAAAAAATATGGAAAGAGACTGGAAAGGAAATATCAGTTAAGTAAAGAAGAACTGAAAGAGACTGTGTCTAGAAATCAAGATATCAACTATGTCAAACCATGCTGAAAGTTAAAGTAAAACAAGGTCAAATAGTTGCTCACTGAGTTGAACAAAGTGGAAATCATTGGTGAGCTCTACAAGAGCAATTTTAACGGAGTGGGGAAGGCAAAATCCAGATTGAAATGGGTTCAAGAGGAGAGAAATGGGAGATAGCAAGGTACAGGCATCTAGAAGCAAAGAAGGGGCAGGAAGAATGGAGATTTTAGATTTTGAGACAATTGTTGGGAAACAGTCATCTAGAGAGGTGGGGAGGGAACCACAAATAACCAAGGGAGTCCATTATCCGGGCCCATTATCTCACAGTGCAAAAAGCAAATGAAATGCATTTTCTAACTTATAAAATAGTGATCTAAGAGAGTGACACAGTGAATGAACTAGCTGAATATAATGGGCACCAAGGGCTCATTTAAGGCTAGGGATCATGAAATTAAATTTCAGGTGAGTCAGCACATTTGGGTTTTATTCTTCAGCCATGTTAAGCTGTCCATGTACATGGAGTAGCAAAAGTAGTAATGAGAGAAATATATTAAAGGGTTATAATGAGTCAGACTTCACAATATAGGCTTTAGAGGATTATTTCAGTTAATTTTTACAACAATCCTACAAGGTATTGAATAGTTACAACTTTCAATTTACAACTTCCACAACTTTATAGATTAGGAAATAGCTCACCATGAGAAAGTGGCAAAGCCAGAATTTGAATGGAGATGGTAGTTAAGAGTCTGGATTCTTAACCACTCACTACTCTGCAGTGCCTCAGGCACTCTATTTCATTCTGTGAACAGCAACCTCACTATCTTTTCTAAGTCTGGTTAGTAAATAATCCCATTCTTTCTCATGCCCCAGCCCAAATTTTTCCCTTGAGTTTCAGACCTAAATATTTAATATCCCCCTTGGAACTTCCCACTGAATATCTAATCCAAAATCAACATGACCCAAGCAGCTATTTATTCCTCTCCCCAAGCTAACTCCTTCCCCCCCCCATCTTCTCATACAATAATTCAATAGATTTGAAAATTCCAAAATGTTTATGGTTATCTATAGTGGTGAAAAAAGTAAACAAAAAAGTCACTAGAGTGAATATTATAATGGCCATGGAGGTATGAAAAATGGATTAAGTAATAAAAAACAGCAAAACCATATACTTACTATAATTAAAACTAAGTTTATATATAAGCTTTGGGAAAATAACTAGAAAGGAATATGTGCGAATTAAAATATTTATCTCATCAAGTTGGACCATTTATGGTTTTTTTTGAAAATTACTATTTTGGTTAAATGATCATCACAGCTAAAGGGGTAAAAGCAAGACATTTAACATGGACACAATATCTGAGACAAAAAAATATATATATCTTTTACATGTTTTAAGAACAGAAACTGGTCTTAAAGTATTGCTAAGTGATACTTCAAAGATTCATAAAAAGACACGGGATTCCTTTCAGGTTCTATCACTAATGCTTTAACCCATTTTCAAAATATTTAAAGGTTTCTACTTGTCTTCTGACTGCTCAGAAATGTGATAAATAATCATTGAGGATTGCTCTCTTTGACAATGCTAACAGCAGTAACAAGAGCGTAAGTAGAGAGAAAACTGAATGAATTCCTTCCAGTCTTCCGAAAACACCAACCTGTGATTTTCATTAAATAGTTCAAAGGCTTCCGGCTGATATGATCATTTTCTGTGTTTACCAGTCAGATTTTGTGTCAGCTAAAGAGGAGGCCTGCTTAAAGATGCTAGTTTTGACTGAGTTAATATATAAAAGCATACTTATTTAAACCTCAGGTGATTGCAAAAAATATTTTCACCCCAAATAAAGAATGTGGCCTCAATAAGACTAATTATATCCCTTGAAGAAAATGTATAATTTAGATTGGAAAGCCATGAAGGCTTCTGTGCAACGTGGTATCTTGCCTAACTGCATTCAACCGGGGACCACAAGGCTGAGAGGTGTGTGTGTAAATGTGTACTCACATGCCTATTAGAAGAAGTCACAGCATTTGACATACTTAGGTTTCTTCTTACATGATATGTTATTAAGATCTTAAGAAGGAAGCCTCTCTGAACACCCTTCCCAAAAAAGGGTCTTTACCTTATGATCACTGTAATTTAAAAATTTAACAGACCTAACAAAATTAAGATTATTTTAAAAATATTTCTTAATAGTGTACATTATTATTTTTTAATTTATTTTTTAATTTTTATTTATTTATTTTTGGCTGCATTGCATCTCTGTTGCTGTGCGTGGGCTTTCTCTAGTTGCGGCGAGCGGGGGCTACTCTTTGTTGCAGTGCGTGGGTTTCTCATTGCGGTGGCTTCTCTTGTTGCCGAGCACAGGCTCTAGGCGCACGGGCTTCAGTAGTTGTGGTGCATGGGCTCAGTAGTTGTGGCTTGCGGGTTCTAGAGCGTAGGCTCAGTAGTTGTGGCTTGTGGGCTTAGTTGTGCCGCAGCATGTGGGATCTTCCCAGACCAGGGCTCGAACCTGTGTCCCCTGCATTGGCAGGCAGATTCTTAACTACTGTGTCACCAGGGAAGCCCCTGTACATTATTTTTCATTACGTATTGTTTTCATGCCATATCTGAACGTCCAGATAAAAGAAGGGAGAAATGTAAAATAGATATTATACATTGAGGGATTCTGGTCTGACTAGAGTATTAACTGGGAGAACCTGGTTGAGAGGAAGATAATAAATGCCTTGGTAAAGAGGGCTATGGAAAGGGAAGACGGATGGGGTTTTCTGCTCAGGCTATTACAAGAATGAAGTCAAGATGGTGGTCAGGATGAGTCCTGGTCTGGAGGCTCTTGGGAAAATTTTACCTCCAAGCTCATTCTTGTTAAAATTATTATTATTTTATTCTTTCTGCTTCAGTTTCTATTTACTTTTCTTCAAGTTCACTGCTTCTTTGCTTGGCTGTGTCAAGACTACTAACGAGCCTATCAGAGGAATCTTTTGTGTCTAAAATTGTGATTTTTATGTCTGATAGGCTAGCATTTCCTTTTATCTGTCAGAGTTTCCATCCCTCTGCTTAAATCTTCCATTTACTAGTGTACTTTACAACTAGATCCTTTAGCAAAGTAATCATAATTATTGCAAAGTTCCTGTTTATAATTCCAACATCTGGGTCATCTCTGAGTCTGGTTCTGTTGACTGCTTTTCACTTGACAGGGGGTTGTTTTTTCCTTCCTTTTTTATGTGTCCTGTAATTTCTGGAATGTCAGATGTCTTGTGTAAAACAGGAGGGACTGAGGTAAATTGTATTTTTACATGGAAATGGGCATGTGTCTTCTTTTGTCAGGCCATCAGTGTCTGGGATTGAGTCAATCTAGTCAAGAAGGACATTTGGTTTCGTTGTTGCTATGGTTACCAGCAGCGCACCACAGACCTCAAATTCCTCTAGCAGTTGACTGCCTTTGCCCTGTGGTTAGAGCTGAGGCTCAGTTGTTGGAGGGTTTTCTCCTTTTTCAGCTGTCCCTTCATTCCTGCACCCCAGGAGAACCTCTCTCCATGCCCTTTTTCTTTCCCCAGAGGTAGTCTGCTGTTGCTTGTACCTTGTCCTAGGTTCATGTTGTGAGTGTGGGTTTTTCGTTGTTCTAGGCCCACCTAAGTCTAAGGGTTGCCTATATGCCTAAGTCTTAGTGGGGAGTCTTTCTCCATCTTCCTGCCCCTCTTACCCTTGGCAGACAAATGCTGCCTTGTCTGTGATTGGTCTTGGATGGGAGTTTCTAGCCCACTCCAAGTAGTATCTGACCTTTCCATTGTGTCATTATAGGATCTTAGGCCCAAGGCAGTTTCTTGCCCCTCCCCTCCAGTGGTAAAAACATTTTCTTCTCACCTCTCCCAAACTTTAGTAGGAGAAAATGTCTCTGGGATGCTTTGTGCCCATGGGAAAGAGAATGCATTCCTACTATCATAGCAGCTTTTGCTTCTTAGGAGAAAAGAACTTGAAAAAGCAGGCATGTCTTGCTGTCAACCTCCAGCAGCCACAAGCTGCACCACTGAAAGAGGCTCTCACTCACTTCCTGCCCTCTCCTCCCCGTCTTGTCTTTCCCTTCAGCTCCTGACAAAGGCTTATGGAAAGGAGCTTACCATAAGCACTCACAAGTGAGTGTGAGCTCCCCTCGTATCTGTGGTCTCCAGCTAGTTTTGACTGACATCTAGTCCATGATTGGCCTTTGGGGCTTTGTTAAAATTTAACTGATTAGGGACAGAACCTCTTTTTCCTGTGTTCTACCGCAGGTCTGTGCTACAGCGTCCATGTCTCTTTACAGGGGCTTGCCCACTTTAGAATTTACATTGAGGTTGCTTTGCAGCCTCAGTTGTCTGATGACGGTTTCCAAGTGATGACTTGGAAAAAAGTTTACTAGGCTTTTTCTCATTGTTGAGGTAGGAGCAACACCCTTTGTGGCTTCCTGTAGCTTAGGAAACAGAAATTCCTTGCACACCAGTTTTAAAAATTTTGAATGTGAATTCTTTTAGTTGAGACACACTGTAATTCTTCTCCCATTCTCATTTATTTTTACTTAGATTTATGAATTAACCTTAGGACTTGTCATTTGGTTCATGGTAATTAGAGACACTTTAATTTGCAAAACCTTTTCTAATCCAGTATTGTAGGAAACCTAAGTTTTTTATAGCCTCAAAATACCTAAAACCTTAGAGAATTTAAAGACGATTATTCAATTCACTTGAAATGATGACTATACAATCTTTAACTATTAAAATTCATCTTTAAAATTTCTACAGTGATTTTCTATATTAAAATTTTCTCTATATGTAAACTATCTTGCATAGATTCGATAGTGGGGGAAATGTTAGTACTTGCAAAAATAGTCCTTAGGAAAAGAGGTCCTAGGCTGTAAACTACCAGTGCAAAAATAAAAATCATGACTCTGATTTCCAGCTTGAGCTTTCATATGTCAAAGTTCTTTAAGAGTTGTAATAAATTGGAACTAAAGAACCAAATAAGGACAAATGTGTCTGTGTATCAAATTATCATTCAGGTATAACTGATTGATTAGAACATGAAAGTGCACAGTTATATAAAACTGTGTACACAGCACTAGCTGTTTCATCAAGCTTTTCACTACATTTTCAAACTCTTAAGAACAAAGTCTTCTAAGCTGCCGACCTCATTTACTTAGACCAGGATGAAAAGGAGAATAAAGCTTTTACCTTCATAAAATATTTAGAAAGTGCCTAGCTAGCTTGAAATTCAAATTGGCTAAGTAAGATCATTAAAATAATAAAACTATAAAAGCAGAGCAATCTCAGTTTTCTGGTCCATGCCCCTGCCCTCAGGCAGGCAGATATCCACAAATTCTAACCAAAAATCTGGCTATGCTATGTTTCAGATTCTTCAAGGGAGAGATTCTATAGCTTTCCCTCGTAATATAGTTTAGGGTTGAATTTTTCTCAGGGTTAGGAGGTTACAATTTAGCTTCACAATTTGGTGGAAAATAGTGAAAAGTTAACTGTATCATTTTGTGTAAAACATTATGGTCAGGAGTAAGGGCATTTGGCCTGCATTTAGAACTATTTATAAATATTCACTAGCATGCAAACACCACAGCAAAACTGACTTGTTTTCTTTCCTATGCCTGGCATAGAGTAGGTGTATCAGTTGTCTATTGTAACAATAAAGAAATACCCCCAAACTCAGATAACAATTTATTTGGCTCATCTAGTCTGGCCTTGGCTTGTGACTCTGATTCAGGCTGTTCAGGTAAATGGGGAGTGCATACCTGATGCTTGCTTTTCTAATGATGTATCATTGTTGTGCAAAAGGCAAGTCAGGTATTGTTATAATAATACTGTATAATGAAACTACTAAAAACTCAGTGGCTTAAAATATAAGCATTCTTCCCCTCAACTAGTGTGTGGGGAGCAGCTTGGGCAGCTATGATTTAGGCTATGAACTGGCTGGACTTAGTTTAGGTTTTTGGGTTGGGTTCAAATCCATTTTACATGCCTCCATAGGCTTCCTGAACCAGCACTACCTAAGGCATGTTCTTCTCAAGGCAAATCTAGAAAAAGAGCCACCCTGATTGAAACTCTGTTCACATCAAGCCATTCAGATGACTATAATCAAAGCAAACAACACAATCGAGCCAAAGTCAATGGAATAAGGAAGTGTGCTCTGCTCCAAAGATGAGGCTAAAGTGAGAGAATATTTGCTGTACAACATGCCAGTATATTAGTGTAGGCATCTGCATGTTGTTGTTGAAGATAATAATCACAATAGATAACAAAAGCACCCATTGATCATTTGCTAAACCAAGCACTAGGCTAAGACATGTGTCATTTAATTTTATCCTCAGAAGACCCCTTTGAGAAAGTGTTATAATTATCCACATTTTACAGATAAGAAAACTGAGACAGGTTGTGGAAGTCATTTCCCAATTACATGCAGGTTCTAAGTGTCCATGATGGTATCTGCACCCAGTGGTCTCACTCTAGAACATGGCTTGCAAACCACTGTGATAATGACATTGTGTTGATTTAGTCACCCCACAATCAGAGTGAACAATCATACTTTCTGACTGGATAAAATTTTTAATCTTTATTACCTGATATATCTTCTGGTTATAGACACATGTCGAACACACGGATTCACAGTACTTTTAGTCTTCAGGGAAACCCTTGCACTCCCTTTAATTGGACTTTTGGGGTTCCTGTCCGCTTATATTGGGCTTTTGTCCTCCAGCCTTTGTTCAGATTGTTTGCCAACTGGCTGATCCCTAAATATTCATATGTCAGTTTATAATCTTCTTGGTCTCCTAGTCAGTGATGATGTCCCATATGGATCACCTACATGAGTTAGCATACGCAGTTCAATCAAATATTTCTCAGCCTTCCTAAGAGTATCAGCATATCCACAGTAACAGAATAGTGGAGAAAGAGAAGAAAAAGATCCTGAATAAGGCAGAAAGTGCAGACCACAGAATAGCAGAGACCCAATGAAGTAATTTTACCTACATTAGGAAAGAAAAAGGTGAGATTCAGAGAAATTGGTTAGTTCATCCAAGGTTGATCAAATGACAAGTTGCACAATCAAGTCTCAGACCAGGGTTTAGGTGATTCCTAAAATGATCTCACCTACTACCATGGACTGCCTTCCATAACTAGCCAGAATCTAACCTGAGTCTAATAAGACTCACATCTACCAAAGCTCCTACACTCTAGATTAGAGTCACAGAGAAATTCCCCAAGTCCGTCTTCTCCTTACAGGGAAGCCTCTTGAACACTCTCCCCCATAAATCTTATGGAAAAACCCAAATGAACTTTTTGGCCAACCCAATAAATGGTTTGATCACCACCTACCCATTGCCTAAGCCAGAAACTTAGGAATCTTCTCAGCCACATCCTCTTGCTTTCCAACCACACCCAGTTAGATACTAAGTCCTACCTAGCCTACCTTCCAAATATATTTAAAATAAATTCTCCTCTTTCTACAACTGTCATCACCTGGTTCAAGTCACAATGCACCAGCAACAACCTTTTAACTTCTTTCCCTACATCTGTTCTTGTTCCCCT
Source organism: Balaenoptera acutorostrata (assembly GCF_949987535.1). Taxonomy (NCBI): domain Eukaryota; kingdom Metazoa; phylum Chordata; class Mammalia; order Artiodactyla; family Balaenopteridae; genus Balaenoptera; species Balaenoptera acutorostrata. Next base: position 60,391,936 of record NC_080075.1, read on the forward strand.
TTAGTCCACTCTCCACGGAATAGAGTATACTGCATTTTGTTTGTAAAATGTTGCCTTAGGATGTCCCTCTTCTTCTTGAAACCCTTCAAAGGCTTCCCATTGCCTTAGGATGAAGAATAAATTTTGTAACCTGAGCTACAGGCTCTGTATAGCCTAGTTTTTCCTTCTACCCCTCCCAGTGTCAATTCATAACTCCCCTTCCACTATTGTCTCCATAGCCACACCAGCCTTCTTTTATTTTCTTTTATGTGATCTCTCCTGCTTTAGGACATTTGTGTATGTTCCCTGTGTCTGGAGCTGTTCTGATCTTTCACTCTTTACTTATTATGTCATAAATCTGTTCATCCTTCGATTCTTGGCATAATGTCATGTTATCAGGAAAGGGTTTTTTAATGCCTCAGGTTAGAAAAGATAAATATAGTGATATTAAACTATATCCACAAATTATGCAATACTCTTTTCAAAAGGCGGAGCCTAATTATACTCCTTCCCTCTTGAATGTGGGCTATACTTAGTGACTCATTTCTCACAAATAGAATGTGGTGGAAGTGACATTATGAGTGATGAGTAACTTATGAGACTAGATCATAAAAAGGTATTGTGGCTTCCCTTACTGCTCTCTCTCTTGGATCATTCATTCTAAGGGAAGCCAGCTGCCATATCATGAGACTATTCAAGCAGCCCTATGGAGAAGCCAGTGTGGTAAGGAACTGAGGCCTCTTGCCGGTAGCTGTGTGAGTAATCCATCTTTAAAGTGGATCCTTCTGTCCTAGAACCTCCCATGACAACATCCCTAGTCAACATATTGTCTGCGGTCTCATGAGACAACCTGATCCAGTACCAACCAGCTGGGCCATTCTCAAATTTCACTGTAAGATAATAAATACTTGTGTTTTAAGCTGACAAATTTTGGAGTAATTTATTATGCTGCATAGATAACTATCACGGTGTTCCTAGCATATGTGTTATTAGGCATATTCAAAATGTGTTCATAATATGTACCTTTTATGATAACTACATTATTTATCAATAATTTGTTTAATAAATGGCACCCCTGCTTGATAGCAAACTTCATGAAGTTAGGGGCTATATACATTTTTGCTTATCATTTTATCCCTCTTCACTCCTCACCAAGACAGAGCCTATGGTACTCAATAAATATTTCTTAACTGTATTACTCTATCTGAATTAATATATATGCTAATGCTACAGAGAGAGGCAGAAACTTCTGGTTATTTAATGAGTGCTATTTAAGTGATTGATTTATTTATTATGCAAAATTAGAAAAATAGATATCCTTATGGCAGAGAGATTAAAATTTCTCTGTTAATGGTGCCTTCTGATAATGAGAAAAACCAATACATCCCTATGAATATTTGAGAAATGATCCTTTCAGCAATAAATAGAAGCATCAAAACCAACTCAGAGTTTTGGAAAAAAATTATATTTAGAGTAACAAAAGCATTAAAGGAATAAATAGTTGTTATGATGAACTGCAGTGTGAAAGGTGCTATTTGAAGCAACATTTCAGGGAGCTTGGTCCTTCAGCCATTGACCCAACAAAATCATTTTTTTAAAAACAGTCCCTAGGTATTGTGTTCTATTACATTTGAAGATTCTGTAATGTACTTTGAAGATGGAAAATTAGTCTGAAGCGTTACAACTCTTTTCCATTAACTTGAGCTAACTAACAAGATCTCACTAAATTTTTAGAATTATATTCGTGACTGTTTTTATAAACTTTCTAATACTAAGTTTCCTACCAGGATGTTGGAGCCCCTTCACTGAAACATTAAATCTAGTTACTGTACTTTTTCCTTGTCGATATCATCATTGCTTGACCTCTTCCAAACCATTGCTCTATATCTCATAGGAACTTTGGCACCTGGTTCATTGTATTTCTCTCATTCTCATTCACTCTCATCATCTGAGGTAAGTTTAAAGCCACTTTGCTCATTCATTCATTCAATAAATATTTATTGCACTTCTATTTTGTGCCATAGCACTGGATTCAGAACTAGGATTACATCATTGATGGGGCTTCTAATCTCGTGGGAGAAGTTGTCCTTGAACAAGTAAGTATTTTATTGCAACTCTGATAAGTGCACACTGTCAAGGAGAACACGATTTTGTAGGGTATATATAGGAGAACCCATCCTAGAACGCTGGTTAGGGTAAAATGTAAAAACGGATATAATGAAGATATGCATGAAGAGGAAAGCTTTCTTCAGGGAGAGCATTTCTGCAAAAGTTACCTTACACCCAGATTCCTCGAGCTCATCACTATTTATATTTTGAGGCCGTCTTTCTTCTGTGGTGGGGGGAGCTGTCTCGTGCACTGTTTTGCAGCATCCCTGACCACTACCCACTAGACGCCAATAGCATCCCTTCTTGCAGTGACCAAAATTGCCAAACACACCCTCGTGTAGGGCTGTCAGGTTTAGCAAATAAACACACGGGAAACCCAGTTAAATTTGAATTTCAGATAAAAAACAAATATTTTTTAGCATAAATATGTCACATATTTCATGGGACATACTTATGCTTTAACAGTTATTTATTGCTTATCTGATACTCAAATTTAACTAGATGTTCTGTATTTTATTTGGCAACCCTACCTAGGTGGATGAACCACTGCATTAAGAACTTATTGATGAGTCACTAGATCTTCAGTCTTAACGGGACCATTGATCTCCTAAACATCTCTGAATTTCATATTTTGTCCACTTTATCAACTCAAGATATTCTTCTTGCTCTCAGGCAGCTTATACACTATGAATAAACTAAGATTCTTCATATAGCTCAACGTTACCATCTTCTCTTTCTTTTTCCTTCTTTTCTCTATATATTTAAACTAGTAATGAAACAATTCTGCTAAATTCTAAACAATTTGAAATTCTTCTTATTAAATCTTCTCTCTTTAGGTAAACTCATTCACAAAAAAGTTAAAATCTTAAAATTCGAATGATTCACAAATATCCATCACCTACCTCCTAGATTCCAGACTGAACCTTACAACTGACCACTAAATAGCCTATCTTACTGGGACCTCAAATTCAAAGTGACCTAAATTAAGCTCAGTACCTTGATCTCAACCAGCTCCAAATTCTGTACTTGCTAACTTAATTAAAGGGACCATTACCTTCTCTGGAAGGTAAAGCTTCTAAAAACTTTGAAGTTATTTTAAATATTTTCTTCTCCCTTCTTCAGCAGGCTAGTGGTAGATTGAATTCTAAGATGGACCCAAGATTGCTGCCCCTGGTATATACACACATTCTCTCAGTTAATCAATCAAACACATATCTAAGTGCTGGTATGAGGGATTTTATGGTTGTAATAAGGTAGCAAATCACCTGACCTTAAAATAGGGAGATTATCCTAATCAGGTGTGTCCATAAAAGGAATGACCAGTTCTTGAAATAAAGATTCAAAATGAGAGAGATTTAATATGAGTGAGTTGTGTGCTCTTCACTGCTGGGTTTGGAGATGGTTGGGGCCATGCAACAAGGAATACTGGCAACCTCTAGGAGCTGAGAGCAGCCTTTGGCTGATTGGAGCAAGGAAATATTAACCTCAAGAAACTAAATTCTCCCACAAGAAACTAAATTCTCCCACAAGCACTCGAAGAGTCAGATGGGAAAACACCCTAGCCATGATCTTGATATTAGCCTTGTAGATTCTGAGCAGAGGACCCAGATAAGTCATACCTGTACTTCTCACCTACAGAACTGTGAACTAATGGGTATTGTTTTAAGTTGTGAAATTTGTGGTAATTTGTCACACAGCAATAGAAAACTAATAAAGACTATTTTTGAGAGGGGCATTATTTCTGCCACTACTGGCTCCACAATGTGTCTCCACATGGTGCTTCCCCTCTTTTTATTACCATCGCCACAAATTATCATTCAAGAACTTATCATCTCTCATGTAATGACTGGAAGCCAAGAATGGCCTTTCCATACATTCTATCCTATTAAAATATCTGCTCACCTTACAATGGTCCCAGATAATCGTAGGAAGTTTCGTTCCCCCTCCTTTTATCTCAGAACTTTTAAATCATTGTTATATCATTTTATGATAAGATATGGCACTTATTCCAATGATCTTGTAGCATAGATGTTGTATGCACCCATTCCTACACTAATCTCTCAACACCTTGAGGTTAGAGATGTGTACTTGGAGGTGGCCCCAAATAATGCATAAATGTTTTAACTATGGGCTTCCCAGTGCCTCATATTCCACACCATTGTCTTGTTCAGTATGTCCAGTTCAACATGATGAAATGAACACAGATCTGGAGTTGTGCCTTCTTAAATGGCTACCTACTTGGTAGTTTTGTGATCTAGGGCAAGCCACTTGGCCTTCATGATCTTTAGCTTCCTCATCTCTAGTTAGGAAAAATAAATAAATATGAGATAACTTATAGGAAATACCTTTGCAAAAATGAACTAATCAGATTAGATATTATTTACAATAAAAATAGTCTTTTGTCACTTTAAGCCAATAGTTCGGTTTTTCAAGAGGACTGATAAAAGTTGCTGGGCCTCATCAGTAGAGTTGGGGTAAGGTGCAACTGATGGAGATTAGCAACTATACAGTAGAAATAAATCCAAGAGCTAGATGCAGTGCTACCTGTTGATATCTCAATTTTAAGAGTCATGTTTAACTCAAAATTAGGTGATGCTTCCATCTCCCACTATTGTCAATTGACTATTGTCAGTTTCACTCTACACTCAAAATATTTGCTACTGAAAAATTTATATCCTGGTCATCAAGACATTAGCTAGCCTGTCCATTCTTTGGCCTAAAATAAAATCTGAGTCCATCAAATATAGTTGAAAGAAAAAAATGCTAACATTTTCAGATAAAATGACTTGTGGGGAGAGAGCACATGCTATTTAGTTATTAATAGTTTTTAAAATAAAATAAAATTGAAATCCAATTAAAACAATTTCTATTTTTGACATAATAGCACTGTTGTGTTGATTATAATAAAAATACAAATGTTGAAAGAGTTTCTCTAAGCCATTCTTTACTCCAGAGATAATTTTCCACTTTGCTTATAAGTATCATATTTATCAGTGAGTCATCAAACAGCATAGATAATTATCATGTATTTCTTAAGCCTAAACCAAATGCAGCAACAATGAGGAATTAAATGCATTATGCCATTTTACTTTTGTTTAAAAATTCTTATAGGAAGTTGCCTTTCATCCCCCTTTATTTGAAAGCATTGAAATGTTTGCCATTCATATGAAAAGCCTATGACAACTTCACAGTCCATTCCAGTTTTATCAACTGGGAGTCCACCTCTAAGAAACAATCTCACTTTTCTATTAGCTTTTCTATCACTTTTTCTCTGTTCTTTGGAGAACAACCTCATCTTTTTGAACTCTTTCAACTTATAGAAACATTAGGTTTCATCAGCTTCTCTAAAAATCAGAACGATCTAAAAAACCTAAGTGAAATTGTCAGATAAATCTCCCAAGAATTTGTTTCTAGAAACATTTTTAAATGACTTTACAAATACAGTCTTCAAAATAGTCCTAGGAGATAAAGTAATGAAAAAGTTTTTGCCTAAATCGACTTTGCTGGTTGAAATAATAATATAGACTTAGCAAAGTGATCTGTGTTATTTGTAATGCTCTGTAGAATATAGCATTGGAGACGTTCTGTACCCATATGAAAAAGCCACACAAAATTTTGGTTAATTAGTAACTTACCCCCAAATCCCTAGTGGTATATAGAGTACCTAAGTCTTCTGTGTTTCTGTAAAACTATACTTGCCCTATAAAAGCTGTGTCCCTTTGGCGAGCTTTTGGGTTTGTCTCATCCCAACCCTTAACCTAGACTCTAAACTTCATCATGTTCTAAGGAAAGAAAATTTTCTCCCCAAATCTCTAGTGAGCAATGTTGACTTTACTAAGTGTTTCACAGAACAAAAAGGGGTGGTTATATCGTACATTAAACAGCAAATGATTTAATAGACACTCATTGAATATTCGTCTTCTCAAAACTTCTTCTTTGTATTTCCCAACTCCTTAACCCCAGTCCCACCTATTCCTGTCTGCTAGCCTCTCCCTTCTCTTTTCTGACGGAAAGGCATCTCTTCTCATTTTAATGCAGAGGAACTCCACCAGGTTCTCATAATCCAAGGTTCTAGCAGACTCCATGCTTCTTAGTCTCTTCATAGAATTATCAAAGCATTCACCAAACAAATTAGGACCTCTATCTAGGCAAGATTGGAATTTTAAAAACAATTAAATTTTAAAATGACTTCCTATATTAATGTGCACATTTGGTTTTGCCACTACAAAGGATCCACTAGAAGATCAAGTAGATTTCTTTTCAGCTTACTATATAATCCTAATAACCATAAACCATTCAGATGACCACATTCCATAAAGTTCAAGTGAATTGTTTCATGGCACTGTATACAAATAAGCATGTGTCCTGCATATAGTAAACTAACACACGTGGAAGCCTTAATGTTTTGAAGATATATAACCAACTAAAAAGTCCATCTAGATCTTTATTTTATTAATTGGGAATTAAACTTTGCTTTTTGGTAAAGATAAAGCAAATAATTATCTATTTATTCTGGTTGACTAGGATTGCAGTCATTCAAATTGAATGCAGAATAAAATAATAAGGACAAGGTGGGGCAGTATCTTTCAACTTTTCACCCCCACTCTATTTTTTATGCTACATTCACCACTCCTCATCAATGTCCTCACTAACTACATACTTTATACTGGGAGGACAGATGGGGAAGAAGCCATAATCCCAGTACTCGAAGCTTATTCAGGCTTAAAAAGGAGATAAACATATACAACTCCAGTCATCTTGAATGCAAATATATGTGAAATCATTTATATAAAACATATTCATTCAAACATCACACAGTCAGGAATAAATTCTATATCATATTCTCTATCTTTAATTTTTAAGTAGGCAATCTTATCCAGTCTCATGACTTTAACAAAAGCTATAAAATAATAACTATCAAATAAATATTTCTGAAACTCCAGATATTATCTAGTGGCTTGTCATGTAAACACCAGTTGATAATGAAGAACAGAGGGAAAAAAAGATGGATGAATCAAAAGGAAGAAATGTGAATGGGAAAAAAATAGATAAAATAGACATGGCTAAAGAAGATGCATGAGAGACAACCATTTCAAAGCAAGATGGAGTAATAGGAATCATATTAATTTTCTTGCCTGAAATAACCAAAAATCATGAAAAATATATAAAATGAGACACTGGACATTAGATAATTAAGTACAGTGATTCCAGATAGAAGGTGGAAAACAAATAAGGTGAGACAAAGACATGAGCTTTCTGCTTTGAGAGAGGTTGTGAGTTACAGTACAAGGAAAAGGTAGTCATCAGACACTATGAGTTGAAAAGAGAACTGAGAATAAAAGGAGACAAATGTAGCTAGAATTTGCAGGACAGAAAATCAGAGAAGAGAGAGCTACACAAAGAAAGAACACTAGAGATCTGTGGAGGCCCCCCTCAAGTATTTAGCAGAGGGCTGATCTGCACATGAAAATGAAGAAACTTCCCACACAAGAAAATGAAGCCAAGGAAAGAACATAGAAAAGATTAGGGAGACGAGTGTCTGATACTCCATAAAGCTGAGAACAGTGCCTGCTCCCATCAGCCAGAAGAGAAAACCTTATAACTCACAGAGCTCATGCAGAGTCCTCAAAAGGTCTTGCTTCAGGAATGGGTAGTATTTAGCTCTAGACCAGTGTTTCTCAAACAGAGATGATTATCACTCCCAGGGGACATTTGGAAATGTCCAGAGAAATTTTTGGTTGTCAAAGTAGAGGTAGAGGGCACTCTGGCATTAGATAGGTAAAGTCCAGGGATGCCATTAAATATCTTATAAGCACAGGACGGCATCCCACAACAAGGAATTACCTAGCGCCAAATATCAATGATGTCAAAGTTGCACAACTCTGTCCTAGAATAAGACAGCTCTGGTCTTACCTAAAAAACTTAAAAGCAAGATTCAAATGGATCATACTCTTTCCAAGCAACTTAACTGAGTCCCAAAACAAAGTTCAAAATATTTACATGAATACAAAACTATCCAGCATTCACAAGGTAATATGTACTGTCTCTGGCATCAAATAAAAATTGCCAGATGTGCAAAGAAGGAGGAAATGATGACTGACAATGAAAAGAAAAAACACAATCAACTCAGATCTAAAAGAGATGGTAGAACAAACAAATGCTTTAGAATAGTTATTATAACTCTTCTATTTGTTCAAAAGTTAAGTAGAAAATTGGAATATTTTAAAACATAAATCAAACTTCTAGAGGTGAGAACTATAATGGTGTAATTAAAGAATACTTGATGGGATAAATGGAAAATTAGATATTGCAGTAGAAAATTAGTGAACTTGAATGTATAGCAATAGAAATAAACCAAATGAAAGACAGAGAGAAAAAAAGATTTAAAAAAGAAGCAAAGGAACATATCACCAGTGAGCTGTGAAAAATTTCAAGCAGCTATACATGCATGTAATAGAAGTAGTGTTTTTCTCATTCCATACAGAAAAGTTATATATAGATAAGAATTATTAAAATGTTAAAACTGAAGCAGGCTAATGAAGATGTATTTGGAGGTCCTGAAGGAGAGGAATAGATGAAGTAAAGACAGAAAAAAGTTTAAAGATTTAATAGCTACAATCTTTCCAAATATAATAAAAACTATAAACCCATAGATCTAAAAAGCTCAAGACCTAGAAATATGAGGAAAACTACACTAAGACACATCATAATCAAATTGCCTAAAATCAATAGTAAAGAGCAAATCTTAAAATCATCCAGAGAAGTGAAGGATGAAAGTCATGCTTTGAAGGGCTAACAGTACAAAAAACTTGTCTACTTGGAGTTCTATAATCAGCAAAAGTATCTGTCTTTGTGACCTTGTATTAGGGAAAGATTGTATTAGGGATAATTTTAAAAGCATGATCCATAAAAGAACAAAATTATAGATTGGACATCAAAATTTAACATTCCTGCTCTTTGAAAGACACAACTAAGAGAATGAAAAGACAAGCCACATACTGGGGGAAAATACTAGCAAATCATATATCTGATAAATAACTTGTTCTAATTTAAAAAACACTTAAAATTCAATAATAAGAATAAATAAAATTGGGCCAAAAGATCTGAAGTGATACTTCTTCGGGAACATATTTGGAAGGCAAATAAGCACATGGAAAGATGTTCAATATCATTAGTCACTAGGGAAATGCAAATTAAAAGTATAATGACACACTGCTACCCACCTAATAGAATGGCCAAAATTTTATAAAGACTGACTTTAGTAAGTGTTGGTGAGGATTTGGAGGAACTGGAACTCTGAAACACTATTAGTGGGAGTGTAACATGGCACAATTGCTTTGGAAAACAATGTAGCAGTTCTTAAAATATTAAACATCTACTTGCCAATAGACTCAGCCATTCCACTCCTAGGTATTTACCCAAGACAAGTGGAAGCATATGTTCAATGTTCATAGCAGATTTGTAATAACCAGCAACTGGAAACAACCCAAATAGCAACAGGTGAATGATAATCGAATTATGGTATATCGATACAATGAAGTACTCCTTAGCAAAAAAAGTGAATACATTTTTGGAACATGCAACGTGAGTGAACCTCAAATTATAATATATACTAGCAGTATTAATAGCTATTATATCAATCATATTACATTATGAAACCAGACACCCCCAAATAGTATATACTGTATGATTCCTTCCACCTATGTAAAATTCTAAAAAGTGAAAACTAATTTATAGTAACAGAAAGCAAAACAGTGGTTGTCTGAGGTTCAGGCAGTGAGAAGGGTGGAAGGGACATGAAGGTGAGATTAACAAGAGGCACAGAGGCATTTTGGGGAGTTTGGATATGTTCATTATATTTTCTTTCCTGTGATAGTTTCATAGGTATATCCATATATCAAAGTACACTTTAAACGTGCATTTACTATAAGTCAGTTATATTTCAATAAAGCTACCTTAAAACAAAATAAATATGATATATGGAGCTGGGTAGGTGATAAGTAGAATTGGTATGTGATTGTTGTGGTGATCTCCAAATTTTAAGCTTGCTTGTACTTAGAGCAGTGACAGCAAGGGTGTCAGTTGTAGAGGGTCAAAGAAGACTTTTGTGGATAGTCTACTTAAAGGCATTACTGGTAATTTTAAAATATTTTTGGTTGACTTAATTTAAAAATTTTTTATTTTTCTGTTTCTCTGCACTTCTATTTGCCTTTTCTTCATCAAAACTAACCTTGGTTTCTTAGGGAGTAAGAAGAGTCTATTTTGCAGAAAATGTTTCCCTGTTTTGAAACATGAACATATGGAAGTAGTGGAAAGGGTCATTTTGTTTATTTCTGAGAAAGGAAAAAAATGCCTCAACTTCCTTCTAGCAGTTAATTCTCACTATAATGTACAATCTTCTAAAGCATTTTAAACTACCTGAATTCAGTTTAATTCTTCTATGAGAATGAATTATTTAAGCCATTATGTTTCCCTTATTGTTTCAAGAAGTTTCTAATCCATAGACAATGAACATTTTCTGGTTATTTTTCCCTGGGATATTTTAGTTCTACTATGTTATTGTGTCATCATGTTTTTAATATGATTTTCATGTAGAAAGTACTAAAATTATCTGAAATAGGAAGACTAGTGAATATAAAAGAAAGTGTAAAGCAACTGCTTGTACTGAGGTAGGCAAATCAGATCTGCTCTGGGACCTTCCTCCTGGCAATAAATTCTGTGACTCTTGACTTAAATTTCTAAAACTCTATAATTTTAAACCCGATTCAAACACATCTGATGACTTAGATATCTTCATTTTACCATTTACTCACTCATTTAGTTGTTCATTTACTCAGGATCAATGGAGAACCCCTTATACCCAAAATATTATAACAGGAATCATAAACAGTTAAAAGGTGGAAGTTCCAGTTCTTGTCTTCAGGGAGCTTATGATCTGGTTTGTCTATATAAGACAAATGGTAAAGAAGCAAAGCAAGTATATTAAATTACCACCCAAATAGTTATATAGTTTAATAATAATAAAAAAAAACAAGAAATGGAAGTAAAAAAGGATGGAACAGATTCATAAAGTAAACTTTATGGTATAGCTAGGGTGGTAGCCAGTCTTCAAGATGGCTGCCAATGATCACATCCTCCTATTATTTATACTCTTTTTACCACCCTTCCCCCACTACATTACATAGGACTGATCTATGTGATGAATAGGATATTGCAAAAATGACTGAGACTAGGCCAGAAAAAGCATGTGGCTTTTGTCCTCGGAGCACTCCTCTGAAGGAAGCCAATCGCCATGTTGTGAAGACAATTAAGTAGCCCTATGTAGTGGTTCACATGGCAAGTGACTGAGGACTCCAGCCAAGAGCCAGCACCAATTTGACAGCCACGTGAGTGAGACGTGTAGAAGGTAGATTCTGCAGCACTAGTTAAGCCTTCAGACAACTGCAGTTACTGCCAATGTCAAGACTGGAAACTCATGGGAGACCCTGAAGCAGGACCACACACATTGGAAATTTAGAAACCCACAGAAACTGTCTGAGATAATAAATGTTTGGTGCTGCTTTAAGCCACCTGGGGATAATTAGTTACACAGCAATTGATGCTTAATGGAATTAGACAAAGCTTGGAATCAGAACTGGTTTTATTATCTGTTTAAGTGGTCAAGTCATTAACCTGTCTAAGCCTTATTTTACCCAACTGTGAAATAGTAATGTTATCTAACTTTGGATACTTTATCATGTCTTTGTGATAAATAAAGATAAAAGTTTTTTTGAAAACAAGAATTTCATAGTTCTTAGGATATCATGAATATCATTATTTTCTTTTTCATATAGGGGTTTAGTATTTTCTGTTAACCCATTTATATTTTGATTTTATTAGGAAAACATTGTCTGTGATGTGCTTTGAACTGCACAGAGGAAAGGTGGTTAGCAGAGCAAACCTTGTTGGTAGGGCAACCTCATGAAAATGTGTCAGGTATAATGTTAAGGCACTGATGGGGACCAAACAACAAACAAACAAAAAAAACCCTGTTACTATCAGAGATTGAGTTTGAAAAATTGTGAGAGAATAATCATGAGAAGAGGATATATCCTCCTCCAATACTTTGAAAATTCTAGGGGCTGTAAAATTGGCTTCCTATTGGTTCTGTTACCACTTTTCCATTTATCCAGCTTCTTACTTCCTCTTTTCTGCTACTTATTCTTTCTTCTTCTGCCTAAATCTCCCTTTTCATAGGCGTTCCTTAATAGTTAAATATTTTTGCATTTATCATCTTGATATAAAACCTTATAATGATCTCACCTATAAAACTGTGAGTTTTGTTTTTAAAAAGTGAAGAATTATATTGTGATTCCTCTTGTTCAGAAAAATATTTGAGGCCATACCATGTTTTTTCTTTCTTTCTTTATACCTAGAATTTATACAGTACGTATGATTTTCTTCCCTGCTGTTCCTACAGGATATTTCTTTTTAACCTTTGTCAGTATCTCCCAAGTCCCAACTGGTACCTAAAAATCATAGGACTAAAAATATTGTTCAGCTATGCTCTAAGTGCTGTTGTCATCTTTATTAAATACAGTGTAAGATGACAGAATTAGAGAAACTCAATTTTTTATGTATGTTGCATGGTAGAAATCATCTTTGCATGTATAGCTGTTACTTAGATATGACATTACTACTTGGAAAAATAGTTTATTTGTATAAGAAATATAAATTATTATGTTAATTAGCACAGCTTCCTTTTCAGTTTCTGGACCTCCATCAACTTTCTATCTCTTTTAGACTCTGTGAAGATAATTAACTCATTAACTCATTAAATATATGTCATCACTCTTTATTCAATGGTCTAAAATTTTCTGAGATTAAACTTTCACATTTTCTTCTTGTTGACCCAGAGACTATGAATGTCAAAATTAATATTTTTAAAATTGGCATAAAAATTTTCTTTTTTTATCTTGCTAAAGATATACAATCCCTATGTTACACAAAGAGAATTTGTAGAAGGAGGCAGGGAAGGAAAAACAGGATGCAAGAGATTTCTCTGGCATACTGAGGGTTTTTTTCACCCCCTCTCTTTTCTTTGATGCACAAAAGGCCTTGATGTGTCTGGGAGTATATAACGATGTTAAATGTGCAGTCTCATTGACTGCAGAAGAGTCAGGAAGGAGGGAGTTATTTTTGCTTTTCTTTGCCTTGTGTTCATTTTTCCTGTTGCATAAGCTTCTTATTGACATTAATTTTAGCCTCCAAAGATGTTTTGCATAACAGAATTATAATGTAGTGTCTAAAATAGCGCTGCAAACCATAGTTTCAAATACATAAGGAAGATGAATCATTTCCTTAACATGGGCCACTGTGTCATTTGAAATGATTACTTATGAGACAGAAGCAATACATAATTAAGCAGTGTGTGACATGCAAAAAAGAAATCAAGGAAATTCAAACAATAAGTGTTTCTTCTGTTCTTCATGGTGGATGGGAGAAATCTGCAACTCTTTTATTTCCATTTTGAAATGAAGGGGTGTTGAGTACCATAACTACGTAACCCATTAGGAAGGAGAAAGATCTGGGCTGCAGAAATGAAGAAATGGGCTGAGCCCAATTTACATCACTTCTAGTTACAAATTGTCTACAAAACTATTACTGAATATACGTTATTGGTGTCGAGTCTATTTTTTGAGTTTTACTGCTTTTGTGTGTATGTGCTACGCTTTTTTTTAACCCCTCTTGAAATAGCTTCAAAATTAAAATCTTGTGCCAACTCTGAACAAGAGGAAAGGGAAAAGGGGTTTGCTATTTCTAATGCATTCGAGTGCATAAGATTCTTGGATCTTGTTTTCCAGACTTTCACTCTTTACACCTATACCAGTACCACAGTGAATAATAATGAAATGAAATAGAGGGCATCAATCATGGTCCATCCAGTCTAGGGACATAACCATGTACAAAGTAAGAGTCCTTCGGGCTTAATGAAGCCTTCTTTTAAAAAAACAAACAAACAAACAAAACTATTTGTATTCAAGCTCAGATGAGCTATCAGAGAGCTTGTAAAGGAGGAAAATAATACTTCTTATCCTGAGTGATCTCAGAAACTAGACTGTACAGTTTGTAAGGATAGACACTGGTACGGGGAAACTCTATCATCTTACTTCTTCTCTTTCCCCTATTTATTATGCCTCCTCAAAGTCTGGGCATGCAATGTTTACAGAACAAATGTTGGAAAAAAACCATCACTGGAGATAAAGCACTAAAGTACAGAATTAGAAAGTAAAAGGTCATAAACAGCTAGATTTAAGAAGATTTATACCAGCAAATAATTTTTTCTGCAATCTTCGAGGTTTGCTGTCAGCCCACGGAGTTCAAATTAATAACTCTCTCAGACTTAAGATTCATTGTTCTGCCATCTTCTTAGACTATGTGTCTATATTCTATATATTCCTCCTTTCTAATGATAAGTCTCAGGAGAGGTTTCAAAATTCACAAACTTTGGGATCAAACTAATATAGGGCAGCATTATTGTAAAGTGAAGTTAGTGCCTAAATACATATCAGACATCATCACAGCAGCTACATTCCTGGAATCACTGCATCAGTTTACAAAACTCACCTTGCAAGAAGCTCCTGATTAACCTCAAAAAGCATTGAAATAACAGCAAATTGCAGTATGTTAGAATACTAACAGAGAATGTGTAACTTATTCTAGCACATCGCATTTCCCATAATCTGCTCAGAACTCTCCTATCCTTCAAGGCCTTTCTTAAACTCACTCCTACCATGAAGTTTTCCAAACTCATTGCAAACAAAAGTGATTATTATAGAACAGACACAACTACACTTCATATAGTAATACATTTGATCATGAATGCAAAGGGCCAGGGACCATGTATAAATTTAGTTTCTAAAGTTGTTCCACATACAGGTTGAGTCTTTGTCTATTTTTTCTCTTGTTATTCTCACCATATACAATTTACATGAGCTTCTATAGGAAAAAAATCTTAGCTGAATTCCTGTATCTATTTGAGGGAGGAGGTACAAAGAAATAGACTGTATTAGTCAAATATTGCTGCAATAATGCTGCATGACAAAGAACCACAAAATCTCAGTGACACTCAATCAAAAACAACTATTTTTCACTGTCTGCATGTCAGTTAGCATGGCACTATCTCAGCCTGTGTATCTACAGATTTGGGGACTTTGTTTCTCTTGGTTCATGCTGGAGCCAAGGCTGAAGTGGCAATAGGTACCTGAGCCACACTTTTTTCATGGCAGAGATCTGCAGCCCTTAGAGGGACAAGCCAAACTATGTGATGTCTCTTAAGGCCTGGACTCAGTACTTAACCAGTGTCCCTGCTGCCTATGGTCCTCTGGATAAATCATGTCCTTTGGTCTAGGGTAATATCAACGGGTTAGGGTAATATACTCTAGCCATGGAACGTGGGGGGTGCATAAGAGTTGAATATATACTGAGAAATATTCCACATCTACCCTAATCTCCTCCCTTATTCAAAAATTTCGTCTCTCTCTCATTTGCAGAAAGAAAGCTCACTATCAGTCCAAGAATCCCCAGTCTCTTCCCCAAAGTCTTATCCAAACAAAGCATCAGGCTTGAAGGCCAGATGTAGTTCCTCATGACCCACAGACCTATCTACTAAAAAGAAAAATTATCTGCTCCCTACACATGCAACACTAAACTGTGCCAAAGGGACAGGATAAATCCAGTAAATACTTCCATAGAAAAGGGGGAATCCTAGTGGGAAAATGTTACTAGGACCCTTATCCTGTAAATACAGACTGTTCCTTGAATAAGCCCTAGTTCTGCTCCCTGGGAATAGTTCCTTAGTACATTGTTTTCTATGGTCCTCATTTTCATCTTCTGGAAGATTCTTTATGTTTCATCCTCCTCCTTGGCCACGTCAAAAAAGAGCACATACCCTCTATTTCAGTTACCTATTTCTGCATAACAAACTACCCCAAAATCCAGTGGTTTAGAAGAACAGTGACTATTTCTCACGATTCTATGGGCTGCCAGAATGTAACTGATGGCTCTTTTACTCCATGTGGTGACTCCTAGGGTCACTCATGTGGCTGCATTCATTTGGGAACATGGCTGGGGCTGGAAAGTCCAACATGTCCTCACTCACAAGTCTGGCATTCAGTGCTGACTGGTGGTTCCAGTAACTAGATTCTCCTCTATCTGATCTGTTTATGAGGCTGTCACTGTTCAGTAGGACTTTGTTATGACATGGAGTAAAGTTATTTAGAATCAGTTTGAATCTTTTAAATCTTTCTTTTGAGACTTCTTAGCTCAGATCCAGAGTAGTCTTTGGCCTAAGCTTCCTTTAATTCCACTAGTGAGGTAATATCTTACTTAACACTCTACTGATTGCTCATGTGTTACAAGTTCTCTCTGTCCTTGCTGGTGGGAATGCAAATATTTCCCAAACATCATGAGCTCTTGGAATCATTAATGATAGCTCTTTCTTTTCATTCTTTCCCCAACTTCATAGCCTTTGGTGAAGATCAGAACTCACTCAAAATATGAGAGCTCTTCCCCACTTTACATATCTTTGAAGCTCTCTCTGTGTAGCTTTCTCCTTTCCCATATTTTGCCCTGAAAATTCTAGCCTGGAATCACCTCAGATTCCCTGAACATCCATTTCTGGAAGTTCACCATAACAACTGTGTTCTATTTGCTTACCCACTTGCTGCACTCCAGCCTAGAAAGTTCTTCTTTGGATGCCAGCTAGGGGAATTGTAGGGTTCTCTCTGTTGGTTTCCTTCTCTCACTGATAAAAGTCCTGCCTATTGACCAATGTGTGAAAACAGGTGTTTCATAGTTTTTGACTGTCCTTCTACTTGGTTATGGGCAAAGGCAATTAATCCTTTATTGCTGGAGCAGAGGAGCAGTGCCTAAATCAAGTACTGTTTAGTAGTCTATTTTATCCACACTCTTGACTACTTACTTATACTTTATTTTTTCGTGGTCACTTTAAGGTTTACAATATGTAACTTTAATTCATAAAAGACTACTTTCAAATGCTATCATTTTATTTTACATACAATGTAATAACTGACAACATACTTTAATATGCCCTTCCTGTTCTCTGCACTATTTTTTCATTCATATTTTCCTTGATATATGCTATAAATGCTTCAATAGATTGTTATTGTTTTTACTTAAAGAGTAGATTGTCTTTTAAAGAAATTAATGACATTAAAGAATGAGAAAATAAGTCCTTTGTATTCACATGCATATTAACCATTTCTAGAGTTCTTCATTCTGTTGTATAGATCCAAGTTTCTTTCTCACATTATTTTTCTTCCTCCTGATAAACTTCTTTTTACATTCCTTGGAGTGCAGGTCTGCTGGCCACAAATTATTTCAGCTTCTGTTTATCTAATAGTTTTTTTTTCACATTGTTACTGGATGTAGAATTCTAGATTGATGGTCTTGTTTTTTCCTTCAACACCTGAATATAGCCACCTCAACCTTTTAGGCTTAGTGTTTTCATTATATATCTTTTCACATCCTTTTACTTTTAATCTCAGGGGTTCTGATGAGAAGGTTGCAGACATTTTTAATGTTATTACTCTGTACATAACATGCCTTTTTTTCTTTGCCTGCTTTTATATTTTGTTCCTCTGTATATGATATGAAAATTTCCATTGTAGCCTTTTATGCTTATAGTTTGCATGGTAATTTTTTCTCTTTCCATACTTTGAACCTCCTGGCTGTGTATATGCATATATGTATATGTATATATACATATGTATTCTCTTGAGGCAGTATATAATTGGATTTTGCTTTTTTTTTTTTAAACATCTTTATTGAAGTTTAATTGCCTTACAATAGTGTGTTAGCTTCTGCTTTATAACAAAGTGAATCAGTTATACATATACAATATGTTCCCATTTCTCTCCCCTCTTGCATCTCCCTCCCTCCCACCCTCCCCATCCCACCCCTCTAGGTGGTCACAAAGCACCGAGCTGATCTCCCTGTGCTGTGCGGCTGCTTCCCACTAGTTATCTATTTTACATTTGGTAGTGTATATATGTCCATGACACTCTCTTACCCTGTCACATCTCACCCCACCCCCTCCCCATATCCTCAAGTCCATTCTCTAGTAGGTCTGTGTCTTTATTCCCGTCTTGCCACTAGGTTCTTCATGGCCTTTTTTTTTTTTTTTTTCCCCTTAGATTCCGTATATATGTGTTAGCATACTGTATTTGTTTTTCTCTTTCTGACTTACTTCACTCTGTATGACAGACTCTAACTCCATCCACCTCATTACAAATACCTCCATTTCATTTCTTTTTATGGCTGAGTAATATTCCATTGTATATATGTGCCACATCTTCTTCATCCATTCATCTGTCGATGGACATTTAGGTTGCTTCCATGTCCTGGCTATTGTAAATAGAGCTGCAATGAACATTTTGGTACATGACTCTTTTTGACCTATGGTTTTCTCAGGGTATATGCCCAGTAGTGGGATTGCTGGGTCATATGGTAGTTCTATTTGTAGTTTTTTTTTTTAACATTTTTTTTTAAATTTATTTATTTAGTTTTGGCTGTGTTGGGTCTTCGTTTCTGTGTGAGGGCTTTCTCTAGTTGTGGCGAGCGGGGGCCACTCTTCATCGTGGTGCACGGGCCTCTCACTGTCGTGGCCTCTCTTGTTGCGGAGCACAGGCTCCAGACACGCAGACTCAGTAGTTGTGGCTCACGGGCTTAGTTGCTCCGCGGCATGTGGGATCTTCCCAAACCGCATGTGGGATCTTCCCAGACCAGGGCTCGAACCCGTGTCCCCTGCATTAGCAGGCAGATTCTCAACCACTGCACCACCAGGGAAGCCCTATTTGTAGTTTTTTAAGGAACCTCCATACTGTTCTCCATAGTGGCTGTATCAATTTACATTCCCACCAACAGTGCAAGAGTGTTCCCTTTCCTCCACACCCTCTCCAGCATTTATTGTTTCTAGATTTTTTGATGATGGCCATTCTGACCGGTGTGAGATGATATCTCATTGTAGTTTTGATTTGCATTTCTCTAATGATTAATGATGTTGAGCATTCTTTCATGTGTCTGTAGGCCATCTGTATATCTTCTTTGGAGAAATGTCTATTTAGATCTTCTGCCCATTTTTGGATTGGGTTGTTCGTTTTTTTGTTATTGAGCTGCATGAGCTGCTTGTAAATCTTGGAGATTAATCCTTTGTCAGTTGCTTCATTTGCAAATATTTTCTCCCATTCTGAGGGTTGTCTTTTGGTCTTGTTTATGGTTTCCTTTGCTGTGCAAAAGCTTTTAAGTTTCATTAGGTCCCATTTGTTTATTTGTGTTCTTATTTCCATTTCTCTGGGAGCTGGGTCAAAAAGAATCTTGCTGTGATGTATGTCATAGAGTGTTCTGCCTATGTTTTCCTCTAAGAGTTTGATAGTGTCTGCCCTTACACTTAGGTCTTTAATCCATTTTGAGTTTATTTTTGAGCATGGTGTCAGGGAGTGTTCTAATTTCATACTTTTACATGTTCCTGTCCAATTTTCCCAGCACCACTTATTGAAGAGGCTGTCTTTTCTCCACTGTATATGCTTGCCTCCTTTATCAAAGATAAGTTGACCATATGTGTGTGGGTTTATCTCTGGGCTTTCTATCCTGTTCCATTGATCTATATTTCTGTTTTTGTGCCAGTACCAAACTGTCTTGATTACTGAAGCTTTGTAATATAGTCTGAAGTCAGGGAGCCTGATTCCCCCAGCTCCATTTTTCGTTCTCAAGATGGCTTTGGCTATTCGGGGTCTTTTGTGTTTCCATACAAATTGTGAAATTTTTTGTTCTAGTTCTGTGAAAAATGCCAGTGGTAGTTTGATAGGGATTGCATTGAATCTGTAGATTGCTTTGGGAAGTAGAGTCATTTTCACAATGTTGATTCTTCCAATCCAGGAACATGGTATATCTCTCCATCTATTTGTATCATCTTTAATTTCTTTCATCAGTGTCTTATAATTTTCTGCATACAGGTCTTTTGTCTCCTTAGGTAGGTTTATTCCTAGATATTTTATTCTTTTTGTTGCAATGGTAAATGGGAGTGTTTTCTTAATTTCACTTTCAGATTTTTCGTCATTAGTGTATAGAAATGCAAGAGATTTCTGTGCATTAATTTTGTATCCTGCTACTTTACTGAATTCATTGATTAGCTCTAGGAGTTTTCTGGTAGCATCTTTAGGATTCTCTATGTATAGTATCATGTCATCTGCAAATAGTGACAGCTTTACTTCTTCTTTTCCGATTTGGATTCCTTTTATTTCTTTTTCTTCTCTGATTGCTGTGGCTAGGACTTCCAGAACTATGTTGAATAATAGTGGTGAGAGTGGGCAACCTTGTCTTGTTCCTGATCTTAGTGGAAATGGTTTCAGTTTTTCACCATTGAGGACAATGTTGGCTGTGGGTTTGTCATATATGGCCTTTATTATGTTGAGGAAAGTTCCCTCTATGCCTACTTTCTGCAGGGCTTTTATCATAAATGGGTGTTGAATTTTGTCGAAAGCTTTCTCTGCATCTATTGAGATGATCATATGGTTTTTCTCCTTCAATTTGTTAATATGGTGTATCACATTGATTGATTTGCGTATATTGAAGAATCCTTGCATTCCTGGGATAAACCCCACTTGATCATGGTGTATGATCCTTTTAATGTGTTGTTGGATTCTGTTTGCTAGTATTTTGTTGAGGATTTTTGCATCTATGTTCATCAGTGATATTGGCCTGTAGTTTTCTTTCTTTGTGACATCTTTGTCTGGTTTTGGTATCAGGGTGATGGTGGCCTCGTAGAATGAGTTTGGGAGTGTTCCTCCCTCTGCAATATTTTGGAAGAGTTTGAGAAGGATAGGTGTTAGCTCTTCTCTAAATGTTTGATAGAATTCACCTGTGAAGCCATCTGGTCCTGGGCTTTTGTTTGTTGGAAGGTTTTTAATCACAGTTTCAATTTCAGTGCTTGTGATTGGTCTGTTCATATTTTCTATTTCTTCCTGGTTCAGTCTTGGCAGTTTGTGCATTTCTAAGAATCTGTCCATTTCTTCCAGGTTGTCCATTTTATTGGCATAGAGTTGCTTGTAGTAATCTCTCATGATCTTTTGTATTTCTGCAGTGTCAGTGGTTACTTCTCCTTTTTCATTTCTAATTCTATTGATCTGGGTCTTCTCCCTTTTTTTCTTGATGAGTCTGGCTAATGGTTTATCAATTTTGTTTATCTTCTCAAAGAACCAGCTTTTAGTTTCATTGATTTTTGCTATTGTTTCCTTCATTTCTTTTTCATTTATTTCTGACCTGATCTTTATAATTTCTTTCCTTCTGCTGGCTTTGGGGTTTTTTTGTTCTTCTTTCTCTAATTGCTTTAGGTGCAAGGTTAGGTTGTTTATTCGAGATGTTGCCTGTTTCTTGAGGTAGGCTTGTATTGCTATAAACTTCCCTCTTAGCACTGCTTTTGCTGCGTCCCATAGGTTTTGGGTCATCGTGTCTCCGTTGTCATTTGTTTCTAGGTATTTTTTGATTTCCCCTTTGATTTCTTCAGTAATCACTTCGTTATTAAGTAATGTATTGTGTAGCCTCCATGTGTTTGTATTTTTTACAGATCTTTTCCTGTAATTGATATCTAGTCTCATAGCATTGTGGTCGGAAAAGATACTTGATACGATTTCAATTTTCTTAAATTTACCAAGGCTTGATTTGTGACCCAAGATATGATCTATCCTGGAGAATGTTCCATGAGCACTTGAGAAAAATGTGTATTCTGTTGTTTTTGGGTGGAATGTCCTATAAATATCAATTAAGTCCATATTGTTTAATGTATCATTTAAAGCTTGTGTTTCCTTATTTATTTTCATTTTGGATGATCTGTCCATTGGTGAAAGTGGGGTGTTAAAGTCCCCTACTATGATTGTGTTGCTGTCAATTTCCCCTTTTATGGCTGTTAGTATTTGCCTTATGTATTGAGGTGCTCCTATGTTGGGTGCATAAATATTTACAATTGTTATACCTTCCTCTTGGATCGATCCCTTGATCATTATATAGTGTCCTTCTTTGTCTCTTGTAATAGTCTTTATTTTAAAGTCTATTTTGTCTGATATGAGTATAGCTACTCCAGCTTTCTTTTGATTTCCATTTGCATGGAATATCTTTTTCCATCCCCTCACTTTCAATCTGTATGTGTCCCTAGGTCTGAAGTGGGTCTCTTGTAGACAGCATATATATGGGTCTTGTTTTTGTATCCATTCAGCCAGCCTGTGTCTTTTGGTGGGAGCATTTAATCCATTTACATTCAAGGTAATTATCGATATGTATGTTCCTATTCCCATTTTCTTAAATGTATTGGGTTTGTTATTGTAGGTGTTTTCCTTCTCTTGTGTTTCTTGCCTAGAGAAGTTCCTTTAGCATTTGTTGTAAAGCTGGTTTGGTGGTGCTGAACTCTCTCAGCTTTTGCTTGTCTGTAAAGGTTTTAATTTCTCCATCAAATCTGAATGAGATCCTTGCTGGGTAGAGTAATCTTGGTTGTAGGTTTTTCTCCTTCATCACTTTAAGTATATCCTGCCACTCCCTTCTGGCTTGCAGAGTTTCTGCTGATAGATCAGATGTTAACCTTATGGGGATTCCCTTGTGTGTTATTTGTTTTTTTTCCCTTGCTGCCTTTAATATGTTTTCCTTATATTTAATTTTTGACAGTTTGATTAATATGTGTCTTGGCGTGTTCCTCCTTGGGTTTATCCTGTATGGGACTCTCTGTGCTTCCAGGACTTGATTAACTATTTCCTTTCCCATATTAGGGAAGTTTTCAACTATAATCTCTTCAAAAATTTTCTCAGTCCCTTTCTTTTTCTCTTCTTCTTCTGGTACCCCTATAATTCGAATGTTGGAGCGTTTAATGTTGTCCCAGAGGTCCCTGAGACTGTCCTCAGTTCTTTTCATTCTTTTTTCTTTATCCTGCTCTGTAGTAGTTATTTCCACCATTTTATCTTCCAGGTCACTTATCCTTTCTTCTGCCTCAGTTATTCTACTATTGATCCCATCTAGAGTATTTTTAATTTCATTTATTGTGTTCTTCATCATTGCTTGGTTCCTCTTTAGTTCTTCTACATCCTTGTTAAATGTTTCTTGCATTTTGTCTATTCTATTTCCAAGATTTTGGATCATCCTTACTATCATTATTCTGAATTCTTTTTCAGGTAGACTACCTATTTCCTCTTCATTTGTTAAGTCCAGTGTGTTTTGAGCCTGCTCCTTCATCTGCTGTGTGTTTTTCTGTCGTCTCATTTTGCCTATCTTACTGTGTTTGGGGTCTCCTTTTCACAGGCTGCAGGTTCGTAGTTCCCGTTGTTTTTGGTATCTGTCCCCAGTGGCTAAGGTTGGTTCAGTGGGTTGTGTAGGCTTCCTGGTGGAGGGAACTAGTGCCTGTGTTCTGGTGGATGAGGCTGGATCTTGTCTTTCTGGTGGGCACGTCCACGTCTGGTGGTGTATTTTGGTGTGTCTGTGGCCTTATTATGATTTTAGGCAGCCTCTCTGCTAATGGATGGGGTTGTGTTCCTGTCTAGCTAGTTGTTTGGCATAGGGTGTCCAGCACTGTAGCTTGCTGGTCGTTGGGTGAAGCTGGGTCTTGATGTTGAGATGGAGATCTCTGGGAGATTTTTGCCGTTTGGTATTACGTGGAGCTGGGAGGCCTCTTGTGGACCAGTGTTCTGAAGTTGGCTCTCCCACCTCAGAGGCACGGCCCTGATGCCTGGCTGGAGCACCAAGAGCCTTTCGTCCACACGGCTCAGAGTAAAAGGGAGAAAAAATAGAAAGAAAGAAAGAAAGAGGCTATAATATAGTGAAGTAAAATAAAGCTATTGTAAAGCAAAGCTATACAGACAAAATCTCACCCAGAAGCATATACATATACACTCACAAAAAAAAGGAAAAGGGGAAAAATTAATATCTCCTGCTCCCAGAGTCCCCCTCCTGAATTTGGGCTGATTCGTTGTCTATTCAGGTGTTCAGCAGATGCAGGCACATCACGTTGTTTGTGGAGCTTTAATCCGCTGCTTCTGAGGCTGCTGGGAGAGATTTCCCCTTCTCTTCCCTGTTCGCACAGCTCCCGGGGTTCAGCTTTGGATTTGGACCCGCCTCTGCGTGTAGGTCGCCTGAGGGCGTCTGTTCCCCGCCCAGACAGGACGGGGTTAAAGGAGCAGCTGCTTCGGGGGCTCTGGCTCACCCAGGCCGCGGGGAGGGAGGGGTACAGAGGAGGCGGGGCGAGCCTGCAGCGTCAGAGGCCGGCGTGACGTTGCACCAGCCTGAGGCGCGCAGTGCGTTCTCCCGGGGATGTTGTCCCCGGATCCCGGGACCCCGGCAGTGGCGGGCTGCACAGGCTACCGGGAGGGGCGGTGTGGAGAGTGACCTGTGCTCACACACAGGCTCCTTGGTGGCGGCAGCAGCAGCCCCAGCGTCTCACGCCCGTCTCTGGGGTCCGCGCTGATCGCCGCGGCTCGTGCCCTTCTCTGGAGTTCATTTAGGCGGCGCTCTGAATCCCCTCTCCTTGCGCGCAGCGAAACTAAGAGGCAAGAAAAAGTCTCTTGCCTCTTCGGCAGCTGCAGACCTTTTCCCGGTCTCCCTCCCGGCTAGCTGTGGTGCGCTAACCCCTTCAGGCTGTGTTCACGCCGCCAGCCCCAGTCCTCTCCCTGCGATCCGACCGAAGCCCGAGCCTCAGCTCCCAGCCCCGCCCGCCCCGGCGGGGAAGCAGACAAGCCTCTCGGGTTGGTGAGTGCTGCTCGGCGCCGAGCCTCTGTGCGGGAACCTCTCCGCTTTGCCCTCCGCACCCCTGTGGCTGCGCTCTCCTCCGTGGCTCCAAAGCTTCCCCCCTCCGCCACCCGCAGTCTCCGCCTGCAAAGGGGCTTCCTAGTGCGTGGAAAACTTTCCTCCTTCACAGCTCCCTCCCACTGGTGCAGGTGCCGTCCCTATTCTTTTGTCTCTGTTTTTTCTTTTTTCTTTTGCTCTACCCAAGTACGGGGGGAGTTTCTTGCCTTTTTGGAGGTCGGACGTGTTCTGCCAGCGTTCAGTGGGTGTTCTGTAGGAGCAGTTCCACGTGTAGATGTATTTCTACTGTATCTGTGGGAAGGAAGGTGATCTCCGTGTCTTACTCTTCCGCCATCTTCTCCCTCCGCCTCGGATTTTGCTTTTTTTTAAATTCAATCTGAAATCTCTGCCTTTTACTTGGAGTGTTTCCATTAAATTAATTCAGTTGGATTTAACATTGTTCATCCCCTCTGTTTCTTTCTTCTGCTGTTCTTTCTTTCCTTTTATAAATTAATTGAATATTTTTTATAATTCAACTTTAATTATATATTGACTTTTTAGCTATACCTGATTGCATTATTTTTACTGGTTACTCTAGAGATTAGAACATACATCCTTAACAAATCAGAATACAGTCATGAACTTTTCAGTCTACTTAGTATTAATGGTTTATCACTTCACATAAAATATAGAAAGCTTGCAACCATATATGCCTACTTACCTACCTAGTCCTTTGTGCAATAGTTGTTATGTGTTACATCTATGTACCCTGAAAGCTTATAATACAATATTATGATTTTTTGCATTAAACAATAATGTGTACTTTAAAAATAATATAAAAATTGTCTTTTACATTCACTGATACACTTTCACTCCCAATGCTGCATATTTCTTCCCGAAATTCCCATTTTCCATCTGGTATAATTTCCCTTCAATCTGCAACACTTCATTATTTTTTATTGATCTGAAAATGTTTTTATTTAGCCTATATTATTGAACAATATTTTTCTGAATTTCAAGAATTACACATTTTTTTGTTTATTTGTTTGGTTTGTTTTCTTTTGCCTGAATAACTAGAGGTGGAGAAGGCTTCAAGCAGAATAGTTTTAAAGGAATAGATCAGTAGATTGGTGTCAGGCTTATTGATTTTGAGATCATTAAAACTCCAAGTAGGTATATAAGCCTGTTGGCTGAGATAACAGTCAGAACTGGCCATAAAAAATTGGAATTATCAGCATATATAGCAGATAATATTGTAGAGCTGTGAGACTAGAAAAAAATCAACAAGGGAGTGAGGGTAGATGAAAAAGTGAACTATGAACTGTGTCTTAGGGCACTCCAACATTAAGATGTTAGGAAGAAGAGAAAGTAGCAATAGAAAGTGAGAAAACAGCAATCCACAAGTTAGGAGGAAAATCAGTAGTTTTGTGGTATTCTGCAAGCCACATAAAGAAAGAGAAAATTGACCATCAGATGTGATAGAAGGTAGGACATTGGCAACCTTGAAGGCTTGGTGAAGTGGTGGAATTAAAAGCCCAACTGAAGTGGGTAGTAAATTTTTTATTATGACAAATGTGAATAGCTAAACATTTTAACTAGAACATAATAATGATGCACAAATAATATTACATTCCTTTTTATAATTATTTACAATATTATTATTGATATTTTATATTTTTATACTATTTGGTTGGATTCATACCCAACAGGCAACTACCACTTCTCTGAGAACTACACTCCACCTCAGCCCTTGGATGTGTATTACATGAACATTTCCTCTCAGTCCTAATTGATTTGACAAAATGGCCAGTGTAACCCAACCCAACCCTACCAGCTCATCCTTCTATTAAACTTGAATTGGCATTCAGAGATGTTCATTAGGTTGTGTTGATTATTTGAACTGGAGACCAGTTCTTACAAATACATAGAATTACTAAATGAGAAAAGGAACATGTACAAAAAGGAACATGGCTAACAAACCATGAACTCTAGAAACAGAGAACACTCTTATTTCCTGACATATTTCTAGATCCTGATTTTGGTTCCTCATGAACTCAACTGTTCTTTCTTTCCTTGGATTTCATGAAGTACTCTTACATCCTGATGATATAATTTATTCCCTAACCAGCTGACCTCAATATACCAATAGAAAATGAAAAGCACTCTTTCCCCACATCAGTCAGAGCCTTGAACTTTAGTTTATTTCCCTGCCAATGTCTTCCACTCTGAATGTTCTCAAGTCAAAAATGAAAGGAAGAGAAGCCACTCCTATCAAAACAATTAGGGTCTTTTGGTCTAAAATCAGTTTTCAATAGAGAACATAGGGAATACAATTGTCATGTTTACATCTCCCTACCATCAGTTTGGTGACATCCAATATAAACTATTTTAATAACTATATAAATATAGGGGCACATTTATCACCAAAAGAGTGTTTCTCATTTGTAAGTACAGACTATTTTTGAACTAAACTCTATTTTGAACAACTAAACAGCTGGAAGCCAAGTGTGACATGCAAAGATAACCAAAAAAAAAAAAATCAACCTGTTGATAGGAAAATGACTATGGCATTTCCTAGTGGAGTTTGAAATTACTCAAATTGCTAACATCTAGAGAATAATAAGACTAGAAGAATATAGAAACCTGTAGGTAGGTTACCATCAGAAAATAACAGTGTTACTTTACTACATCTTAGACTAGCTTAATTCAAATTCTTTGACGCACAATTCTTCCCCATTTGCAAAGTAATAGCTTAAACATTTATGAGAAATTCTTTTTATGATACTACATATACTACTGGAAGCCAGACTTTAAAATGTTCAAGAATATAAGGAAAAACCCACAAATCATCAGAAATGAATGAGAAACAGCAAAATATATACTTATATGAATACATACGTACTGATATATATATCATTATATGCTTTGATACTATAAATGACATAATGGGCCCAAAGAAGAAATGGTTATTTTAATATATCTTTTAGGTCAGTTAGGGTAATTATATAGGATGAATCTATTAACACCTTTTTCAGTTGTTATATTTACCCACAATAAACCCATAGAGAGCCTCCTGTAATCCTACCCATTTGTAAAATTTTAATTGTTAAATCCTTAAGAAATGATAATAAGAAAATTCCAGTTCCAATCAATCTACTGAGTTTTGTTGGTTGAGTCACAGGAGTCATTGGCCTGCAATAAAGAAGGTGACTAGAGTACTGATACAGCTAATCCTTTATTAGGGCCATGCACCAGCTGCCCCTTTTTTAGATAGAATTAAAAAAATAAATAAATACTTTCAATATGTTCCAAAGAAAAGAAAAAGATAAATCTATTGAAACTGATCTTAATGAAACACAAAAAAGTGATTTACCTGATAGAGAGTTCAAAATAATGGTCATAAAGAGGCTCACCAATGTCAGGAGAGTAATGGATAAACAAAGTGAGAATTTCAACAAAGAGATAGAAAATATGTTTTAAAAAACACCAAAAAGGAATCTATAGAGTTGAAGACTACAATAACTGAACTGAAAAATTCAATAAATGGGTTCAACAGCAGACTAGATCAAGCAGAGGAAAAGACTGGCAAATTCAAATATAAGCCAGTGGCATTCACCCAATCAGAGGAGCAAAAATAAAAAGAAGGTAAAAGAGTGAAAAGATCATGAGGGATTTGGGGACACCATCAGCAGACCCTAAATGAGGTCCTAGAACGAGAAGACAGAGAAAGGACCAGGGAGCCTAAAAAAAGAAATAATGGCTGACAACTTCTTTAAACTGCATGAAGAAACAGACATCCAGATCCAGGAAGCTCAAAGAGTACCAAAGTCGGGGCTTCCCTGGTGGCGCAGTGGTTGAGAATCTGCCTGCCAATGCAGGGGACACGGGTTTGAGCCCTGGTCTGGGAAGATCCCACATGCCGCGGAGCAACTAGGCCCATGAGCCACAATTGCTGAGCCTGCACGTCTGGAGCCTGTGGTCCGCAACAAGAGAGGCCATGATAGTGAGAGGCCCGCGCACCGTGATGGAGAGTGGCCCCCACTTGCCACAACTAGAGAAAGCCCTTGCACAGGAACGAAGACCCAACACAGCCATAAATAAATAAATTAAAATTTAAAAAACAAATTATAAAAAAAAAGAGTACCAAAGTCAATGAATCTAAAAAGACCCACATTTATGTCCTAAAAATAGACTATTATATTTAAGAAGTTTTTTCTAAACATCATGATAACCACAAAGCAAAAAACCTATCATAGATTCACAAAAGATAAAGAGAAAAAAATCAAAGCATGCCACTACAGAATATCATCAAATCACAAAGTAAGGAAGTAAGAGAGGAAGAAAGTAACAAAGAAATTACAAAACATCCAGAATACAATTAACAAGATAGCAATAGTAAATTCATACCTATCAATTATTCCTTTAAATGTAAATGGACTAAATTCTATATATAAAAAAACACAAATATAGCATGGCTGAATGGATTTAAAAAAAAACAGATCCAACTATGTGCTGCCTACAAAAGTCTCACTTCAGCTTTAAGAATACACATAGACTGAAAGTGAACGCTGGAAAAAAGATATTCCATGCAAACTGAAACCAAAAGAAATCAAGGTTAATAATATTTACATCAGAAAAAATAGGATTTAAGTCAAAAAATAACAAGAGACAAAGCAGGTCATGATATAATAAAAAGGTCAGTTCATCAAGGAGAAGTAACATGTAAGTATTTACACACTCAACAATATAAAGCAAATGTTAAGAGTTCAGAAGGAAGAAACAGAAAATAGTACAATAGTAGCAGGCTAATTCAATGCCCCACTTTCAACAATGGATAGATCAATCAGACAGAAAATGAATCAGGAAACATTAGACTTAAACTGCATGTTAGAGCAGATGAACCTAACAGACATACACAGAACAATCCATTCAACAGCATTAGAATACACATTCTTCTCAAGCACACATGAAACACTCCACAGGATAGACCATATGTTAGGCCACACAAAAGTCTTAATAAAGTTAAGATTATTAAAATCAGATCAAGCATCTTTTTCCAACCACACAGTATGAAATAAATATCAATTACTAAAAGAACTCAAAAAAAAATTACAAACATGTGGAGATTAATCGACATGCTTCTAAACAACCAGTGGGTCAAAGAAGAAATAAAAAGGGAAATTTAAAAAATCTTGAGACAAATGAAAATGGAAACACAACATACCAAAACTCATGGGATGCAGCAAAACCAGTTCTAAGAGGGAAGTTTATAGTGACAAATGTGTATGTGAGGAAAAAAGAAATATCTTAAATAAACAACCTAACTTTACATCTCAAGAAACTGAAAACAAAAAAAAAAGAGCAAACTAAGCCCAAAGTTAGTAGAAGGAAGAAAATACCATAGATCAGAATGGAAGTAAATGAAAGAGACTACAAAGACAATTGAAAAGAACAATGAAACAAAGAGCTGGTTTTTAAAAAAGATAAACAAAATTGACAATTCTTTAATTAGCCTAAGAAAAAAAGAAGACTCAAAAAAAAAATCAGAAATGAAAAAGGATACATTACAACTGATAACACAGAATTAGAAAGATTATAAGAGACTACAAGGAACAATTATATGCTAACAAATAGGAAACGCAGAAGAAATAGATAAGTCTCTAGAAACATACTAGCTACTAAGACTGAGTTATGAAGAAATAGATAATTTGAATATACCAATATCGAGTAAGGGTATTGAATCAGTGATCAAAAACCTCCTAACAAATAAAATTCCAGGATCTGATGGCTTTATTGATTAATTAACCAAAGATTTAAAGAAGAATTAATACAAATCCTTCTTAAACTCTACCCAAAAATAAAAGATAAGGAAATACTTGCAAACTCATTTTACAAAGCCAAGATTACCCTGATACTAAAGCCAGACAAGGACACTACAAGAAAAGAAAAAATACAGGCCAATATCCATAATGAACATAGATACAAAAGTTCTCAGCAAAATATTAGCAAACCATATTCAGTAAATTAAAAGGATCATATGCCATGACCAAGTGGGATTTATTTCTGGGATGCAAGGATGGTTCAACATACATAAATTAATAAACGTAGTACACCACATTAACAAGATGAAACATAAAAATCATGATTATTTCAATAGGTGCAGAAAAAGCTTTTGAGAAAATTCAACATTTTTTTTCATTAAAAAGAAACCTCTCGGGCTTCCTTGGTGGCACAGTGGTTGAGAATCTGCCTGCTAATGCAGGGGACACGGGTTCGAGCCCTGGTCTGGGAGGATCCCACATGCCGCGGAGCAATTAGGCTCGTGAGCCACAACTACTGAGCCTGCGCGTCTGGAGCCTGTGCTCCGCAACAAGAGAGGCCGCGATAGTGAGAGGCCCGTGCACCGCGATGAAGAGTGGCCCCCGCTTGCCACAACTAGAGAAAGCCCTCACAGAAACGAAGATCCAACACAGCCAAAAATAAATAAATAAATAAATTTAAAAAAAAAAGAAACCTCTCAACAAATTGGGTATAAAAGGAATTTCCATCAACATAATTAAGGCTGTATATGACAAGCTATAGCTAACATCATACTCAATGATGAAAAGCTGAAAGTTTTCCTCCAAGTTCAGGAACAACATGCAGATACCCAGGCTCTCACCTCATTTATTCAACATGGTACTAGAAGAAATTAGGCAAGAAAAAGAAATAAAAGGCATCCAGGTGGGAAAAAAAGAAGTTAGCTTTTATCTGTTTGCAGATGACATGATATCATATATTAAAAAACCTAAAGGTCCCACCAAAATCCTGTTAGAACTAATAAATGAATTCAGTAAAGTGCAGAATACAAAATTAATATACAAATCTCAGTTGTATTTCTATACAACAACAATAAACTATCTGAAAGAGAAATTAAGAAAAAAAATCTCATTTATAATTCATCAAAAAAGAAGAAACTACTTAGGAATAAATTTAACCACGGAGATGAAAGATCTGTACAATAAAATATATGTCTTTGATAAAAGAAACTGAAGAACACACAAATAAATAGGAAAATATTCTGTGTCCATGAACTGGAAGAACTAATATTATTAAAATGTCCATACTACCCAAAGCTATCTACAGATTTAACATAATCCATATCGAAAGTTCCAATGGCATTTTTCACAGAAAAATCAATCCTAAAATTTGTATGGAATCACAGAAGACTCTGAAGAGACAAAATGATATTGAGAAAGAAGAACAAAGCTGGAGACATCATACTTCCTGATTTCAAAATATGTTACAAAGCTATAGTAACAAAAACATATATGTCAATTGATTTTTGACAAAGGAACCAAGCATATACAATGGGAAAAGGATAGCCTCTTCAATAAATGTTGTTGGGAAACTGGATATCCACATGCAAAAAAAATGAAACTGGGCCCCTATTTTACTCTGCATACAAATTTCAACAAAAATGGATTAAAGACTTGAACATAAGGCCTAAAACCATAAACCTTGTATAAGAAAACATAGGCTGTAAGCTCCTTGACATTGGCCTTGGCAGTGATTATTTGGATTTGACACTGAAAGCAAAGGCAACAAAACCAAAAATCAACAAATGGGACTACATCAAACTAAAAAGCGTGTGCACAGCAAAAGGAACCATGAATAAAACGAACAGGCATCTTATGGAATGGGAGTAAATATTTGCAAAATATTTATGTCATAAGGGGTTAGTATCCAAAATATACAGGAAACTCACAACTCAATAGCAAAAAACAATAGCCCAATTAAAAAGTGGGTGAAGTATCTAAATAAACATTTTTCCAAAAAAGACATACAAGTGACCAACAGGTACATGAAAACGTGATCACCATCACTAACCATCAGGGAAATGCAAATCAAAACCACAATGAGGTATCACCTCACACTCATTAGAATGGCTATAATCAAGAAGGCAAGAGATAACAAGTGTTAGCATGGATGTGGAGAAAAGGGAACATTTTTACACTTTTGTTGGGATTGCAAATTGGTTCAGCCATTATGGAAAACAGTATGGATGTTTCTCAAAACATTAAAAATAGAGCTACCATTTGATCTAGAAATTCTTCTCCTGGACATTTATCCAAAGGAAATGTAAACAGGATATCAAAGAGATATATGTAGTCCCATGTTTATTGCATTGTAGTATTATTATTCACAGTAGCCAAGATATGGAAACAACCTAAATGTTCACCAACAGATGAATAAAGATGTCATATCACTCTCACACACACACACCCACACACACCCCCACACACACTGGAATATTACTCAGCCATGAGAAAGAAGGAAATTCTGCCACTGGTGACAACATGGATGGAACCTGAGGGCATTATGTTAAGTGAGATAAGTCAGACAGAGAAAGACAAATAGTGTATGATACCACTTATATGTGTAATCTAAAAAGCCAAACCCATAAAATCAGAGAGTAGAATGATGTACCAGGAGCTGGCGGTTGGGGGGAATGGGGAAGATGTTGTTTGAGGGTACAGTTGCTAAGAGAATATTAATTGTTCCCACCATAAAAAAGAAATGATAATTATGTGACATAATAGAGGTGTTAGCTAACACTACAGTAATAATCATACTGCAAAATATAAACATATCAAATCAATACATTGTACAACTTAAACTTACACAATGTTATATGTCAATTATATCTTAATAAGTTTAAAAATAGAAGGTACTCAACATCGCTAATTATCAGGGAAATACAAATGAAAACCGCAATATGTTATTACCTCATGCCTTTAGGATGTCTATTATCAAAAAAGACGAGAGATAAATGCTGGTGAGGATATAAGAAAAGGGAGCCCTTGTATACTGCTGGTGGGAATGTAAACTGGTAGAGCCATTATTGAAAATAATATAGAGATTCCTCAAGAAATTAAAATAGAACTATCATATGATCCAGCAATCTCACTTCTGGGTATATACTCAAAGGAAAAGAAATCACTATCTCAAAGAGAAATCTGTACTCCCACGTTCATAGCTGCATTATTCACAATAGCCAGGGCCTGGAACCAACCTAAATATTGCTGTAGATGAAAGGATAGATGTAATGTTAATTGAATATTATTCGGCCTTAAAAAAAGGAAATCCTGCCATTTGTGACAACATGAATGAGCCTGGAGGGTATCATGCTAAGTGAAATAAGCCAGGCAGAGAAAGACAAATACTGCCTGGTATCACTTATAGGTGGGGAAGGATAGTCAAATTCTTAGAAACAGAGAGTTGGATGGTGGTTGCTAGGGGCTGGGGAGGGGGGCGAGGAGAAATAGGGAGAGGCTGGCAATAGGGTGTAAACTTTCTGTTGTAAGATGAATAAGGTCTGAGGATCTAATGTATAGCATAGTGACTATAGTTAATAATACTATATCGTGCAATTGAAATTTGCTGAGAGAAGAACTTAAATGTTCTCACCAAAAAAAAAAAAGAAAGTAAATATGTGAGGTGATGGATGTGTTAACTCAATGGCTGGAATCTTTTCACAATGTATATGTTTATCATATCATGATGTACATTTCACTACAATTCATTTGTCAGTTATACCTCAATAAAACTGAAAAAAAGGGGAAAAGCTTAAGACATGAACATTTTGTGTAATCAAGTCTATGCACTTTTATATGTGTGATATTTGCCTCTGTTTACAGATTCTTAGAATTGTAATGAAACATTTTTTAATGCTTCTGCTTTTGCCTTTTCTGTTTGTCATGATTTTCTTCTTTAAAAAAATCAGTCTAGCTCCACTTTACTTCTTTGGAGGTTTCTGTCTATCTATGGGTATGCTTTTACTTCACACCATGTTTAAAATCATTATATTATTATTGACAACATCAAAACAGCTAGTGGCATGTGTGGGATGAGATTAATAACCGTGCAGCTGGAAGATTAGATTGCCAAGGCATGTACTCAAGTTGAGAGTCTATACTTATTACTGTTTTAATATTGGGAGAACTTTTCAAAGAGATAGTTTAAAATCTGCTCTGGAGTACAGACATGAGCTTGTCTCTGGGAAATGAGGTTGGTGAAACAATTTAGGAATATGATGATGACTTGGTAGCATGAGCTGCATACCAAACAAGGTAAGTACTTACTTCAGTCATGGCCTTTGAACAGTTTTCAGTGATAGTGCGGAGGCATTTTTAGGAATGGAATTGGAACAAGATGTGCTTCTTCCCAAGAGTAAGCTGTGAAATGAGTCTTTTAAATAGTTTTTGATTACAATTTCTGAGCCCAGTGCTTGAAGGTACCAGTCAGGCTGAAAAGCAGTGTTGTTTATTTCATTGCCAGGGTGAGAGTATGATGGAAGAGAGTTTCTAACATCCTTTGGAACCAAATTAAATATTCTGAGGAAAAAACTTCCCTGCTTAATTGTTATGTAAAATATTTTGTTTGAGTGAATTTTGAGTTAGAGAATAACTTAGATCTTCTCTAATTTCTGTTACTGACAGTTTGTACCTTTATTTAACATATTTAACAATAAGCAAAGTAGGAAAGTTGTTTTGCAGGACACTTTCTTTTTAATCAAAAAAGTTATTTTTTGTTTCATGAGTTTACAAATATTGAAACCTAATAATTTCCTTATTTATACATGTTTCTTTAAATTTTTCTTTTAATTTTTGTATTTTTTAAAAAGTTAAGCCAGTGAAAAATGAAAAAAAATAATTCAAGTAAAATGAAATATATGTCAATCAATTAACACAAATGAGGTTTGGCCATTAGTTTCTAAGTCTTATATAATTGTGATATTTTTAAGACTGGCAATGTAGTTTGATATTTATCTGTAATTTGATTTCAAGAATCTATGAGGGACAAAAGAAACAAAAAACAAAGCAAGTAGGAGAGTAGGCAATGGATAGGTTTTGAACTAAAAATTTTGTTAGACATTGAGTAGAGAAGCTGATGAACCCTAGCGATAATGAGATGGTGTGTCAGAGTGATTCCAACTCAAGAAGAGCTACAGAATTCTCTGGAGAAATGGCATTTAATAAATTCTGGGACCTTTGTTAGTTCTGCATTATTTTATATCATATTTGGGTTCTTATTTTTAAAAGACTTTAAATGAACTAGAGAAATATGCCATTTAACGAAACCATTTATTAAACCTTCTCATAAAATAATCCCCTGGCAATACAAGCCAGAGTTCTTCAAAAATCTTTTAATGTGTGTATCCATTATGCACATATATATAGTTGATAAAACGCTAACATACAACAGTAATATACTATATTTCATCAATTCTAAAATGCAATTTAAAAAATTTTTAATATTTCCCAAATCATGATGCATTTCACATTTACAGTCAGACACCTACTCATAGTTTAATGATTTCAAGTTATGTGCCTTGATGGTTCTGTGCATATTGAATTTAATTGTCACTTAGAAGTCTTCTAAATGATTATCCTGTGATTGGATATTGAAAGAAAAAGACATTATGTAATCAGCAAGGCACGAAAGCAGGGTGGCAGAGCACAAATCCAATATACGTAAATCAGGGTGGCAGAGCACAAATCCAATATAAGTGAAGCAAACATTTGTGTTTAGAAAAATAACTTCAATTCCATATTTGTTGCAAAGCAACAAAATATATTACATATCCTAAGGAAGAAACATGTTCCCAAGTAAATAAAACTGTTATTATTTTTTTAAATGTATCAAACACCAAGCAATGCAACTGATGACAGCCAAAAAAATATATGAATACCTTAGATTAGGTTAAAGAAATTCCAAAGCAACAAACATCTATTGTGATCAATTTATGTGTCATTCTGGACTCATTTTAAAAAGCATAGATCTTAGAATTTTTCCAACAGCATATTTTTCTTGCCTGATGTTACGTAAAACGATAATGTTATGACTGGTTTCATCTTAGAGTCTATATGAAACACTCTATATGAAATATTAGAAATCAAATATTTATAAATGGCATACACGTACTGTTTTATGTTAACTGTTTTTAATAGTTTTTATTAATTACTTACCTAATATCTATACATAATAATGAAAAAGTTTGAAAAATTGCAAGAATTACCAAAATG
The DNA here is from genome assembly GCF_949987535.1 of Balaenoptera acutorostrata. NCBI lineage: Eukaryota > Metazoa > Chordata > Mammalia > Artiodactyla > Balaenopteridae > Balaenoptera > Balaenoptera acutorostrata. Next base: position 60,428,907 of record NC_080075.1, read on the forward strand.
TCACAGACACCGAGTGAGCAAATGCTGTTGGAAAAACAGTGCCAATAGACTTGCTCTTCACAGGGTTGCCACAAACCTTCAATTATTTTAAAAACACAGTATCTGCAAAGCACAATAAAGCAAAGCACAATAAAATGAAGTGTGCTTGTATGTATTTTATGCACACACACTCATATTTTCTTTCTAAATGACCAGTGGATATTGCCCATGTCCTACAGTGCATACACCACACATTGGAGAACATCAGTGTAATCAAATCCCTTCTAACAGGAATGTTTTAGTTACTCAGGTACTAATTCATTACTTTTTATTAAATCGCTAGAGTTGAATTCTTAAAAAGAATCATGCAAGAAATTATTATCTACATGCCTGTATGTACTGGATAGTGTGTCCCTCCCCACAATCCAATTTTCAACTGGTATGACGCTTCCCAAGGGGCTGCTCATGGCCAATGGCTCATGTGGAAATACAAAGGCCTATCTCCCTTGCCTCAATCTGAGACAACACCAATAGGACCTGGACTAAGCCTTCAGTTGCTGCCACCTTGTGGGTCAGCTTCTCTCCATACCCAACACTGCCTTTCTCACTTCCTTACAGGTATTATCTCCCAATAAACCTTCTGCACACAACTCCCCATCTCAGAGTCTGACTCCAGGAAACCTAGTCTAAGACGCTATATCATATTCTAATTCTCAGTATGGAAAGAACACTGTTCATGGAGTTTTGAATGGTATTTCATCTATAATTTTTTAAACTAAATTTTATTGTAATAGAAGCCATGGTGCCTTGAGTTAAACAAGGTAAGAGGATTAGAAAGTGGTATTATTAATGGAGGCTGCTTTGTGATTGAAGAAAAATAGCCTGATACACAATGACTCACACACTGTAGGAGTTTATTTTCTTCCCATGAAAGAATAGATAGTGGGTCTTCTAGTGGTGATTCAATGTTCCTTTCATAGTGCAGCTTCCTTAGTCTCTAGAGCATTATATCCTGGGAGGCAGCAGAATGGAGAAGAGGTAGGAAGTGGGTGATACTTTCTTAAAAGCAGCACCCTAAAAATTGCATATATAAGTTCAGTTCACATACCACTGTCCTGACTTAGTTCTTTAGCTTCAAGGGAGGCTGGGAAAGGTAGTCTAGATTGGACCCAAGAAGAAGGGAAAAGAAGGATTTTTTGATAAATTATCAATACAAGAGCCTTTGCTATGCATACCTTTCGCAGAGTATAAATGAACTCCCAGGAAAGATGGTCAAGTAAATATGTATTTACCTAAACCTACTCAATCACATTGAAATGAAAACAAATGAACCAATCGCAAAGAACGAGACCCATTTTAAACGGAAACTCAGGAATTTTACAACCTCATTCCGTTGTCATGTAGCTAGACACCATACAATTTTTTTTTTTTTAATTTTTATTTTTATTTATTTATGGCTGTGTTGGGTCTTCGTTTCTGTGCAAGGGCTTTCTCTAGTTGTGGCAAGCGGGGGCCACTCTTCATCGCGGTGCGCGGGCCTCTCACTGTCGCGGCCTCTCTTGTTGCGGAGCACAGGCTCCAGACGCGCAGGCTCAGTAATTGTGGCTCACGGGCCCAGTTGCTCCGCGGCATGTGGGATCTTCCCAGACCAGGGCTCGAACCCGTGTCCCCTGCATTGGCAGGCGGATTCTCAACCACTGCGCCACCAGGGAAGCCCCACCATACAATTTTGAAAATATTAGAAAAAGGAATCCAAAATATAATATACACCTTCCTAATATAAGCAGAAACTGAAAATATATTCTAAAATACCCACAGTCCCTACTTTGAAGGAATGAGGACTAGTAATCTGTTGGAATCTTCTAGGAAATTAAGAAGCCGGTTTGAAGTCCAAATAAAATTCCAAATGAGATTTTGAAAACTGACAAAATGACTCTTCATTTGGAGTAATAAATAAATGACATTAGCCCGTAAAACACTGAAAATGAAATATAATTAAGGAGTGTTTATTTTTCCATGTAAATGTGCTATGAAATAGTTAAAACACTGACACTACTATAATAATTGACAGATAAATTGGCACTTAGTACAGTGACTGACATATAGTAGGTAGTTGAAAACTAGCTTGTCAATAAATGAATGGATTAAATGACAAATAATAGAAGAGCCAGAAACTGAAAAAATTATAAATATTCATCCTGTAATTATTATGGTATTTCAAATGAGTGAGAAAAGGATGAGTTATTCACTAAATATTGATAATACATTCATTACCTGAAAAAATTGTCGGTGTTATATTAGAAGCAACCAACTCCAGTGCACGCATAAATATTTCATTTTTACCAAATAAATAAAAGCATAGACTATTGAAAGAACCAGAGAGAGTGTATTGTTCATCTTCATCACCTTACATTGGAAGAAAACTGATTTTAGAGAGGTTAAGTTTCTGTTAAAAGGCCAGTTAATTTAGCAGAGAGCCATGATCTGGGTCTCTGATTCGGTGCTTATTCTACTATATTACGCTTTCTTTAGGAGACAGTTAAATACACATAGGCCTGATGGGAGGCTCATATTTAATTACTTTACATTCTCATCCACAGAGACATAAATAGAGAATGGAATTAAAAGGTAATTAAGCTAGAAATCTTAGAAGTATTGATATTTCCTATTTTCAAAAATCTCCAATAAAAGTAACCCCACAACAATTCTTATCAGAGTGAGTAAGTCCTTGAGTTTAATAAAAACACTTCAAATGTCTAGATTTAATCTCACTTGCTATAGATTGAACTTTCTTCCTCATACTCTTCTTGGAGGAGTTCAAGACAAATTCTATAGAGGTCACGTTCATAGAACTCAATTTTAGTGGGAACCTAGAGATGGCAAAAAGTACACTTTTTCTTCAAGTAACACTATATTAGTTTGACACCATTTTAGTTTCAAACATAAGAAACGGCATTGTCAAAAGAATAGACCCCATTCAGGTATTATATTGATATAAGAAGGTTTAGATCATTTTCTGGATTAGTTGCCATAACCCAGAAACACTTCTGTTTCTGGGGTTGTAAAGTGTACATATGCTTGGTGCCCTGCCCAGTTCCCCTTCCCTGGCTGGTTCACTTATGTCCCAGCTGCAGTTGAGTACTGACTGCAACGACTCAGATTTACCTGTCTCCTAAGAATTGCCACCTGGCCTGATATACCTGGAAAATGACACTGTCTCCATAAAGTGTAGTCTACAGCTCATGACTGACTGATACTGGAGTACAAAAGGTCAGCTCCTTATCCACATGGGGCTTTGCATTACTATTCAGGCTCCAGAGCTCACCTGGGGTCAGAATGACTCTAGGCTTCAACTGAGGCCTCATGTTTACCCAGATTCCTTGTATCTTGTTTATCTTACTCCCTTGCAGGTTTCACCTGAGTGCACTCCTTCACTAAATCACTTGCATAAGAATTCTCACATCAGGCTCTGATTCTAGAGGACACAACTTAGCACAAGGAATGGACAAGTAATTTCTCTGGTCCCCACAGAAAAATTGTTTTGCTTTGAACCACAAACAAAGATAAACAAAAAGAACCCTCTTACTTGAAGATACAATATTCCTCTGTTTATACTGAGTGATAATCTGTTGAGTCTACTCGTCCCTAAACAGCCTCCTGAATTCCTTCTGTTTCTCCTATCTTATGACATATGGAAATATACACTTATTCCTCATACCCATCTATTTCTTCACCCTACTTAGCTTATGACACTGTCTATTGGTTTAGCTACAGCTACTTTTTTCGCAGTTTCTCATACAGAACTGAGTTATAGCTGAAGCATGACTTCAGGACCCACTTCACATGGCAGTAAGTAGAGGCAATTATAGGCAGCAGGTGGCCTTGTTAACAAAGGAGTGGGTCTCTGCAGTCTCTTGGAACATAGAACTGAACTATGAAGAGCACATAAACACAATGTAGAGGAAGTCAGTCATTCACTTCTCCCTTCAATCATGCATTCAACAAGTGTTTGTCAAATATCTTCCAAGTGCCAAGAACTATGCTCTGGCTGGAAATACAATGGCAACCCTGTGCTAACCCAGACATAAACCTCGCCTTCAAGGAACTTAAATTCTATTGGAGGAGGTAAGAGAACTTTAATCCAGTAATTATAATAAATGTTATACGTTCTGTGATAGTAAAAGCAGAAGTTGCTCAGTTGCACATAGCAGAATCATCATCTAACTCAGCATCCAGTACATGGCTTCCTAGGGGAAGCAGTGACGGAACTGGGATGTGAAGTTTGAGTCACCATTAGCAGGCAAAATGGGAAAGTGGAAAGCACGCTCCAGACAGAAAAAAAGACCATATAAGAGACCCAGAAGCAAAAGATGTCTGGAATATTTGAGGAAGGTGAAGTGCAGTACGTCTGGACTAGGGGAAAGGGAATGAGAAATTAGATGGTGAGTAGAAAGGGAAAAGGGGACAGATCACAAAGGGCTTTGTGTTATTTATAACTGAGAGAATAAGATCCTTCTGTCTCACCTGTCTCTGAGTCAGGCTAACAATAAACTTCTCTTTTCACTGTTACATAACTTTCAGAAAACAAGTAACATTACAGTTCACTAGAAGGTATATATTCATATTTTGGTCAGTGACAAAGCAGGGGACTTGAAAACAGTAGCATTTTGAAGGTCTAAGCAGGGGACTTGAAAACAGTAGCAATTTTGAAGGTCTGAGCAGCTATATCCTCTCCCTGTGGTATCTCAACTCAATCATCTTTGGCCAATGTTCTGTTATAGTACTGTAGCATCCTCACAATATTGTTTATATTGGTATGGTTCTTCGACATTTACAAAGAGTTTTCTTCCTTTTCTTGGACTTAGCCTACACTTTTGTTCTTAGCTACTAGCTACTAGTCTTTTTGGTTCAAGTGATACTTCCTATTAGGTGGGTCAGATAGGATATATTATCACAGTCATTTAAGAGGGGGAAGTGAGACCAAACACTTTTAAATGACTTTTATAAATTAAGAGAACAAGACTGTTGAATTTTGGACACCATCCAGGTCTCTAGATTCTATGTCCAGAGCTCAGCCCCAAAGCATTGCATCTATCACATGCCCATCTCAGTCCCTCCCATGGCCTCTGGTCTTCACAAAGCACAGGGATGGATTAAAGACTTAAACCGTTGTTTAAAATCATTAGCTTTTACAATCTGAGGTATCGTATCTATGCCGATGTCCTGTTAGAGAAGAAAGCCTAATGGAAACAAGGTTCTTTCTTGTCAAAGAAAGAGAAAAGAGGGGAGGAGGGAGAGTATCATGATTTTTTGACAGTTTAGTTTTTAAATTTTCAACTTTTTAGTCATTACAGTATACAAGTTGCACTAAGAAATAAAAATCAGTGAGTAGAATAATTTTAAACATATAAGGATTACTTCAAACAGAACACTAATGATATTTATCTGTCATGTGTTCGATAGAAACGGGGACCAACTGTTAAGCACAACTGAATTATCAAGCAATGCATTAAAATGGCAGGTGGGGGGATTACAAGTCAATTACATTCTGCACGTTATAGTGCCTGGCAAACATCCAATTTTCTAGCAGATGAAAGTTTTTGTCTTATCTTTCCTGAGAGTGACAAAACCATTTTGCTGATGTTGTTCATTCTCTGTAGGAAATTAAGGACATTATTTGAGAAAATACATAATTATTCACATGTTGCATAGAAGAAGTTTTTTCACAGTAAGAGATATTTAGAGATACTGATGTTTTAAATCTGTTTCCTTTGTGGTAATCACAAAGGCTCAGTCACATAGCGCAAGTCCATCACAGAACTTTGATGTATGTCCTGTGATGGCAGTTTATTTTCTGAGTAAAGGAAAAAGAGCAGAGAGGACACAGCATATAATCAGGGGACATTCTTTTCAACAGCCCAAAGAGGACACATACTCGGAAGACAATTGTGAGATAAGAAAGCTTCCTTTGAGGTCCTCCCTCATCCACTGAGATGCCCACTTTTATGCCATCATTTACTGAAGCTCTCCAATCGTTAGCCCTGTGTTTGTCTCTGTCAGACTTAGCCTTAGATATCTAGTTACTCTTTGCTGAGTTATTGTTATTTTCACTTTCTACTTTATGTATTGTTTGGAAATTTTGCACTCACATTAGTTTTATAATGAGAAAATGAAAACATATTCCTATTTTGTGAAAATAAGGTGTTTGTGGATAAATATGTTTTAAAGACTGAATTATAGAAAAAAACCAATGGGAAAATTAATGAGGAAGATGCTGCCTCATTTTTCTGTTCCAACACAACCCATTTGTCTCCTGAGAGTGACAAAACACTTCAGATATTTCTAATGGAGGGAATTTAATACTGGGGGTGGGTACATGGGTGATGACAGAGCTAAGAAGCCAAATATGGGCTCGAGAGACAATATGGCAATTAATAAGTCATTATTAAGTAACAGTTAAGAAAACATAGTGACTGATTTAAAGTCAAGTCTGTAAAAGATGATTTCAAGATTATACCGTATTTCTTCTGAGATATTTTTGGGAAAATGTCTGTTTTTAAGAGAAATTAGAAAGCAAGAGGAAAACCTGGTTTAGAAGGAAAGATAATGATTTGAGGTGATTATGGAAAATACAAGCAAACATTTTAAGTATTATTATCAGTATTTGGCACATAGTAAATACTGAGTAAATGTGGGCTTTGCTTTGATTTTTAAAAAAAAAATTATGTAAGAAGTATTATATTAAGATAATGGTTAAATTACTTGTATAAATTTAATATTTATCAATAGTGGATAAAATCACAAACAGTAGATGCAGATGATAGATAAAAAGCCAAAGACCAGACTTAAGACTTAAGGAATACCCAAATACTAGAGTGGAAAAAAAAAAAAAAAAAAAAAAGGAAGAAAGAAAAAGAAAAATAATTAGAAGAGACAAATAATATATATTGTGCATCTCTGATGAACTACGTTCAATATGAGATGCTTTATGAAATGTGGAAACAGTAATTAACAAAAGCCTCCTGAGAAAAACACAGAATCAGAATTGTGAGTCTTTAAAAAGAAATCACATTTAGTTAAAGGGACACTGAGGCAAATCATTTGGACCTAAAAATGCTTTTTTTTAAATGTTCAGGCACTATGCTGTAAATCTCTTTACCTGACTGATAAGAAAAATTAAATGATACAAAACACTACAAACCATAGAAACAAAAAAGGGTCCCCTTTTTTTCCAGGTTTATTTAAACTGACATAATAACATTGTGTAAATTTAAGGTGTAAAATGTGTTGATTTGATACACTTACATATTGCAAAATAATTACCAACATACCTTAGCTAACACCTCTGTCAAGTCACATAATTACCATTTCTTTTTTGGTCTCAAGAATAATTTTGTCCATGTTCTCACCTCTTTCAAAATTAATAGGTTTCTTCTCATACGTTTTTAAATTTTTCCTATAAAGTGATTAGGAGTTTTTGCTGCCACATTCTTTTACTACTGAGCTTACCTCTACCTAGCTAGAGATGTAAACATTGTATCAGCACAGACACCAATGCTCAGGAGACCTGGTGCAGGTAACTATGGAAAGTCATGAGTCATGGTATATTTGTTTTCTATATTGCAGATGTAACAAACACTACCATGAACTTTGTGGTAATTTGTGGATTAAAAAAAAACACAAAGATTTGTTTTCTTACTGTTCTGTAGGTGAGAGTCTGACACAGGTCCTCTGGAGGCTCCATGGGAAAATCCATTCCTTACTTTTTTCTAGCTTTTAGAAGCCACATGCATTTCTTCCGTGGTGACCCCTTTCGTCCATGAGCTAGCAACATCACGTCTTTCTGACCTTTCTTCCATTGTGAGGCTCCTTCCCTCACCACAGCTGCAAAAGGTTCTCCATTTTAAGGACTCATGTGATTACATTGGTTCCATCTGGATTATCCAGGATAATTTCCCCATCTGAAGGTCATCAGATTAGCAACCTTCATTTCATCTTTATATTTAATTCCCTTTTGCCATGTTCCCAGGTTCTGGTGTTTCTGACATGAACCTCTTCGGCAGGGGCATAATTATTTTGCCTGTCACCCATAGATGAGACATTGTTAATCACTTCAGTTGTAACTGAATTTATAAAGAAACTTACTATTGTTGCTGTTGATATTTTTCCCAATTACTTAGATATTATAGAAACCTGAGAAGCTTCTAGTGTTTGGAATAACTGACCTTTAGTAACTATCTCTGCTGCTGCTATTTATAAGAATTTCCAATGAAATCAATGTGCATCTAAAAATTTATGAACATACAATAAAAGATGAACATTTTTTCTCTCACATGTTCTTATTTCATTCTTTTTCTTTTTTAACAGATCTTTATTGGAGTATAATTGCTTCACAATACTGTGTTAGTTTCTGTTGCACAACAAAGCGATTCAGCCATATGCATACACATGTGCCCATATCCCCTCTCTCTTGAGCCTCCCTGCCATCCTCTCTATCCCACCCCTCTAGGTCATCGCAAAGCACTGAGCTGATCTCCCTGTGCTGTGCTGCTGCTTCCCACCAGCCAACTATTTTACATTTGGTAGTGTATATATGTCGATGCTACTCTCACTTTGCCCCAGCTTCCTCCTCCTACCCCGTGTCCTCAAGTCCATTTTCTACGTCTACCTCTTTATTCCTACCCTGCAACTAGGTTCATCAGTACCATTTTATTTTATTTTTTTTTTGATTCCATATATATACTTTAGCATACGGTATTTGCTTTTCTCTTTCTGACTTACTTCACTCTGTATGACAGACTCTAACTCCATCCACCTCACTACAAATAACTCCATTTCATTTCTTTTTATGGCTGAGTAATATTCCATTGTATATATGAATGGACAAAGACATCTTCTTTATCCATTCATCTGTCAATGGACACTTAGGTTGCTTCCATATCCTGGCTATTGTAAATAGTGCTGCAATGAACACTGTGGCACATGTCTCTTTTTGAATTATGGTTTTCTCAGGGTATATGCCCAGTAGTGGGATTGCTGGGTCATATCGTAGTTCTATTTTTAGTGCTTTAAGGAACCTCCATACTGTTCTCCATAGTAGTTGTATCAATTTACATTTCCACCAACAGGGCAGGAGGGTTCCCTTTTCACCACACCCTTTCCAGCATATATTATTTCTAGATTTTTTTGATTATGGCCATTCTGACCAGTGTGAGGTGATAACTCATCGTACTATTGATTTGCATTTCTCTGATAATTACTGATGTTGAGCATCTTTTCATGTGCCTCTTGGCCATCTGTATGTCTTCCTTGGTAAAATGTCTATTTAGGTCTTCTGCTCATTTTTCAAATGGATTGTTTGTTTTTTGATATTGAGCTCCATGAGCTGTTTGTATATTTTGGAGATTAATCCTTTGTTGTTTCATTTGCAAATATTTTATCCCATTCTGAGGGTTGTCTTTTCATCTTGTTTATGGTTTCCTTTGCTATGCAAAAGCTTTTAAGTTTAATTAAGTCCCATTTGTTTATTTTTGTTTTTATTTCCGTTACTCTAGGAGGTGGGTCAAAAAAGACTTGCATGGTTTATGTCAAAGAGTGTTCTTCCTAAGTTTTCCTCTAAGAGTTTTATAGTGTCTGGTCTTACATTTAGGTCTTTAATCCATTTTGAGTTATTTTTATGTATGGTGTTAGGTAGTGTTCTAATTTCATTCTTTTACATGTAGCTGTCCAGTTTTCCCAGCACCACTTATTGAAGAGGCTGTCTTTTCTCCATTATATGTTCTTGCCTCCTTAGTCATAAATTAGGTGCCCATATGTGCGTGGGTTTATCTCTGGGCATTCTATCCTGTACCATTGATCTATATTTCTGTTTTTGTGCTGGTACCATTCTGTCTTGATTACTGTAGCTTTGTGGTATAGTTTGAAGTCAGGGAGCCTGATTCCTGCAGCTCCATTTTTCTTTTTCAAGATTGCTTTGGCTATTTGGGGTCTTTTGTGTTTCCATACAAATTGTGAAATTTTTTATTCTAGTTGTGTGAAAAATGCCATTGGTAGTTTGATAGGGATTGCATTGAATCTGTAGATTGCTTTGGGTAACATAGTCATTTTCACAATATTGATTCTTCCAATCCAAGAACATGGTATATTTCTCCATCTGTTTATGTCATCTTTGACTTCTTTTATCAGTGTTTTATAGTTTTCTGAGTACAAGTCTTTCACCTCCTCAGGCAGGTTTATTCCTAGGTATTTTATTCTTTTTGTTGCAATGGTAAATGGGAGTGTTTCCTAAATTTCTTGTTCTGATTTTTCGTTTTTGGTATATAGGAATGCCAGAGAGTTCTGTGCATTAACTTTGTATGCTGCAAACCTCCCAAATTCATTGATTAGTTCTAATAGTTTTCTGGTGCCATCTTTAGGATTCTCTATGTATAGTATCATGTCATCAGCAAACAGTGACAGTTTTACTTCTTCTTTTCCAATTTAGATTCCTTTTACTTCTTTTTCTTCTCTGATTGCTGTGGATAGGACTTCCAAAACTATGTTGAATAAGAGTGGTGAGAGTGGACATCCTTGTCTTGTTCCTGATCTTAGTGGAAATGCTTTCAGTTTTTCACCATTGAGTATGATGCTTGCTGTGGGTTTGTCATATATATCGCCTTTATTATGTTGAGGTAGGTTCCCTCTATGCCCACTTTCTGGAGAGTTTTTATCATAAATGGGTGTTGAATTTTGTCAAAAGCTTTTCCTGCATCTATTGAGATGATCATATGTGTTTTATTCCTTAATTTGTTAATGTGGTGTGTCACATCGATTGATTTGCATATATTGAAGAATCCTTGCATTCCTGGGATAAACCCCACTTGATCATGGTGTATGATCCTTTTAATGTGCTGTTGGATTCTGTTTGCTAGTATTTTGTTCAAGATTTTTGCATCTATGTTCATCAGTGATATTGGTGTATAATTTTCTTTTTCTGTGACATATTTTTCTGGTTTTGGTATCAGGGTGATGGTGGCTTCGTAGAATGAATTTCGGAGTGTTTCTCCCTCTGTAATTTTTTGGAAGAGTTTGAGAATGATTGGTGTTAGCTCTTCTCTAAATGTTTGATAGAATTTGCCTGTGAAGCCATCTGGTCCTGGACTTTTGTTTGTTGGAAGATTTTTAATTATGGTTTCAATTTCATTACTTGTGATAGGTGTGTTTATATTTTCTAATTTTTCCTGGTTCAGTCTTGGAAAATTGTACCTTTCCATGAATTTGTCCATTTCTTCGTGGGTGTCCATTTTATTGGCATATACTTGTTTGTAATAGTCTCTTATAATCCTTCGCATTTCTGTAGTGTCAGTTGTGATATTCCTTTTTCATTTCTAATTTTATTGATTTGTGTCTTCTCCCTTTTTTTCTTGATGAGTCTGGCTAAGGGTTTATCAGTTTTGTTTATCTTCTCAAAGAACCAGCTTTTAGTTGTATTGATCTTTGTTACTGTTTTCTTTGTTTCTATTTCATTTATTTCTGCTCTGATTTTTATGATTTCTTTCCTTCTACTGACTTTGGTTTTCTTTGTTCTTCTTTCTCTAGTTGTTTTAAGTGTAGGGTTAGATTGGTTATTTGAGATTTTTCTTATTTCTTGAGGTGAGACTGTATTGCTATAACCTTCCCTCTTAGAACTGCTTTTGCTGCATCCCATAGGTTTTGGGTCATCATGTTTTCATTGTCATTTGTTTCTATGTATTTTTTAATTTCTTCTTTGATTTCTTCAGTGATCTCTTTGTTATTTAGTAGTGCACTGTTTAGCCTCCACATTTGTGTTTTATACAGTTTTTTTTTCCTGTAATCGATTTCCAATCTCAGAGCATTGTGTTCAGAAGAGATGCTTGATACAATTTCAATTTTCTTAAATTTTCCAAGGCTTAATTTGTCAGCCAAGTTGTGATCTATCCTGGAGAATGTTCCATGTGCACTTGAGAAGAAATTGTATTCTGCCACTTCTGGGTGGAATGTTCTATAAATATTAATTAGATCTATCTGGTCTACTGTGACATCTAAAGCTTGTGTTTCCTTATCTATTTTCTGTTTAGATGATCTGTCCATCGGTGTAGTGGGGTGTTAAAGTCCCCTACTATTATTGCATTACTGTTGATTTCTCCTTTTATGGTTGTTAGCGTTAGCCTTATGTATTGAGGTGCTTCTATGTTGGGTGCATACACATTTATAATTGTTATATCTTCTACTTGGATTGATCCTTTGATCATTATGTAGTGTCCCCTCCTTATCTCTTGTAACAGTATTTTAAAGTCTATTTTATCTGATATGAGTATTGCTACTCCAGCTTTCTTTTGATTTCCATTTGCATGGAATATCTTTTTCCATCCCTTCACTTTCAGTCTGTATGTGTCCCTAGGTCTGAAGTGGGTCTCTTGTAGACAGCATGTATATGGGTCTTGTTTTTGTATCCATTCAGCCAGTCTGTGTCTTTTGGTTGGGGCATTTATTTACATTCAAGGTTATTATCAACATGTATGTTCCTATTACCATTTTCTTAATTGTTTTGGGTTTGTTTTTGTGGGTCTTTTTCTTCTCTTGTGTTTCCTGCTTAGAGAAGTTTCTTTATCATTTGTTTTAAAGCTGGTTTGGTGGTGTTGAATTCTCTTAGCTTTTGCTTGTCGGAAAAGCTTTTGACTTCTCCACTGAATCTGCAATAGATCCTTGCTGGGTAATCTTGGTTGTAGGTTTTTCTCTTTCATCACTTTAAGTATATCCTGCCACTCCCTTCTGGCCTTCAGAGTTTCTGCTGAAAAATCGGCTGATAACATTATGGGGATTCCTTTGTATGTTATCTTTTATTTTTCCCTTGCTGCTTTTAATACTTTTTCTTTGAATTTAATTTTTGTTACTTTGATTAATATGTGTCTTGATGTGTTTTTCCTAGGGTTTATCTTGTATGGGATTCTCTGTGCTTCCTGGACTTGGGTGACTATTTCCTTTCCCATGTTAGGGAAGTTTTCAACTATAATCTCTTCAAATATTTTCTCAGACGGTTTCTTTTTCTCTTCTTCTTCTGGGACCCCTATAATTTTAATGTTGGTGCATTTAGTGTTGTCCCAGAGGTCTCTGAGCTTGTCTTCAATTCTTTTCATTCTTTTTTCTTTATTCTGCTCCTCAGCAGTTATTTCCACCATTTTGTCTTCCAGCTCACTTATTTGTTCTTCTGCCTTCTAGTGTATTTTTCATCTTAGTTACTGTGTTGTTCATCTCTCTTTGTTTGTTCTTATTTCTTCTAGATCTTTGTTAAACATTTCTTGTATTTTCTCAATCTGTGCCTCCATTCTATTTCTGAGATTCCAGATCATCTTTACTATCACTACTCTGAATTCTTTTTCAGGTAGATTTCCTATTTCCTCTTCATTTATTTGGTCTTGTAGGTTTTTACCTTGCTCCTTCATCTGTGACATATTATTTTGCCTTTTTTTTTTTTTTTAATGTGTGGGATTGTGTTCTTGTCTTACTGGTTGTTTGGTCTGAGGCTTGCAGCACTGGAGTTTGTAGGCTATTGGGTAATGCTGGGTCTTGGTGCTGAGATGAGGAGCTCTGTGTGACCTCACTTTGATGAATATTCCCTGGTGTCTGAGCTTCTCTGTTAGTCCAGTGGTTTGGACTTGAAGCTCCCACTGCAGGAGCTTCTGCCTGACCCCAGGCTCGTGAATCAAGATCCTGCAAGCCACTGGTTCACTTTGGGGTTCCTCCCGTCTCCTTGGGCATCAGAGTCCCCCACCAGAGGCCAGCATGTGCCCTAGTTATGGGGAGATGCTAATTTCCACATCTTCCCACACTGCCATCTTGACCTTACTTATTTCTTATCAGCATGAATGAAGTTGCCCTGACTTTAAATCTCAACATACAGATAACAAATGTGTTCAAATCTTTCATTAATTTGCCTAATAAGTAATATTTGTAGCATTCTAATCCTTACTGCCAATTCTTGGCCTTCTTTCTATTCTCTTTTTAAGCTCTCTGTGATGTCATTGATAATATTATTTATTTTATTTGGGTCTGCTATTCCCCACTAGAAAGTTAAGTTCATGAGGCAGAGATTTATTTTTGTTGCAGTAGGTGTTCAGTACTGTCCTCTCCCCACCCCAACCGCCCCCCCACACCAGCACCTAGAATAATGTCAGGCCCTTCACATTGACACTCAAGGAAAACACACGTGAAAAGACTAAAGATGGTGTAGAATTGTGGAAGCCAGTTGAGGTGAGGGTATCTTCTCTGCCCCAAAGATGATCCAATGAATCTGCTTTATGGCACTGCCACTTATGAAACAAAAGGGAGAAACCAGTGATGCAGCGGCCAGCCTGACATGTGGATCCCTATTCAAGGTGAAGATATAAGCACAGTTAGAGGTATATGCTCACATTGGTGTGAATGGTGAAATGTTTGTGCACCTAGAAACACTTAAGTATGTATTTCTTATAGTATAAATAATTAAGTAGTTCTACCTATTTCAACTAGAGTAAACTTTTCCTAGTCATTATTTCCTTTAACAGATCTATCATTTAAAACTTCCACATGTTCTATCAGCCATTAATTAGCTCACAAATATTTATTAAGGGTTTTCTATGGACAAGACCTCATGTTAAGTTGGATATAAGGAGCAGAGGAGGGAATCAGTGCATCTTCACCTTAATTAACTTCTAATGACTGCTATAGTGCCCCCTCTGTCCCACGCCCACTGAATTTTATCATGTTTTTTTCCACAGTCAGAGAAAACAAAAGAACTAGCCAACTCTCCCCACTGGTTTGAAAATTCCTTTGAATATGAGAATCATAAAAAGCAATTTGTAAACAATGTTTCCACTAAGCCAGTAAGAACACTTGCCAAGTTGATGATAATGACGACTATATTCCAATCAGAAGTTACTCTGTGAATATCATGCCTTTTGTAGTCATAAGTCAAAAAAGAAAGAAAAAGAAAAAGAAAGAAAAACGCTGACATTCATCTATAATATGATGTATCCCTCTAAGGCAGGACTTCATAGGAACAATTTGGCAAATCATAGTTTAATGGTGTGAAGCTCCTTTTTCCCCTCTGACTTCATCTGCTACTGTTGCTGTCTTGCCCATTCTACTCAAACCAGGCTAGCTTTCTTGCTATCTTTTAAACATAGCAGCCATGCTCCCATCTCAGAGCCTTTCCACTTCCTCTTCTGTTTCTCTGGAATGCTTTGTTCTAAGATATCCCACCCATGTTTCACTCCTTCACCTTCCTCAGGACACTACTTAGATGCAAACTTATCAGCGAGATCATCCTTGGTCACTCCTCATAAAGTTGCAAAGCCCCAACCCTAAATTCTATATTCTTTCCTGTTTATTATTTCTCTCTGTTATACTGTTATTATCTTTATTGTCTACGTTATCCCTCCAGAATTTACAATCATGAGGCAGAGAATATTTAGTGGACACCCCTCACATAGAACTTTCCTAAGCACTGAGTAAATATCTGTTAAAGGAGTAGATTTCAATGACACCTAATCTAATTCCAGAATTCCAGTAGGTAGCTTTAGTACCTAACCAACTGCTGAGTTCTTAAGGGTAGGCTCTCTAGCTTGCTTGTTTGTTTACTTTGTAGCTCCACAGTGCCTGGAAAAAAGTAGTCATTTATATGTATATTAAATTTAAAGTTAGTTATATTTTATAATAACTCTGGAAATCTATTGTCATAGAACAGTTTTGAGTCCCAGGCCTTTTTAATTTTATGTAATAATTCATGAAATAGGACACATTTAAGACAGTGAGTGATTTTGTGGAGTAGAGGTAATTGGAAAGAGAGTTAAGTCCTTTCCTGATATGAGAGAATTAAGCATATTAAATTTCACTTCAAATAGTTTTACCATATTCAGGGTAGGGAGCTTTATGCTAGAGAGGAACCATAAATCCCATGAAAATACTATTCTCCTCTGAGAAGAAGTGCAGTGTGTGGGAGGAGATTCTGGCAAAATGGTCACTTACTAAATTCAGCCAAAATCTTGATGGTTTAAGCAGAAAATATGGTATTTTGAAAAGTTACACCCCAGAATAGAATACTTGAAGTTTGGTTTGGTTTAATTATAGACCTTCCTGATTTCCTAAGCCAAGTTGTTGCCTGTTGGTGGCCCTTCACATAGAAACAGCATTAATATAGCAATGCTTTACATTAGCTCTCAGTGGTTCTGCTGCTTCAAGCTTTCTCCAATTTGGTAAACTTGTCTTGCACAATTCTGATCACACCTTCTATATATGCATTCTGATCACACTTTCTATATATGCATATATGCATATATGCACTTTCTATATATGCATATATATTTATATTTTTAAAATATTTTTCACAAGGACAAAATAAATCTGGAAACTCACATATATGCTGAGGTAATTATATTAAGGGACACTATGTAGATTTGATTTTTTTCCCTTATTTTATCTCCTGCACTCTTTCATTCCCTATACTCTAAGTCCATTTATTGCCATCCATTAACAAGGAGTAAAAAGGATTTTGAGCTTCTTAAATCCAGGATTCAATACGGGAAAGATAAAAAGTATATCTTAGGTATTTTCATCAGACCTCAAAATAGAATCTGATGTTTTTCCAATTATCTCTTTAAGGTATTATAGTAATTACCTAGTTTCTCCATATGGTACATTATAGTAATTGTACCTAGTTTCTCTCTGTTCAATCCAAATATTGTCTCCTTTCTCTGTTTAAGTATTAAGCAAGTGAGTAGCAAATTTGTGAACATAAAACAGACATGATTTTGAAAACCCACATGGTATGAAGTCTGATAAGTTCTCTTTTCCTCTAGAAAATAATCTAACACAAAATAGTAATTAAGCATTTTTTAATGAGAATGCTTTGAGAGAAGCACTATTAAGCTTTCCTATTTAATCTGATTACCTAAAAATATTTTTATTTTCATGAGTTAACAATATACACTATAACCAACTTTTTCTTTGGCTGAGATAATTTTCTAAACAGGTGGTTTTTCCTAAAACACTTGAATCATTCATATATATATATTATATATATATATATATATCCACAGTAAAATGAGATATAATACAGTGGTAATATATATATTATGACTGTAAAATGAGAAAGTACTGTCAGTAAAAAGTTCAAGATTAAAACATAAGATTGTTTTTAAAGAGCAGCTATAATTTTCAGACTTAATGATGAACCCTGTTGCCCACATTTCCCCTGAGAATTTATGTCATATGATTAAGAAAAACAGTTAAAATAGATCTGGTAGAATTAAGCTACAAATAATAGTTCAAACCGTTGTAGATGGGGATACCTCAATTCTCAATGATGAAAGAATTGTCTGTGGATCTGAACTGGCTATGTAACTTCTTGTTCTTTAAGAATATTTCTCTAAATTACAGTGGAGAAAACCAAACACTATCTCAACCAGGTGATCAACATTAACATCAACAGCAATAAGTTGATGGAATGTACCCTTGATATGATGTAATGAGGATTGTACTTTACCATTGGGTTTTCCTCTCCAAAACCCATAACCCTTGTCTAACTACTACAAAAACATCAAACAACTCCAAATTATAAAACATTCTATAAAATGCCTGACCAGTTTTCCTTAAAAATGTCAAGGTCATCAAAAACAAAGAAAGTCTGAGAAACTATTACAATTAAGAGGAGCCTAAGGAAACATGATGACTAAATGTAATGTGGTATCCTGTATGGTATTTTGGGGGAAAAAAGGACATTAGGTAAAAACTAAGGAACTTAAATCAAGTATGTGCTTAATAAGAATAAAAATAATGTATCAATATCAGTTAATAGTTGTGACAAATGTAACAAATGTAAAATACATAAGGTGTTAATAATAGGGGAAACTGGATATAGACACTACTACCTTTGTAACTTTTCTGTAAGTCAAAAACTATTCTAAAATAAGTTTATTAAATGTTTTGTAAAGTTTGCCAAATGTGTTAATATAAATTTTTCATAATATATTTATTAATAAATATGAAATGAAGTAAAAAATAGAAAATATTAGTTTCTCAGTTCCACTAACCATATTTAAAGTGTTCAATAGCCACATATGACTAGAAGCTATCTTATAAGACATCACAGATATTGAAAGAATTTATCATCACAGAAAGTTGTTGTGTTGTACAGTGCCGAAATTTAGAGGTGTCTCTCTTCCAATTCCTGACACTGGTCTTGAAGAAGTCATTTTGTATTTGTTGATTTTGTATGTGTAGGTATGCATGTCATTTCACTGATTTCTGCTATTTTTCTGTATTATTATTTTTTCTTTTTACTTCCTGTGGGTTTACTTTCTTGTTCAATTTTTTAGCTTCTTGTTAAACTAAGAATAGATTCATGGTCTCAAGTGTTTTGTTTTTTTTTTTAAATACGTACATGTAGAGATAAACATTTCACTCTAAACATATACATTTAAAGCCTTAAGATTAGCTACATCTCACAAGTTGTGATATTTTCATTATTCTCAGTTTAATATATATTCTGACTTCCATTTGCTCTCCTCTTGTCTTGGTGTAATGTTATCAAACATTTTACTTCTGTACATGTTATACATGTTACACAACATAATTGTTATTGTTATTTTAAAGGATCAATATCATTTTAAAATTTTCTCACATATTTACACTTCTGATAATCTTCATTCTTTCATGCAATTCCATGCTTACAATAATTTGTTTCTGTTTTAGTGTGTCTTATTTTAGCAATGGTTTCTGTCAGCTTTTGCTTGTCTAGAAACATCTTTATCTTGATTTCATTTTAGGAAGATATTGTTTCTGGGTATAAAATTCTAGTTTGAAGTCTTTTGTTTATTTATTTGACTTTTCAGCAGCACATTAAATGTGTCATTCCATTGTCTTCTGGGTTCTATAGGTTTAACTAAGAAACAAGATACACATTTTATTTCTTTTTCCTTTAAAGTTACTAAACCTTTTCTGTGGCTGCTTTTAAGATTTTCTATTTGATTTAGTTTTGAAATGTTTACTATTGTGAGCTCTGGTGTGGTTTTTCTTGATATTGATCCTGCTCAGGGTGAGTAGACCTTTGTGAATCTATGAGTTTAAATTTTTCATCATTTTTTGGAAAAATCTTTACTTTTCTGTCTTAAAATATTGCTTCACTCCAATTATATATTTTCTCTTTCAGAAAATCTAATTGGGTATATATTTGACCATTTGATCCACGTATTTCTTTTGTTCTATACTTTTCATTCTTTGTTTCCTCTGTGCTGTAGTCTGATCATTTTCTATTGATATGTCTTCAGGTTTACTACTTTTCTTCTGTGTCCAGTACTGTATATTAAATCTATCAAATAAGTTATTAATATTAGATATTTTATTTTAAAATTCTAGAGTGCCCATTGGATTCTTTTTTATAGATTTCAATTTTCTGTAGATATTGGCCATCTTTTTCATATGTTTGTCTATATTTTCCTCTATTTTCTTAATATACAGTAATCATGGTTATTTTTAAATCCCTATATGCTAACTCCATATGTGTTTTTTTTCCCTTTTCTCTTTCTTACCAATCACATTTTCCTGTCTTCTCATACATCTGGCAATTTTTTTCTTTTTCGTTTTTATTATTTTACTTTGTACATTGTATATAAAGTAACCATACAGACTGAAGTCATTTTAATGATCTTCTAGAAAGTTTACCATACTATTGATAAAACAAACTGTGCATTAATAATGAACTACCTAAATTAGTGAACTAATAACCACAAAACAGAAAGGATGTTCTTGGAGCTAAAAGGGAAAGGTTTCCAGGGTATATTGTTAAGTATTAAAAAAGTACAATAAAGAAGACTATGTTGCTCTACATGATTAACATCAGGGAAATGCAAATCAAAACCACAATGGGATACAACCTCACATCTGTTAGAATGGCTATCATCAAAGAGACCAGAAATAACAAGTTGGTGAGGATATGGAGAAAAAAGAACACTTGTGCACTGTTGGTAGGGATGCAAATCAGTGCAGCCTCTATAGAAAACAGTATGGAAGTTCCTCAGAAAATTAAAAACAGAACTACCATATCATCCAGTAATTCTGCTTCTGGGTACTAACTGAAAAAAAACAATAATACTATTTCAAAAAGATATATGCACCCCTGTGTTCCTTGCAGCATTATTTATAATAGCCAAGATAATGGAAGCAACCTAAGTGCCCATGGACAGATGAATAGATAAAGAAGGTGGATACAATGGATTATTACTCAGCTGTAAAAAAGAATGAAATCTTGCCACTGTGGCAACATGGATAGATCTTGAGGGCATTATGCTAAGTGGAATTAGTCAGCCAGAGAAAGACAAACATTTTATAACCTCTCTTATATGTTGAATCTAAATAAATAAATATTAACCTATAACACACATACAATGCATAGTAACATATAATAATACATATTATTATAAATAAATACAAACAAGGTCATAGATACAAAGAACAGATTGGTGGTTGCCAGAGACAGAGGATGGAAGTGGGAGAAATGGGGGAATTTTTTTTTAAGTTTAAATAAGTTGAATTTAAAAAAAAAGAAGAATGTGGTATTTTGTAAAGAAAGTACAGGCATGAAACAATTTTGGAACCATAAACAAGAGGTATTTAGTTTAATTTTTTTACTATTAATGTAAAAATCCCAATAAAGATCCTGGAAAGTGCATCTTTTCATTCCTGTAGTACTCCAGAAAAGTTATACCTCCTTTTTAAATGGAAGAAAGGGTAGATGAAGAGGGAGAAGAAAAGCAAAAAGAAACAAGTAGAAGGAAAAGGCAAGGAGATGAGAGGAGAAAGAGGAAGAAGTAAATAACACAGTATCTGAAAATGACAGCACCAATTAGAGCCTTAAAAGTTACCATACATAACTGGATCACATTCCTCATCAAAGGTAAAAGTATTCTTTAGAGAAATAGTAAAGCATTCACTTTTAATTGTGTATTCTTTTATAATAAAATTATTCATTTTTATATCAGATTATCTCTACTTTTAAGTACCCAGCTAAGCAAATATTAGGTCAATTGCTATGTGTATGAATCAAAGCCATATCTTGACTTAATTTTGGCCCTTATTCCAATTTCACTGTATGGTATCTCATCCAAATATGTTAACACTAAAAAGATAACTTCTGCCCAATGAGGAGAGTGACCTCCTCAAATACAAATGATATTCATTCTCTTGGCAAACAGTATAACTTATATGAAAACTTTTATTTATACATTTACTTATGTAATATAATTAAATTTGTATATATGTTTATAAACATAAGGTGGTAGGACTTAGAACAACAAAGGTAAATAGCAAAAATCATAAGCCATAAAGTCTTAGCATTAACCCTAAGATTCACAAAGTGATGAACATCTGACTCAATCTAGGGAATTCCTAAAATATTCATGTCAGATAACTATTAATACAACAATTAACTGAAATCTCAGTACCATTCAAGACAATGCACATCAGTATCTGACAGCTCTGATTGTTAGAAATGTAATTCTTACACTGAGTAAAATTAATTCATTCTCTCCTTAGGTCATCTCACCTATTAATTAGCATGTACAATTCCCATATCTAAATCACCAGACTTGTCCTCCCAAGAAATTCTAGGCTTGAATTCAAATTATCTCTTATTATCACTACCTTTTATTATCAGGTATACAGAGTAAACTCTTCTAAATCAAAGTGACCAGAGTTGCACCTGAATGTCCTTATCCCTCCCACATCTGCATTACCTATTTCACACCCTCCTAATTACATTAGAAAATATCTTTAATTTTGACCTCTACTTTATCACATATAGTCATTCCCCAATGCAGGGAACACGGGTTCAATCCCTGGTCTGGGAAGATCCCACATGCCATGGAGCAACTAAGCCCATGTGCCACAACTACTGAGCCTGCACTCTAGAGCCCGTGAGCCACAACTACTGAACTCGCATGCCACAACTACTGAAGCCCAAGCACCTACAGCCCGTGCTCCACAAGAGAAGCCACTGCAATGAGAAACCCATGCACCGCAACGAAGAGTAGCCCCCACTTGCCACAATGAGAGGAAGCCCACGTGCAGCAATGAAGACACAGTGCAGCAAATAAATAAATAAATAAATGAGGTTTTCAAAAAAATTTTGAAATGAAATTTCTATGTCATGTTTCATGAAAGCTCTGGTAATATATTTTTATTTACAGTACCATTGAATCGATAGCATTTAAGGGAGTATTGCTATTTTTACAACTATAATCTTATTGATGAACAAAGGCTCTCTTTCCATTTATATATCTTCTTTATCAAATTTTAGTAAAGTTTTATTTTTTCTATATAGGTTTTGCATACCTTTTTTAGAATTTTCCCGTTTTTTAGTATTTACTTTTTATTGCTATAAGTGGTATCTATTTTTTAAAAGATTTTTATTGCAAAATAGTATACATACAGAAAATAAACATATCAAAAGAGTATAGCTTAATGAATTTACATTTTAAGTAAAATTAAATCAATGAATTATAATTAAGTTAAAGTATGTTCAGTTTAACTGTGTAACCAGCATCAAATCAAGAAAGAGAATATTAATTGATGTCTTTTAAAAAAATTATCTTTTTTGATTTGTGTTGCATGTTTTTTACAGCTATCAATTCCTGTATGATATACTGGGATTGAGACAATGACTAAAGTTCTCAGGACAGAGTACCAGGGAGGAATGAGCTTTACAGAGCTGAAGACCCTCTGCAAATCTTCAGGTCATTCTGCAAAATCCTGAGAACTTTTCCATCTTAGTCCCCTCAGATTGTCATTTCCAAGGCATGAATGCATCAACCTGTGGCAATCATAGCGTTCATCTTGTTTGTTATCCATTTCTCGGGGATCAGTGTCCT
The DNA here is from genome assembly GCF_949987535.1 of Balaenoptera acutorostrata. Lineage (NCBI taxonomy): Eukaryota > Metazoa > Chordata > Mammalia > Artiodactyla > Balaenopteridae > Balaenoptera > Balaenoptera acutorostrata. The sequence goes on from NC_080075.1 coordinate 60,451,787, forward strand.
TTGTTGCCTGATGTGCTGTGCCTGCAAACCAATTTCCACATATTTTGTTCTTTTTGTTTTTCTGATTGTTTCAGGTGGGATTATAAATCTAATTCCTACTAGTCCATCTTGAAAGGAGCATGAAATCTCCTTCCTGTTTCCATTTTAACTCTCTTTTTCTGTCTAATAAACCAAAGTACACTCAAGCCAGAAGGTAGAAAGTATCAAACAGAATTCAAGTTGTAGAAATAACTGTTTAAAAAAAGGGAGGGGTCTAGAATACATAGGACCTTCCTTGAAATATGAGTTTTGCTTTCTGAAAGAGTTTCTTTACTCTGAATTTGACCTACTGGAATTAGCATTTGAAGGGAAGATTGTTAATAGTCATCATAATTTCTCTTAATCTGATATAAAACTATATCGAAGTAACATATAAAGGTGATACTTATAAAAATATTAGAAATATTAGATGTGTTTACAATAGACATGAAAACATCATAAAATAAACTCAATCCCAAAAGACTTTACTCATGCTACTTTCTTAATTTTGTTTACCCTGCATTTCACATCTTCAAATCCCACTCAATCTTGGAAGATTAGTTTCGGCCCTACCTTTAAAAGAAAGCCTTGCAAACAGCTCTAGGCTTTTAAAATTATAGCATTTATGACATAAGACAACAAATTCCAGTGTTTTATATTATTCTGTCAGGTATTATCAATTTCTTTATGTCTTAAAATGTTATGACAACAGAATTAACTGCCTTCTCCACGTTATTAATTATCTGCATATATTTCTTTACTCTTTTCCCCTTATGACTCTTAGACTAATTTACTGGATATCATCTCAATTATGATGTCATGTTTATTACAAACTGTACATAATAACTATTTAGTTCAGGTTCTAAATTTCAATCTGCCTTCATAGGTAGGTGAGGTCAAAGGGAATGGCTTGTACTCATTCTATTTTTTAAAATGTATCTATTTTTAATAAAGGCTGCTTGTGAAAGGCCAGGAATATGAGTTCTAAGTAAATACAGGATAAGGAATACTAGTAACAGAAATCTAAAGTCCTTTAGATGGAGCCAATAACCAACAAAAAGAGAAACAAAAGGAGAATGTTGAGTGCTATAGACACAAATAGGATTGTAGCTGACATATAGAACTAAGATTCAGAAACAAATTGAAATTTGGATGGAAACAAAGATAGATTGGGAGAGTATGAATAAAGGCAAGGAAATTTGTCTTAACCTACCCAACTCTTTCATCCATTAGAGAATTTTTGAATGGTATGTGGGGTGGATCAAAATTTTGCCCCCAATATGAATATTCAATTGAGTCAGCATCTTTTATTAGGTAGACCCTCCTTTCTTTCACTGTATTGTATAATAGCACCATTGCCATTAATCAGGTGATCATTTATATGTAGGTCTGTTTCTGGTCTTTATTCTGTTCTATTTGTCTATCTTTCAAAGTTTATACTTGTATATTCTGAGAATTACATTGCTAACTTTCACAAAAGAAAAACTCTTAGTATTCTGATTGGGCTTTAACTGCGTCTGTAGATAAATTTGAGGGAATTAATACTATTACCCTAGTGAATTTTCCAATCATGAACATGGTTTATAATTCCATTTATTTGTCTTTGTTTTTGCTCCACAAGAATTTTTGTAATTTCCTGTGCAGAAATACTTTTCATATAACTATCGTAGTCCCTGCTTATCCATGGCTTTGATTTCCAAGGTTTCAGTTACCCACGGTCAATCTAGCTGAGAAAATATTAAATGGGAAATTCCAGAGGTAAACAATTCATATGTTTGAAATTGCCCTCCGTTCTTAGCAGTGTGATGAAGTCTCATGACAACCTTCTTCCTCTGGCCTGTGACATGAATCATCTCTTTGTCCAGCATATCCCACCCATTAGTCAGTTAGTTAGCCATCTTGGTTTTCAGATCAACTGTCTTGCTGTGGCAGTGCTTGTGTTCAAGTAACTCTTATTTTACTTAATTATGGCCTAAAGTTCAAGAGTAGTGATGCTGGCAATTTGGGTACGTCAAAGAGAAGCCATAAAGTGCCCCCTCCCTCTAAGTGAAAAGGTGAAACATGTAGCCTTAAAAATTAAAAAAAAAACAACAGTATGCTGAGTTTGCTAAAAATCTATGGTAAGAACAAATTTCCTATCCATGTGAAATTGTGAAGAAGGAAAAAGAAATTCATGCTACTTTTGCTGTTGCACCTCAAACTGCAAAAGTTATGGTCACAGTGTGTGACAACTACTTAGTTAAGGTGGAAAAGGCATTAAATTTGTAAGATATTTTGAGAGAGAGACCATATTTACATAGCTTTTATTACAGTATATTGTTATAATTGCTCTATTTTATTATTAGTTATTATTTCTAATCTCTTACTGTGCCTAATGTTTAAACTTTATCATAGGTATGTATGTATAGGAAAAAAATAATATATATATAGGATTTGGTACTATCCACAGTTTTATGTCTCCACTGGGGGACTTAGGATGTATCCCTCACAGATATGGGGGTACTCACAGAATGGGATTGATGGGTGATAGGGCAGTTGCATGTGTAAGTTTATTAGAAATTTCCAAATGATTTCTCTAAGTGGTTTATATTATCTATTTCTGTCAGTAATGTAATAGAATTCAGGTGGCTCTAGATTCTTACCAACATAAGTCTTTAAATTTATGTCTTTTTAAATGTATTTATTTAATTGTTTTATTTTCAAATTTTCATATTGAAGTATAATTATTTTCAATATTATATTAATTTCAGGTGTACAACATAGTGGTTTGATATTTTTAAACATTACAAAATGATCACCAAAATAAGTCTAGTTCCCATGTGTCACCAAAGTTATTACAATATTATTGTCTATATTCCCTATGCTGTACATTAGATCCCATAGCTTATTTATTTTATAACTGTAAGTTTCCACCTCTTAATTTCCCTTCTTATTTCACTCATCCTCCAAAACCCCTCCCCTTTGGTAACAACCATTTTGTTCTTGGGTATTTATGAGTCTCTTTATGTTCTGTTATGTTTGTTTGTTAGTTTTGTTTTTTAGCTTCCACATATAAGTGAAATCATGCAGTATTTCTCTTTGACTTTTTTCACTTGGCATAATACTCTCTAGGTCCAGCCCTGTTGTTGCAAATGGCAAGATTTCATTATTTTTTTATGGTTGAGTGATATTCCATTGCATATATATACCACATCTTCTTTATCTTTACATCTATCTTTACTACACTTAGGTTGCTTTTATATCTTGGCTATTGTAGATATTCCTGCAATGAACATGGAGGTGAATATATATTTTCAAATTCGTATTTTCATTTATTTGATATGTACTCAAGAGTGGAATTGCTGAATCCTATGGTAGTTCTATTTTAGTTTTTTGAGGAACCACCATACTGTTTTCCATTTACCAATTTACATTCCCACCAACAGTGTACTAGGGTTCCCTTTTTCTCCACAATCACTTCAATATTTATTATTTGTTGTTTTTTTTTTTTTTTGATGATAGCCATTCTGACAGGTATGAGGTAATATCTCCTTATGATTTTGGTTTGCATTTCTCTGATGATTAGAGATGTTGAGCATATTTTCATGTGCCTATTGGCCATCTGCATGTCTTCTTTGGAAAAATGTCTATTCAGATTTTGTCATTTTTAATCAGTTTTTTAATTGAGCTGTAGGAGCTGTTTATATATTTTAGATATTAACCCCTTATCAATAATATTACTTGCAAACATTTTCTCCCATTCAGTAGGTTGTCTTTTCAGTTTTGTTGAAGGTTTCCTTCACTGTACAAAAGCTCCTAAATTTAATTGGATGTTTATTTTTTATTTTGTTTCCCTAGCTTGAGGAGACAGACACCCCCCGCCCCCATGCCAAATATTGCTAAGACTTATGTCAAAGAGTGTATTGCCTATATTTTATTCTAGGAGTTTTATGGTTTCCAGACTTAAATTTAGATATTTAATCCATTTTGAGTTTATTTTTGTCTATGGTGTGAGAAAATGTTCTAATTTCATTCTTTTACATGTAGCTGTCCAGTTTTCCCAGCACTACTTATTGAAGACATTGTCTTTTCCCTATGCTATATTTTTGCCTTATTTGTTGTAGATTAATTAACCATTTGTAAATGGGTTTATTGCTGGGCTTTCTATTCTGTTCTATTGATCTACATGTCTGTTTTTGTGCCAATACCATACTGTTTTGATTACAATAACTTTATAGTATAGTTTGAAATTAGGAAGTGTGATACCTACAGCTTTGTTCTTCTTCCTCAAGATTGTTTTTGTTATTCAGGGTTTTTGTGTTTCCATGCACATTTTAGAATTATTTGTTCTATTTCTGAAAAATGGCATTGGTATTTTGATAAGTTTTGCATTGAATCTATAGATTGCCTTGGGCAGTATGGTCATTTTAACACTATTAATTCTTCTAATCAATGAGCACAGTATATCTTTCCATTTGTTTGTGTTGTCTTCAGTCTCTTTCATCAACGACTTATAGGTTTCTGATTACAGGTCTTTTACCTCCTTGATTAGATTTACTCCTAGGTATTTTATTCTTTTTGATGAAATTGTAAATGGGATTGTTTTCTTAATTTCTCTTTCTGTTAGTTTGTAGTGTGTGGAAACACAAAAGATTTCTGTATATTAACTTTGTATCCTGCAAATTTATTGAATTCATTATTAGTTCTAATAGTCTTTTTCTGTGTGTGTGAAATGCTTAGCGTTTTCTATGTATAGTATCATGTCATCTGAAACAGTAACAGTTTTACTTCCTCCTTTCCAATTTGGATTCCTTTTATTCTTTTTCTTGTCTGATTGCTACGTCTAGGACTTCTAATATTATGTTGAATAAAAAGTGGTGGGAGTGGGAATCCTTGTCTTTTGGCTGATGTTAGAGGAAATGCTTTCAGCTTTTCACCACTGCATATGATGTTTATGGTAGGTTTGTCATATATGGCCTTTTTTATGTTGAGGTGTGGTCCCTCTACACATACTTTGTTGAGAGTTTTATCATGAATTGATGTTGAATTTTGTCAAAAGCTTTTTATGCATTTGTTGAGATGATCATGTATTTTGTATTCTTCAGTTGGTTAATGTGGTGTATTACATTGATTGATCTGTGAATATGGAATCATCTTCCCATCGCTGGACTAAATCCCACTTCATCGTAGTGTATGATGCTTTTAAGTATTGTTGAATTCAGTTTGCTAATATTCTGTTGAAGATTTTTCTTTCTATGTCCGTTAATGATATTGGTCTGTAATTATTTTGTGTGGGTGTGGTGTCTTTCAGAATTGGATATCAGAGTGATGCTGGCCTCATAAAGTGAATGTAGAAGCATTCATTCCTCTTCAATATTTTGCCCCTCCTGTGGTTCCTTCTTCACAGCTTTGGTTTTGAAAAATCTTTTTTGCTAGTCTTCAGTTGTTCACATTGATAATTACTCTGTAAATATTTGTAATTTTGGTGTGCCCATGTATGGAGGTGATCTCAGGGTCTTCCTACTCTACCACTGTGGCTGTACCCAAATCAAATTGGCATTATTAGTCTTTTAATTTTGGCCATTTTGGTGAGTGTGTAGTGTCATTTCTTTGTGGTCTGATTTTGAACTACCCTAGTGACTAATGATTTTGATCATCTATTTATGTGGTAATAGTTCTCTCAAATACCATTTTTTGTAAGGATTCTCTTCAAGACTTTAAGCACTCCTTTTAAACAAAGAGAGCTGCCTTTTTATTGTTGCATTCTTTATGTATATTCTGGATACAAGTCCTTTGTCAGAAATATATATTATATATATTTTTATCCAGTCTGTGGCTTACTTTTTCACTTTCTTAACATTATTCTTTTCTCCTATTTTTTTTTTTACTCTTTATTTTGAAATAATTATATATTCAATAGAAGTTGGTCAAAATTTACAAGCAGGTCCTTTGTACGCTTTACCCACTTTTCCAATGATATCAACTTGCATAACTAAAGAACAATATTGAAACCTAGAAAATGCCTTTGGCACAACAATGCACAGAGCTTGTTCAGATTCCACCAGTTTCACATGCATTTGTGTGTGTATGTGTATTATGAAATTATATCACACATGTAGATTCATGTAACCACAATCACAATGAAGATACAGAACTGATTCATACTTTAAAATACAAGTATGCAATGCTATACATTTTTGACAAATATTTAAATTATTTCAGCCATGGGAATGCAAGAATTGTAATAATAGCTATACAGTGCTCATTTTTTCTTAATCATTAATATCAATTTAATATTTTGAGTGATTTCCTACATTAAACTAAAAATTCCACTTCTCTAGACCATATTTTATTGCTCATTTATGCCAAGGAAAAGAAATCCTCTTAACGAAACTAAAGTTTGTATCAAATATGATTTATTTACTTAACATCTTTGGCTCTAATATTCATAAACATAGCTATTTAAATGTATAACTAATAATAGAAGTTTTATTAAGCACTCCTTTATATTCTTTAGAGGTATTTCTTTAAATAGGAGTGTATTCTTTTTGAAATCATGCGTAAGAGTAACTGTGATACAGCTGTTAAAGGGCACATGGGGATGGGAAAAGAACCAATGGAATACTTTCACATTTTTCTTGTCATTTACCACTCTTTTTTTTGGCCTGAATACAGTGTTAAAGTAAAAAGCTCTCACCCATAACACATCTACTAGATCCATAGGACCCCATTTATTACCTACCAGTGGAGAGCAAGAAGGATGCTACTAGGTGGATGAAGAAGGGACTTTTGAAGCCTGAGGATCTAGCTTTCAACAAGCCCAGAAAGAACTAAATAGTCTTTCCTAAGAGGAACCATATCCACCCAGATGATATAGTATCACCTGATGAAAGTGCTGATGATTTCTGAGCTTCTTTGCTGACTAGGGTGTAATATCATTCACTAGAGATCAAGACCTGTCTTATAATATTAGGGCACTAGAAAGTAGCTTCAGAGATGTTGAGTCTAACTTGAGCAGATCAAACTGCTGGTACCAATTTGTGGACTTCTGTAAACTCCACAAGTTCAGGAATAAATGCTATTACCCTGCCATCTGTGAGACAGTATTGTCCCAGATGGGATACAGAGATGATCTCTACAAGTCACTCGTTTTTGCCTGTGGAATAGGCCAAAGGAACCCTCATACCTATAGTTCTATCTCATATTGACTAGTACTTAGTGAGTCTGGTAATATAAATTCCTTTCACATCTTACTACTCCCTTTTTGGTCTGATAGAACCAGTGTTTATTTCCCTACCCGTTTTGAACAGTGTATTTTTCACAAACCCAGGTTTTCAAGAAATTCTTCAAATATTTTATCCTATGGTAAAAACCAGACCCAAGACATTTTTTTTTTCTCTTGAGAGGGAAAAATAATTCTTTTATATTATTTTGCTGGTGTATGTACAAACAAAAAAGGCTATTCATCAAGTTATTTTCAGAAATCTACCTTTTATTTCTACATATATAATGCACTATATTTTAAATGCATTATATAAAAATATTGATAGAAAAATAGAATGATTTTCCCCCTTTCTTACAGAATATGTATCTATCAAAAGCTTAATTTATTAAAGAATAAAAAATCATTTTGGGGTTGTCACAGGCTTTGAATTCTTGTGATTCTAATTTATATCAATAAGAAGCCTGGTCTGTTGGGACAGAAATTCAATTAACAGTGCATGTACCTTGATGTTAGAATGAGCTTTGCCTTAGTTTCCTGAGACTTTTGGAAAAATCACCAAATCTGATATGCTTTAGTTTGAAGGAGTGCCTGTCTCGAAGGGGATTTATAAGAAACAGACTTCTGGAAATGGGTCCAACAAAAAGCAATGTATAGTGATGACAGATCACACCCAGCAGGTGGCTCGGGATGATGCCAATAGAAGCCCTAAGGGACAGAAAATTGTTGTCAGGCATTCGTCTGTTGAGTCACTGAGACCTTGGAAAGCAATCATTGTGAACTAATCATTGTCATCTGCTTCTAGTGATTATTAGTTGAGGAGAACTTTGAGAAACCCCAAATGGAAAAGTCTCTGAACACTTACACCCTGGAAAAGTAATCTAAGTATGTAGTTCACATTTTGTTTCAACCTAAACTCTTACACAAAATCCAAGTTTAGAAAACTAACAAAAACAGATCAGTTTTTGCAATGGGAGAGGTCCTGAAGCCCAACTTCTCAGCTTAACAGCATCAACTTGTTGGGTTCTTCTTAGAGATCTTAGAGTATAAAAATACTTTTCTGGAGGATTACTTATTATTGGTAAGATCATTTCCATGTATTCATTGTTACTCAGTGTGTGTCTTCCTACTGAGCTACTTGAACATCACCTATGACTTTTTTCGGTGAGATATTTTTGATGATTAACAGATACTCAGTGAGCAATCACAAATGTTGAGAGACCCAGGAAGGTGACCTCTGAAGTAGTGCATATTGAATACACTTTTTGCAACAACACAATATCAGTCTACACCCACCCTTTGCCATATTCATGGCCTATGGAGAGCAGTCCTGGAGCCATGCTTTCCCAAGAGTTCTTCCAAGAATAAGGACAACACCTTTTGTTTCCTTTCAATATCAGATTCATTTGATTATATTTCACTTTTGAACAGTATCATATTCTTCTCTGGAATATAGCATTTGGGTTTTTTTCCCGATTATTTCTCCTACTTTATAAATATTTGAGGGCATATTTGATTTCTGGAAGCACCTACAACTCTCTTGCTTATGGCAGATTCTCAATGAATGTTTATAGTGGTAAGGAGGTGGGATTTGATGACAGAAACACTGGGTTTGAATATAGCAGCTACATAAGTTAGCTGCATAACTGTGGTCAAGTCAATCCACTACATTATTTTTCAGTCCTTAGCTAAAAAGTAGTTAATGAGGATAATAATTCTAAGCTGGGGTGTGGGGGAAGGTTGTGAGGATTAGAAATAAGTTTTACATAACATCTAGTATATTATCTGGTACATAGTAACCCTCTGAAATTCTAGTTGCTTTATTTTTTATGAATATTGTCAAGGTCATTGCTGAATTACCTCATCATACCTAATTCAGTTTAATAAATGCTGTTAGCCTAGAGGATGTATCTTTATTTTTAGCTAGACATGAGATGCTTGAGCAAGAATAATTTCTTTAATGTTTGGCTAACTTTATTTGTGCAAGAGAAAAATACAAACATGTGCTGGAGCACTAGAAAAATTCAGTTCCATGAAGCCTTAGGAATACTTCAAGGGAATGAACAAACACACAGCCATAGGTAGTGTCACTAAACCTCAAATTATTTGCACCCTTGTATTAAATGACACAAGGGTAAAACACAATACCTAATAAGTTATTTATTTATTTATTTTCTGTGGGTTTGTCATATATGGCCTTTATTATGTTGAGGTAGGTTCCCTCTATGTCCACTTTCTGGAGAGTTTTTATCATAAATGGGTGTTGAATTTTGTCAAAAGATTTTTCTGCATCTATTGAGATGATCATATGGTTTTTCCTTCAGTTTGTTAATATGGTTTACACATTGATTGATTTGCATATATTGAAGAATCCTTGCATCCCTGGAATAAATCCCAATTGATCATGGTGTGTGATCCTTTTAATGTGTTGTTGGATTCTGTTTGCTAGTATTTTCTTGAGGATTTTTGCATCTATATTCATCAGTGATACTGGTCTGTAATTTTCTTTTTTTGTAGTATCTTTGTCTGGTTTTGGTATCAGGGTGATGGTGGCCTCATAGAATGAGTTTGGGAGTGTTCCTTCCTCTGCAATTTTTTGGAAGAGTTTGAGAAGGATGGGTGTTAGCTCTTCTCTAAATGTTTGATAGAATTCACCTGTGAAGCCATCTGGTCCTGGGCTTTTGTTTGTTGGAAGATTTTTAATCACAGTTTCAATTTCATTGCTTGTGATTGGTCTGTTCATATTTTCTATTTCTTCCTGGTTCAGTCTTCGAAGGTTATTCCTTCTAAGAATTTGTCCATTTCTTCCAGTGTCCATTTTATTGGCATAGAATTGCTTGTAGTAGTCTCTTAGGATGCTTTGTATTTCTGCGATGTCTATTGTAACTTCTCTTTTTCATTTCTAATTTTATTGATTTGAGTCCTCTCCCTCTTTTCTTGATGAGTCTGGCTAATGGTTTATCAATTTTGTTTATCTTCTCAAAGAACCAGCTTTTAGTTTTATTGATCTTTGCAATTGTTTTCTTTGTTTCTATTTCATTTATTTCTGCTCTGATCTTTGTGATTTATTTCCTTCTAGTAACTTTAGGTTTTGTTTGTTCTTCTTTCTCTAGTTCCTATAGGTGTAAAGTTAGATTGTTTATTTGAGATGTTTGTTGTTTCTTGAGGTAGGCTTGCATTGCTAAAAACTTCCCTCTTAGAACTGTTTTGCTGCATCCCAGCGGTTTTGGATCGTTGTGTTTTCATTGTCATTTGTCCCTAGGTATTTTTTGATTTCCTCTTTGATTTCCTCAGTGATCTCTTGATTATTTAATAACGTATTGTTTATCCTCCATGTGTTTGTGTTTTTTACGTTTTTTTCCCTGTAATTGATTTCTAATCTCATAGTGCTGTGGTCAGAAAAGATGCTTGATGTGATTTCAATTTTCTTAAATTTACTGAGGCTTGATTTGTGACCCAAGATGTGATATATCCTGGAGGATGTTTTGTGCGCACTTGAGAAGAAAGTGTAATCTGCTGTGTTTGGATGGAATGCCCTATAAATATCAATTAAATCTATACTGTCTATTGTGTCATTTAAAGCTTGTGTTTCCTTGTTAATTTTCTGTTTGGGTTATCTGTCCATTGGTGTAAGTGAGGTGTTAAAGTCCCCCACTATTACTGTGTTACTGTTGATTTCCTCTTTTAGAGCTCTTAGCAGTTGCCTTATGTATCGAGGTGCTCCTATGTTGGGTGCATATATATTTATAATTGTTATATCTTCTTCTTGGATTGATCCCTTGATCATTATGTAGTGTGCTTCCCTGTCTCTTGTAACATTCTATATTTTAAAGTCTATTTTATCTGATATGAGTATTGCTACTCCAGCTTTCTTTTGATTTCCATTTGTATGGAATATCTTTTTCCATCCCCTCACTTTCAGTCTGTATGTGTCCCTAGGTCTGAAGTGGGTCTCTTGTAGACAGCATATAGATGGGTCTTGTTTTTGTATCCATTCAGCGAGCCTGTGTCTTTTGGTTGGAGCTTTGAATCCATTCACGTTTAAGGTAATTATCGATATGTATGTTCCTATGATCATTTTCTTAATCGTTTTGGGTTTGTTTTTGTAGGTCCTTTTCTTCTCTTGTGTTTCCCACTTAGAGAAGTCCCTTTACCATTTGTTGTAAAGCTGGTTTGGTGGTGCTGAATTCTCTTAGATTTTGCTTGTCTGTAAAGCTTTTGATTTCTCCAGCGAATCTGAATGAGATCCTTGCTGGGTAGAGTAATCTTGGTTGTAGTTTCTTCCCTTTCATCACTTTAAATACGTCATGCCATTCCCTTCTGGCTTGTAGAGTTTCTGCTGAGAAATCAGCTGTTAACCTTATGGGAGTTCCCTTTTATGTTATTTGTTGTTTTGCCCTTGCTGCTTTCAATAATATTTCTTTGTCTTTAATTTTTGCCAATTTGATTACTGTGTGTCTTGGTATGTTTCTCCTTGGGTTTATCCTGTATGGGACTCTCTGCGCTTCCTGGACTTGGGTGGCTATTTCCTTTTCCATGTTAGGGAAGTTTTTGACTATAATCTCTTCAAATATTTTCTTGGGTCCTTTCTCTCTCTATTCTCCTTCTGGGACCCCTATAATGCGAATGTTGTTGTGTTTAATGTTGTCCCAGAAGTCTCTTAGGCTGTCTTCATTTCTTTTCATTCTTTTTTATTTATTTATTTATTTTTTTATTTATTTATTTTTATCATTCTTTTTTATTTATTCTGTTCTGCAGCAGTGAATTCCACCATTCTGTCTTCCAGGTCACTTATCTGTTCTTCTGCCTCAGTTATTCTGCTATTGATTCCTTCTAATGTATTTTTCATTTCAGTTATTGTATTGTTCATCTCTGTTTGTTTGTTCTTTAATTCCTCTAGGTGTTTGTTAAACATTTCTTGCACCTTCTCGATCTTTGCCTTCGTTCTTTTTCCGAGGTCCTGGATCATCTTCACTATCATTATTCTGAATTCTTTTTCTGGAAGGTTGCCTATGTCCACTTCATTTAGTTGTGTTTCTGGGGTTTTATTTTGTTCCTTCATCTGGTACGTAGCCCTCTGCTTTTCATCTTGTCTATCTTTCTGTGAATGTGGTTTTTGTTCCACAGGCTGCAGGACTGTAGTTCTTCTAGCTTCTACTCCAATACCTAATAAGTTCTTTAAAATAGACTTTTTATTTTATAGTTGGAATCATCCTAGAATATCAGATTAATTAGATTAATTCTAACCTATTTTCTATTTTATCAATTTCCCTGAAATAGTAGCTAAAGTTTAAGCTTGATAATGTAATGTAATAAAGTGTATTATGCCCCTGACACATATGAAAATAACTTTAAGGCAGCTTTTCAGTTGAGCATTAACACAAGACATTAATGAGTATGACTTAAGTATAGAATCAACCGAGTAGTGCTAATATGTCATTTGCTAAAGTGGCAGAGGGCATAGGATCAGATGTCAACCTGATAGGTGTACATAGAGATATGCAACATAAATAAGCTATCTAGAGCTACCAAATATAACATATCCTGAAACTTTATATCATCTGAATCTTTGATAATTACAGCTTTATATTATTATCTGCACCATTTATTATAACACATATTAAGAAAGACTTCTTTAAAGCAGAGAGCTCTAACACGGTTTTATCAACCTCCTTCCATTGTCTTGACCCTGAGCCATCAAACTACTCCCCTTAAGTTGAACTATTTTGAGGTAAGTGCTTCAGAGAAAATTCGAATTCAGCTGCTGACCTTGGCAGTGGTCCTAGCTTCACATGCTAACTTGTGAAAGATAGTTAAACTAGAACAAACTTTCCATCTTGACAGATGTTCTATAAGTTACATGATTTGTATCATACACAGAAGACCTTCAGGGTATGCTATCTATTTAAATTTTAAAGTGGTTCTATACTTCAGGCAAACAAATGCAGTACTCTAGTATTTCTTTTGGCTCTCATAAGGCCCATTAAACCAGTGCAATTTGTTTTTAGATTGGGAAAATGGCTTGATTTTATAAGAATTTCCATTTCATCCCCCTCACTTTGCTCCATTCACAGAGCAGCTGTTAGCAACAGTAAATGTGGGAATTTTTGTTATCAGGACATAATAAACAACCTCACTCTCTAGCAAAGCTGAAGAAGTGGTGTAAGAAGTCTCAATCCTATCAGGTTGCAAAAGTGGCAGGATATTCTGCATGTATGACACACTCTGAGTATTCACTGAGCAACCTGCTGGGAAAATAGAAAGTCCTAACAGTGAATACAGAAACAATAGCCACAAAAATCACAAAATCAAGCTTTCATATATCCGGATTTTAAAAAAGGAAAATGATGGGAAAACAGAGAAATCAGATTTCATATATGATAGCAAATCTAATGAGATTTTGAAGTAATTTATTTTTTAATTTGAGATTTTTTGATTCTAGAATTAAGGGAAACCAAAGGCACAACTAACTGCTGGACAACCATCAACAAAAAAGACTGGAACTTACCAAAAAAGATATTCTACATGCAAAGATGAAGAAGCCACAGTGAGATGGTAGGAGGGGCACTTTCACAATATAATCAAATTCCATACACACAGGGTGGATGACACACAAACTGGAAAATAATTATATCACAGAGGTTCTCCCAGAGGAGTGAGACTTCTGAGCCCCACATCAGGCTCCCCAGCCTGGGTGTTTGGCATTGGGAGGAGTGGCCTCCAGAGCTTTTGGTTTTGAAGGACAGTGGGGCTTGAGTACAGGAGCTCCACAGGACTTGGGGAAACAGAGACTCCACTCTTGGAGGGCACACACAAGGTTTCACATGCACTGGAACCCAGGACAAAGCAGAGACTCCATAGGAGTCTGGGCCAGACCCACCTGTGGGTCTTGGAGGTCTCCTGGGTAGGGAGGGGTCATCTGTGGCTCACTGTGGGGGCAAGGACACTGGTGATAGAGGCCCCAGGGAATAGTCATTGGCATGAGCTGTCCCAGAGGTTGACATTTTGGCACTGAGACCTGGCCCCGCCCAACAGCAGGCTCTAGTGCTGGGGTGCTTCAGGCTAAACAACCAACAGGGTGGGAACACAACCCCACCCATCAGCAGACAGGCTGCCTAAAGTTGTCCTGAGCCCACAGCCATGTCTAAACCTACCCCACTGACATGGTCCTGCCCAACAGAAGAACAAGACCTGCCACCCACCAGTGGCAGTCCAGGGGTTAGGACTCCATGCTCTCACTGCTGAGGGCCCGGGTTCAATCTCTGGTAGGGGAACTAAGATCCCACAAGCTGCACAGCATGGCCAAAAAAAGAAAAAAGAAAAAATCATGTCCATCCCACCAGGAAGCCTGCACAAGCCCCTGGACCAACTTCACCCACCAGGGGGCAGACACCAGAATCAAGAGGAACTACAATCCTAGAGCCTGAAGAATGAAGACCACAAACACAGAAAGTTAGACAAAATGAAACGGCAGAGAAATATGTTCCAGACAAAGGAACAAGATAATACCCCAGAAGAACAACTAAGTTAAGTGAAGATAGGTAAGCTGCCTGGAAAAATCAGAGTAATGATAGTAAAGGTGATCCAAGATCTTGGAAAAAGAATGGAGGCACAGACTGAGAAGATACAAGAAATGTTTAAAAAAGAGCTAGAAGATTTAAAGAACAAACAAACAGAAATGAACAATACAATAACCAAAATGAAAAACACACTAGAAGGAATCAATAGCATAGCAGAATAAGTGAGGCAGAAGAACGAATAAATGGGCTGGAAGACAGATTGGTGGAAATCACTGCTGCAGAACATAATAAAGAAAAAAGAATGAATAGAATTAAGGGAGAAATTAAGTAAATCTTATGCTCTAAATTGACTGCAGGAGTGGAAGAATGACTAAGATTGAGAGAAATGAATTGGGGTGGTAAGTATGGTCAATGATGCTGGGTACAAGGGGTGATAGGCAAGATAAATCCAGCAAAGATGGATAGATGTGTTAGAGATGAAAATTATGGATGAATTTAGAGCAGCATATGAGGTCATAATTAACATTTACCTGGAAATAATATGAATATAAAATCTATGTTATATAAATATGATTCTCATTGAAGAAGAGAATAGAGTCAAAAATGCAATAAGAAGGGAATGGTGCCAAATGTAAAGGAAATGTTCTGCTACGTAAAATTGTAGAGGGATATACTAGCTGAAATATCCCTTTCAACTTTGCCTAGCAGAAAGACAAATAGGGTTTAGGATATGGACTGTAGTAATACTTTGGATACTAACAATGTGGATACAAGGAAGCCAATTTAATGCCTTTGAACTCCATATAACAATATCTACTTTTTCCAATTAATTAAAAAATATTATTTGAACACCAATTATATGTCCAAAGCTAGTGGCACTGGGGTTAGGTAGTATTAGGGGACTCATGGGGACAAAGGAAATAAGGTATTGAAAGATACTGAGCTTGTCAGCTGGTTGGGGAAACATAAAACAAACAGAAAGAACAGTTGAGAAATATGATAATGCTTATGCCTAATGTTATAGGACTAATTTTTCTGTATCTAAGGAATGAGTTTAGGACAAAGTAAAACAATATTCTTTTAAATTAAAGATGTTAAATATACATGGAGTGAACTGGACTCAAAAAGAGCTGGACTAATTTCCTTCTAATAGCTGTGTGAGTGAGGGTGGGTCATTTATCTCTCTAAGCTTCTATTTCTTATCCATAAAACAGGAACAGTATCATTCTTTTTAGAGTTGTTCTGTAGTTTAATACGTTAATGCACTTACAACATTAAACATTTATGCCTGGAACCTAATAAACATTAATTAAATGATACTTTAAAATTTGCTAGTGGAATTATAATAATAAAAATGGAATAAAACAAATAACATGCCTATTTTACATTTACAAAGTATTGGATCCTTTTATTCTTTTACCTTGCTTGACCCAATGGATATATATTATTAAAAATGTCACAATAATCAAACTAGAGAAAGGTAAGTTTGCCTGCTATATATCCATATAAAAATCCATAGCTTCCAGTTAACAACTCTGTATGCCATGGCTGATGTGTATTATCTAATAATTTATTATTCAAAGCTACAATTAAATCAATTATTTTCCATTTCATCAATTTTATTTATTTATTTGGCTGCATCAGGTCTTAGTTGTGGCATGCGGGATCTTCACTGCGGCGTGCAGGATCTTTTGTTGCAGCATGTGGACTCTTAGTTGCTGCATGCGGGATTTAGTTCCCGGAACAGGGATCAAACCCGGACCCCCTGCATTGGGAGCATGGAGTCTTAGTCACTGGACCACCAGGGAAGTCACCCCATTTCATCAATTTTAATGAAAAAATTATACTCAACAGAAAATGCGATCTGTATAAGCATCTTACTTTCATGTGTCTTCAACTATCCTACACTTACTTTTAAGTAGCTATAAAATTAACACAGGAATACTATAAGGCTGCATGGATTATTTAATGCCATTTTGACACTGATTATCTATTTGTTTATCCCTATTTTTTCCTGGTTTTCTGTTTAATCTCTTTTCTCTTTTTCCTTCCATCTCTTTTGAGGAGAATTAAGTTTTCATTTTTTCAAATGATGTGGTCAGATTGAGGTAGGGGGCTTCTATTGAAAATTACTAAAATTTACTAAAAATTACTCATAGGAGGATCAATCCTCACACATATTGAAAAGACAATAAATCCTAACAGACATCCTCCCCTCCTCACTTAAAATGACAAGAGACTTAGGAAAGGTTGTGGAAACACATTTGCCAACACTGAGAGTTGGACACTCAATACTTGGGTAAACACTATTGATCATAGTGTTTTGGTTTGTTGTTAGGATGTAATGCCTCTAACTCTATTGATTGAAAGACTTGATCTGATTTTATAGGTAACTCTCCTCTTCTATTCCTATCACTTCATCTGTATTTCTTTTAGAAATCCCCACTTAATTAAAAAGGATGTCTTTTTCCCCCCAGTTTTATGGAGGTCTAGATGACAAAACTGTAAGATATTTAAAGTGTACATGGTGATGATTTGATATACATACACATTGTAAAAGAGTTCCCCCTGAACTTAATTAACACATCCAACATCTCACATATTTACTTTTTCTGAATGTGTGTGTGAGAAACACTTAAGTTCTACTCTCAGGAAATTTCAATTATATAATACAGTATTATCAACCAACTATAGTCACAATGTTAAACATTAGATCCTCAGACCTATTCATTTTATAACTGAAAGTTATAAGTTACCAGCCTCTGCCTTTTCCCACCTCATGGCAACCACCATTATACATGTGAGTATACAGATATCTCTTCAAGATAATGGTTTCATTTCATTTGGACATATACCCAACACCAGTGAGATATCACATCATACTGTTAGGATGTCTATCATCAAAAAGACAAGAGATAAAAAAAGCTGGCAAAAAGGTGGAGAAAAGGGAACCCTTTCTGGTGGGAAAGTAAACTGGTACAGCTACTATGGAAAGTAGTATGGAGGCTCCTCAAGAAATTAAAAATACAAGTACTACATGATCCAGTAATCTAATTTCAGGGTATATATATCCAGAGGATGTCTTTTGTAGAATGGAAAACTGCTAGCATACTACCTGTCACGTATTTGTCTGGTCTTGACTCCATCTGGGGGGACTCATTTAATAATACATAGGTCAGATATTGAATATTTTTTACTTTGCTGGCATACAGTCTCTGCCACCAACTACTCAAATCTACCATTGTAGCACAAAAGCAGTCATAGAGAGTACATAAATGAATAGGTGTGTCTGTGTTCCAATAAAACCTTCTTCACAAAAACAGGCAGCCAGCCACATGTTTGCTGTTTCCTGAGATAGACTATCATAACCTTATTTGGTACTTTTGAAAGTAAGGTAAATGCTATAAACTTGACATCAAGTATCTGAGATATGTCACATCTTTTTTAATACTCTACCATAATTTTGTTATAGCTAGATAAAGCAGTTAGTTTATGCTCTTATATATCTTCATCTGTTTACATATTTAATTATTCAACAAGTGCCCGTGAAGTAACAATCAAGTTCCAAACATTGGATCTTGTGCCAAGACAATGATGTATAAGGCATAATCCCTTTACAAATGGAAACAAACAAAAACATGTTCGTTTCATGATATGTCTGCATTCATATGCAAGGAGAGCAGGGTTATGAATCTACAGAAAAATGAATGGGCACTCAATATCCACAGCTGTGGTAGATTGCAATAATCATCACAATATTTGTCAACTTTCCCACCGTCAAAAGGTGGAATCTCTTTGTCCAGCCCTTGAATCAAGCCTTGGCCATGTGATTTGCTCTGATAACAGCACACTGACAAATGAGATATAAGCAGAAGCTTCAAATGTTCTTCAGAATTGGAGCTTATCCTTTCTTGTTGCTCTTTTGGTTCAGAGACTACCATGTGAAGGAGGACAACATACTGGAGGATAAGAGATCATTTGGAGCAGAAAAGAGCCATTACAGCTGAGACTCCCTAGATTAACCACTCTGCCAACAACGGATGTGTGAGACCATTCTAAGCCATCCAACCTCAGCTGAAACTTCTATCAACCATAAATATCAGAGAAGCTGGCACAGACCAAATAAACAATCCAGCTGACCCATACAATCGTAAGAAATAATAACTTTTTAAAAATCATTAAGTTTCATCATGGTTTTTTATACATCCAAAGATAACTGACATAATAGCCACTGTTTTATCACTTGGAACACACATGTAATACATTGGCATATCCACATGTATGTTCATTTTTATGTGTGTGTTTGTGTAGTATTTATATTCACATAACAATCATACTCACAGCCTTCTATTATTTTATAACTCTTTAATGTACACTCCAGCTCCGTTAAATTGAGATATTTTATAAAGAATGCTAATTAACGTAATATACAATATTATTGACATCTTTAAATTGCATTCTTCAGCTACTGAGAGAGGGTCTGTTTTCAAGGGGAAAAAAAAGAACGAAGAAACAGACACTGCATGAACTTTTGCTCCAAATTAAAACGTGTAACATTTTAAAATATGTGATGTATCATATGTCACCTTGGCTTCTATTACTACAGTAATTCATAACATTTCAGCATGCCAACAAAAGTTAGTAGTCTGTACAATATGGTCTTCACTCCACTGGAATTTGTCATTGCTTTATATTATATTACTCTGTGTTAGTAAAGGCATGAATTTTTTGACCATTTGGAGGGCCAATAATTCCAATAGTTCAGTCGGTAACAATTCCTATGGTAAGTTCTAATGAGACTCAAGGGCTTTTAACAAATAATGCCCCCATAAAAGGTGAGCAATTCTTCCTTTGTCACAGTAGAAGACAATATAACAAGTACAAGGCACATCTTCACTTAGCAATAAATTTCAATTCTTGAGCTATCGGATGCCCTATATCCCAGAAGAGAATCACAAATTAAAAAACAAAGTGCTCATCTGCATGACAACCAACTCCACAGCACCTAAGAGCTTTGTGAACTCTCTTAGGGGGGACTGCTCTCTCCTCCGCTGCCCCATTCAATTCCCAACATGGGGCTTCCCATTTTTTTCTGCTTCTGCAAATAAGCCCAGGTTTTCCTTAGGATTGAACTCTAAGAAGAGCATCCTTTCTGATGTTCCTCCATTTGTTTTTTTGTTTGTTCTTGGAAAGACAATATATTTGCCTTGAATTTGGTTTTTGGTTTTCTGTTTGTTTTTTTGTTTTGGATATGACAGTCATACTTTATTCATTTCCTTCATGTCAGAACAATTCTCTGTATCTGAGCCCAAAACAAAACAAACAAAACAAAAAACTCCAAAACAAGAAAACCCTAGCCTCATTAAGGCATTTTAGGACATATGTTTTTCATAGAAGAAACTAAGCTCCAAATTCTTCCTTTAGTCTATTCTATGAAGATTATCTATCAGTAAGTTAGAGTTAAGGCTATTGGTAACAATGTATGGCTACATCGTGGCTTTCCAAGAGTGGTAATGGAGACAAATAAGAATGGTCATCAGTCTGTGTTGCTTTTAGTTTTCCTCCTTTTTCCTATTTTCAGTATCCAAAATATATTTTTCTACTACTATTTGAAAAGAAACCAACTGCTTCACCAAGACACTTGTAATTTCTCAAGCAAGATGTCCAATTTCCTCTTTATTCTCTTCCAGCACTATATGATGAGATTTTTAGAATATGTTCACTTTTTTATTGAAGTATAGTTGATTTACAAAGTTATATTAGTTTCAGGCATACAGCGTAGTGATTTAATATTTTTATAGGTTATACTCCATTTTAAGTTATAAAATATTGGCTATATTCCCTGGGCTGTACATTACATCTTTATATCTTACTAATTTTATACCAGTAGTTTGTAGCTCTTAAGCCCCTGCCCCTGTATTGTCTCTCACCCCACCCCATCCACACTGATAACCATTAGTTTGTTCTCTGTATCTATGAGTCTCTCTTTTGTTATATTCATTTGTTTGTTTTATTTTTTAATTTCCACATATAAGGGGAAGCATACAGTATTTGTCTTTCTCTGTCTGACTTAGTTCACTAAGCAAGATATCCTCCAGGTCCATCCATGTTCTTGCAAATGGAAAAATTTTATTCTTTTTTATGGCTAAGTAATATTCCATTGTATATCTATACACTATATCTTATTTAACCATTTATCTGTTGTTGGACACTTAGGTTGCTTTCACATCTTGTCTATTAAATAATGCTGCTATGAATATTGGGGTGCATATCTTTTCAGCTTAGTGTTTTGGCTTTCTTTGGGTATATACCCAAGAGTGGAATTGCTGGATCATATGGTAGTTCTATTTTTAGTTTTTTGAAGAACCTCCATACTGTTTTTCATAGTGGCTGCACCAATTTACATTTCCACCAACAGTGTACTAGGGTTCCATTTTCTTCACATCCTCATCAACATTTATCATTTGTTGTCTTTTTGATGATACCCATTCCGACAGGTGTGAGGTGTTATCTCATTGTGGTTTTGATTTGCATTTTCCTGATGATTAGTGATTTGAATATCTTTTCATGTGCCTATTGGTCATCTGTGTGTCTTCTTTGGAAATATGTCTATTCAGGTCTTCTGCCTGTTCTTAGTTTGGTTATTTTAAAACATTGAGTTGTATGATAACCCCTTATCAGATATATCATTCGCAAACATTTCCTACCATTCAATAGGTTGTATTTTCTTTTTGTCAGTGGTTTCCTTTGCTGTGCAAAAGCTTTTACATTTACTTAGATCTCATTTCTTTATTTTTGGTTTTGTTGATCTTGCCTGAGGAGACAGATCAAAAAATATTTCTAAGACTTATGTCAAAGAGTGTACTGCTAATATTTTATTCTAGGAGTTTTATGGTTCTGGTCTTACATATAGGTCTTTAATCCATTTTGAGTTTATTGTTGTATATGTTGTGAGAAAATGTTCTAATTTTATTCATCTACATGAAGCTGTCCAGTTTTCCCAACACCATTTATTGAAAAAACAAACTATCTTTTCTCCATGGTATACTTTTGCCTCCTTTGTTGAAGATTATTTGAGCATATTTGACCATATCTGGACTCTCTATTCTGTTCCACTGATCCGTGTGTCTGTTTTTGTGCTGGTGCCATACTGTTTCGATTACTACAGCTTTGTAGTAGAGTCTGAAGTCAGGGAACTTGACACCTACAGCTTTTTTTTTCTCAAGATTTCTTTGGATATTTGAAGTCTTTTGTGGTTCCACATAGATTTTGGGATTATTTATTCTGGTTCTGTGAAAAATGTCATGGATATTTTGATAGAGATTGCATTAAATTTGTAGGTTGCTTTGAGTAGTACAGACATTTTAACAGTAGTATGTGTTCCATTTTAACACAGAATATCTTTCCATTTATTTGTATACTTCAGGTTCCTTCCTCAGTGTCTCCTAGTTTTCAGAGTATATGTCTGTCATCTCCTTGGTTAAGTTTATTTCTAGGTATTTTACTCTTTTTGATGTACATGGGATTTTCTTCTTGCTTTCTCTTTCTGATAGTTATTACTAATTATTAGTGTATAGAAAAGCATCAGATTTTTGTATATTAATTTTGTATTCTGCAACTTTAGTGAATTCATTTATTAGATCTAATAGTATTTTTTTGGTGGGCACTTCAGGGTTTTCTATATATAGTATCATGTCATCTGCAAATAGTGACAGTTTTACCTCTTCCTTTCCAATTTCAGTGCCATTCTTTTCTTTTACTTGTCTGATTGCTGTGGCTAGAACTTCCAATATTTTATTAAATAGAAATGGTGAGAGTGGGCATCCATGTCTTGTTCCTGATTTTCAAGGAAAATCTTTCATTTTTTCACCATTAAGTGTGATGTTAGCTGTGGGTTTCTCATAAACAGTCAATATTATGTTGAGATATGTTTCCTCTATACCCACTTTGATGAGAATTTTATCATAAATGGATGCTGCATTTTATCAAATGCTTTTTCTGTGTCTACTGAGATGATCATGAGATTTTATCCTTCATTTTGTTAACACGGTGTATCACATTGGTTGATTTACAGATATTGAATCATTTTTTGTGACCATGGAATAAATCCCACTTGATCATGGTGTATGATACTTTTTGTATATTGCTCAATTTGGTTTGCAAATATTTTGTTGAGAATTTTTGCATCTACATTCATCAGAGATATTAGGCTGTAATTTTCTTTTCTTTTCTTTTTTTTTGTAGTATCTTTATCTGGTTTTACTATTAGGGTAACTGTGGCCTTATAGAATGAATTTAGGAGTGTTCTATCCTCTTCAAATTTTTGGAATAGTTGGAGAAGAATAGGTATTAGCTCTTCATTATATCTTTGGTAAAATTCTGCTGTGATGCCATATGGTCCTGGACTTTTGTTTTCAGGGAGTTTTTGTTTTGTTTTGTTTTGTTTATTATGAATTCAGTTTCATTCCTGATGACCAGTCTGTTCAGATTATCCATTTCTCCCTGATTAGGTTTTAGAAAATTGTGTGTTTCTAGAAATTTATCCATTTCTTCTAGGTTGTCCAATTTGTTAGCTTTTAACTGTTTATAGTATTCCCTTACAATTTTATCTCTGTGATATCAGTTGTGATTTCTCCTGTTTCATTTCTTATTTTGTCTATTTGGGTCCTCTCTTTTTTTCTTAGTGAGCCTGGCTAAAGTCTTACCAATTTTGTTTATCTTCTCAAAGAACCAGCCCTTGGTTTCATTGATATTATTATTCTATTTTTTGTTCCCTATTTTTATTTTTATGCTGATGTTTATTATTTATTTTCTTCTGTTGGGCTCATGCAGTTGCATTCAGCCAGAAGGCCAAATGATTTGGAATGTTCAAGATAACCTCACTTACATATTTTGGCCATGTTATTTCACCACTAGTCCTTTCATCCTGTATTTAGTTATATTGGCTTCCTTTATACATTAATTTCAGGACCATATTTCAAGCAGGTGAGGGACAAAGATACAAGGTCTTTTAAAATTTATGCTCTGGAACTCATATATCATTACTTATGTCATATTATTCTACTGGCCAAAATGAGTGACATTGACAGCTCAGGTTTAGGAGGGTGGAGAAATAGACTCTATCTTTGGATGGGAAAATGGTAGTGTGAATAGAAAGGGATATGCATACCTGGGGCAGAGGAAGTTGTAGTCATTTTAAAAAACATGAATACAAACTTTATGGTATAACCAAGGCAAACACTGCTTATGTTGGAATAAAGATCAACAAATAGTATTACAGGTTGTGTTTACTATCTTTCCAGAATGATTGAGCACAGCATTTCTCAACTGGTGTTCTAGGGGGTGCATTTTTTTTCTACAATATTCACAAAAAGGGCATGAAAATTATTCTCTTCCTCAATGAGGTTGAAAGAGCTATGTATTATATTCTACTCAGAGACTATGAATATTAGCATAATAAAGGCTCTCAATTGAAGGTTAGAAGAGGGATACTGTTGAACTTTGTTTAACTCAGAATTTGAGGAGAGGAATGTGCTACTAGTGTTGACATAAAACAAATAGACTGCCAGATATTTCTCCAGAAATGATGGATTTATTCAGGATCAGCAGAGAATTGCAATTTGGGGTCTGCAACTGTGGAGAGCCACATGCAAGTCCCTGCACAGCAAGGGAAGGAGAACACTTTTATAGAGAGGAAAAGGAACTTGAAAGGGCTTATAGTGAACAAGGAGTCCATGGCTTTTCATTGGCTGAGTCCTTTCCAGGAAAGAAGAGGAGTCTTTCTTCTTCCTATTGGGTTCTGCTATCATTGCAGTTTGTGAGAGTTCCCCCTTCTGATCTCCCAACTCAATTTAATTAAGGTTTCTGTTTATTAAGGTTTACACTAGCTATCCTTATCCTTAATGTATTATGACCAAAAGAGTATTCTGGTTTGAAAATTGCTGGGATAGATAAACAGGAAATCTTTGCAAAAATGGGAAAAGAGTTTAGCAGGCACAATTAGCATCATCTTGCTCAATAACTAAAAAACCAAGTGCCAATAAGTGTAGACATAACTATGAATTAGTAATACAAAGTATAACTTTTCTACTCTGTTTCCTGTTAGACTGGAAAAATCCTTCCCCTACTTTCATTCATCATCTATTCTTTATATTTTAATAAGATAACTGTGAAGGATTCATTGAGTTAAAAGACCCTGCTATTGAATTTTTTTCAAACCAGTTTTGAGCCAGCATGTATATCATTTAGCAGTATCAAATTATTATTGTAAATTATTTACATATTCCATCTATATAGGGAAGAGACATCTTTTCCTTAGCAACATTCCCTATAGGCTCTTTGAAAATGTGTATATCCACAATAAATTTGGAAAGGACTGCAATTCATCAAAATAAGACATTTTCTTATGCCAAATTTCAAAGCAATGTCACAGTTAGCCATTATTTCCATTTGTGCTCATTAATTACCCATGACATGAAATAAATGTGAATTCAGTAAAGGAGGAAATTTACTGGAGCAGATGGCATCTACAATGCTATTTAAATACAAGTACACATTGATGACTGCTTAGTCCTCCATAAACTTAACAAATGAGTACATATAACCATATCTTGCATTTTCTAAACTATTAAAGGTTTGGATTAACATTGTGGAACTATGTAGCTAGTAAAAATATAACATAAAAGAGAGAAAGAAAGGCAAGCCCTCACTTTTTCTTAACAAAGGAGAATATTTCCTTTGGAGAAAACTTTTATTGCCTTTAATAATTTTCAACAGTTTGAGATCTCTTACAATATAGCTACACAATATAAGATTTTATTTTCTCACTAAATAAATAGTAATAAGGGAAAAATGAATTCTGTTACCCTAGCAATATCACAGGATCCAGGTTGTTTTTAGAATGCTATTGAGGGGCTCCAAAGTAGAAAATACAGTTTATGTCTACATGAGGTTAGATCATCTCAATTATCTTCTCTGTTTTCTACATTAATGTTGTCATTCTTTGTTTGTTTGTTTACTTGAAGCATTATAAAATAATATAGGGATATCAATTTACCCTCATAAATGTAAGACAAGTTATATCATTTTAGAATTAATATTTTCCACTGGAACTGTGTATTTTCAGGAAGTTTAAATGGAAAAATTGTAGTAAATATATCATGTCTTAGGCAATACTCAAGCTAAGACTGAAAGGGAAAATTTAAAAAAAACAAGGAACATAAATTCCACTTCTGGAGATCATGGTGTAACTGGAACCTATTTGCTCCTACCTTTAAAAAAAACTGGGAAACCATATGAAACTGTGATATGTTTCAGACATTGCACAGAAATTAGTATAGGACAGTGATCCCCAAGAGGAGGAGAACAAACAAGATGAGCCCTTTAATTTCTCCATTTACTGTTTTGTGGGAGTTTGTTGGCCATAGAACAGAGAGACAACAGAGTTCAAAGTGAAGAGGAGTCAAAGCAGCTACAAAACACAGGAAAGAGCACTACAGAGGAAGGAGCTGTATGAAGGTGAGATTGCTGTGTACCAAGAGAGATTCTAGAGATCTGCAGAAGGCCCCCTTTGGTCTTCAGCTGACGTCTGATTAGCAGATGCTTTTGAGACTGAGAAAAGAACACCTGATAGGAGCAGGTGAAGCCACCCTTGGAGCTCAGATAGGGCGAAGGATAGTTTCTGTTCTTTTTTCTTTTAACATCTTTATTGGAGTATAATTGCTTTACAATGGTGTGTTAGTTTCTGCTGTATAACAAAGTGAATCAGCTATACGTATACATATCAGTTATCATGGGAAGCCTCACCCATGGCTCCACATAGTGTAAACAAACATTGCTGATATTTTCCCCCATTTTTCCTAATAACTACAAATTAATATTTGGGCATTATATATTAAACAAACATAAGAAGACTCTGAAAAGTGGAGAGAGGAGGCAGACTGGCTAGAGATCTCAGGATCTAAGGAACGACATGTGGTAGGTTCCCTGTATATTCTTTTTGCCTCATAGACCTTGAGCTGAGTGTTGAAGAAGCCAGCGACCTGGAAATACGAATGGGCACAGACAAAACAAAGCCTCAACAAAAGCCTGTTCTCTCTAGCTAAAAGATTAGAAAAGGGACAGTCAAGTAAGATAGATAATAACTGTCCCACTCCAGCCAAACACCACACAAAAAAACTGTGGCCCCATCCCCACCCCCAGCAGCAAAGGCTGAGTAGAGAGCTTAGACTTCTACCCTTGCTAGGTGTGGCGCTGCACCCCGCAAGCCTGCAAGCCTTGTAATTGCCCCAAATGTTAGACTGAAGAAAGAGCCTAGAGACAGTGACAGAGACATCCATGATTTATTGGCTAGGGAATCTTACAAGTCAGAAGCAAAAGGTCCTGGAGCAACACTCCACCATGTACAGCAGATGGCAGGCTGAACATGGCAGTAATCTGCACTGCTGGGGGGTGGGGAGGGTGCAACTGACATCAGGTTGGCTCATCAGTTACCAGAGATACCAGCAGAGGAGCACGTCCCTCATAGCTCCTTGGGTTAATGATCATCATGGAGACAGATGTTTCCCTTTGATAACCTAGCATGGTGGAGCTGTTCTGGTCTAAGGATTAGAACAGTCACCACCTGGGGCAGGGGGGAAACATGAAGGTAGTTACTAATTAAGCAGTCATGTGGGTAAGGTACAAGTGAAGCAGGGACTGGTTAAGTGAGGGATGTACAAAGGGAAGGAGAACCACCATTGTGAGTGGTCTGATCATACATGAGGCAATATCAAGGTACTGCAACATTCTACTGGGGTAGTGTCAGAGAAGGCTGAATAGGAGCTGGGGTGTTTTTCCTCCACCAGGTGGTAAACAAGGCCTCTCTTCTGTGGTGTCCATGGATAACATATGTGGAGCCTGGATTTTCACCTTACATGGTAGTAATGAGGCATGGAGTGGTACAAAAGAAGGTCTACTGGAGATTAAGAACTTTTACAACCACCCAGATGTAATGAGGCTACCTCCTCACAGTGTCAGTATAAGCCATGTGGGTATGGGTTCCAGGTGTCCATGGAGTCCACATAGGGAACCTGTATTTCCATTACTTTTTCTATCTCACAGAAATGAGAGGCCATCTCCCTTTCCTTACTAGAGTGGTGTCAGAGGAATGACATCAAAAGAAAATATTTAACTATGATCCAGGGTCTCATAAAACAATACCCCAAATGTCCAGGTTTTATTTGAAAATCACTTTTCATACCAAGAACAAGAAAAATCTAAACTTGAATGAGAAAAGGTAATCAAAGAAGTTACACAGATGTTAGAAATTTTGGATGGTTTTAAAATGGCCATTACAAAATTGGTTCAATGAGCAATTATGAACACACTTGAAACAAATGGAAAAAAAATCTTAGCAAAGAAGTAGAAATTCTTAGAAAATAAGTAAAATACACAAAGAAGGACCAAATGGAAATTTTAGAAATAAAAATACATCATCAAAAAAGCAACCCTGTGCTCAATATTAGAATGGAAGGAACAGAGAAAACAATCTGGAAAGTTGAATACAGGACAATATATATTACTCAATCTGAACAACAGAGAGGAAAATAACTGAGAAAAAAATAACAAAACCTCAGGGACCTGTGGTACCATAACAAAAGATTTAGCATTTGCATCATCAGAATTCCAAGAGAGGAGAAAGAGGATTGAGATGAAAAACTATTCAAAAAATTAATGGCTGAAATTTTCTCAAACTTGGCAAAATACTTATTAAACCCACAGATTTTTAAAAGCTGTGCAAGCCCCAAACAAGATAAACAAACAAACAAACAAAATGCAAATCATGATCCATCACTGTCAAACTTATGAAAATTAGTGATAAAAAAGCAGTGAGTGAGAAATACGATCTTACCTGTAAGGGAAAACAATCCAAATGTCAGTAGAGTTTTCATAATAAACCATGGGGGCCAAAAGGAAGTAGCATCAAAATTTTCAAGTGTTGAAGGAAGAGAACTGTTGAGTCAAAATTCTATATCCAGAGAAAATACCCTTCAGGAATAAAGAGAAAAATCAAGATATTATCAACTGAAAAAAAATAAAATAAAACTTCTTCACCATCAGCTCTCTCCCAAAAGAATGGTTAAAGAAATTTGTCTAAACCTAAATAACATGGTAAAAAAAAGTCTTGAGACATCAAGAAGTAAGAAAAAATAAAAGAAAGAGCAAAAATATGGGAAAATACTATATGAAAGTTAATCAAAAAAGCAGGAGTTGCTGGGTTAATGTGAGATAAAATAGACTGCAGGTGGACTGAGAGGGATGAATAAATTTAATATATGTTATAATGGAGGTATAGTAAATGATAATAATAGAATATAGGTAGTAAACACATGGATATTCACTGTGAACTTTTTGTAATTTTTTTGTACATTTAAAATTTATGATCAATTTTGGGAAATATATCCATTACAAAAATACAATAGAAAAATCAAAGGAATGGTATTGCCTCAGCAGCAGGTCAAACTTAACCATAGATGAAAAGTTGCTGTGGCCCTGCCTAATAAAAGTTAACAGCAAGCCTCCAAAGGATAAGACCATTTCTACATAACTTAACTGTACTTCAGAAATAATACAAAGAATATTTTAAAGAATTCAAAAATATCCAGCATCTAACAAAATAAAACTAACAATACCTGGCAACCAAACAAAAATTATCAGGCATGTGAAGAATAATATATAAGCCATGTTGAAAAATAAGTCAGTCAATAGAAACAGATTCAAATAAGAGATAGATGATAACTTTAGAATACAAGGACATTAAATGAATGTTTATAGTTATATTTGTTCAAGAAGGTAGAGAACAGCATGAGCCAGTAAAGGAGACAGATGTAAAATATAATAAAGACCCCAATAAATACTAAAAAAATCTGACATTTAATATGGAAAACACACTGATTGGAGTTTACAGACAATTAGACACTATAGAAAAAATGATTAGTAAATTTAAAGGCATAGCAGAAGAAATTATACCAAATGAAACACAAACACTAAATAATAACAACTATGATAAATAATAATAATAATAAAACAAAGCATCACTGAACTGTGGGACAACTTCAAGTGGCCAAATAAACATGTAAGTGGAGTCTCTGAAGTTTAGAACAGAAAATAATATTTGAATAAATAAGGCTTAAAAATCTTCCAAATTTAATGAAAACTATGAATTCACAGATCCAAGAAAATCAACAAATATTAAGTTCAAGAAACATGAATAAAATTCTGCTAAAGCACGTCAAAATCAAGTTGCTTACACTAATAATAAACAGAACATCTTAAAACAACCAGAGAAGACATAATATATACAGAGGAATAAAGAAAACAATGACAGCAGACTTCTTTTTTAAACAATGCAAAGCCAATGACAGTGGAGCAACATACTTAAATGTAAGAAGAAAATCTCTTAGAATTCTGTAACAAGCAAAGTGAAGTAGAGTTCCCTGTGCTACAAAGCAGGTTCTCATTAGTTATCTATTTTATACATACTAGTGTATATATGTCAATCCCAATCTCATCCCACCCCACCACCCTTTCCCCGCTTGGCATCCATACATTTGTTCTCTACATCTGTGTCTCTATTTCTGCCTTGCAAACCAGTTCATCTGTACCATTTTTCTAGATTCCACATATATGCATTAATATACAATAGTTGTTTTCCTCTTTCTGACTTACTTCACTCTGTATGACATTCTATTGTAAAACAACTATACTCCAATTAAAAAATAATAAAATAAATTTAAAAAAATAAAAAAAATTATCTTTTAAAAACAAAGACAATATAAAATTTTTTTCAGACATGCATAAGCTAAAAGAATTTGTCATCGCACACCTGTTGTACAAGGAATTTTAGAGGAAGTCTTTCATGCAGAAGAAAATGATGCTAGATAGAAATATGAATTTTTATAAAGGAATGAAGAACAATGGAAATGGTAAATATGTGGGTACTTGTAAAAGATTATTTTATCTTTTAAAACCTCTTTAAAATATGTTTAAAGCAAAAATTATATTGTGGGGTTTAGAATATACATAGAAATAAAACATTTGACTATAATAGCACAAAGGTTAATAATAGGAAAATGGTAGTAACTGTTATAAATTTATTGTACTATGCTTGGAGAATTACAATATTTTTTGAATTATGTGAAAAGTATACATACTGCATGATTCCCTTTGTAAAATAATTCTAGACAATGCAAACAAATCTATAGTAACAGAAATTCAACAATTGCCTAGGGATTGGAGGGGAGTACATGGAAAGGAAGGATGGATTAAAAAAGAGCAGATGGAGATTCTTAGAGTTGATGGATATATTAAATATCTTAATTATGGAAATGGTTTTATAGATTTATACAGAGTTCAAATATGATCAAATTGTACACTTTGAATATGTGCTATTTATTGTATGTCAATCATATCCTGATAAAAGCTGTTAATAAAAAGTAAAATAAAACAAAATAAAACACAAGGAGTTTAAATTATCAAAGGAAAAAGTTAATCATTCTCCATTTGAAAAATTTGAAAAAGCTAGTTCCTTGTTTTAAAAATGTTTCAAAATTAAGCATGTATTCGTGTCAAGCCCTTTGTATCAAAAGCATTATATAGAGGAACTTCTTTCATATTTATTACATGCATATCAGAAAAGTAAATTTATTATGCTCATTTCATATAGGGGAAAACAGATGTTGGAGAGGCTATGTAAGTTGCTCAGAGTCACAGAACTAGTGACTTACAAAACCAGAATTCGGACTCATGATCCTTTACTGCCTACTTTATCCTACAAATATTGGGATTTTTCTATAAAATCAAGGTCAAAATCAGTTTTAAGGTGTTTTTTAAGCATGGGTCAAATTTGCATGTCACAGTTTATTTCTTTTTCTTCCTGCAAGCCCCACCGCATCCTCACTGGAACTGATATTAGTATAGAAAAACACTGGTCATTTTAACTTCATTTTTCTTTGTTTCTGGGTAAATAGCTCAATATTCATATATAACCATTTGCTTATTTTGTTCCATTCTTCTGAGAAGCTTATCAAGTTCTTCTCATCTGGCCATTATCATTTGATGTAGAAATTATACTCTGAAAAAATATAATCTGATTATCCATATGAATGGCTCTTTAAATCTGGTAGTTTTGTTGTTCCTTACTTTAAGGAATTTCTTTGCGGGACTGGAAATTATATACCTAAAGTCATGAATCTGGAACATATTAAAGTACTTGAAAACTGAGGTCAAGGTTCTGACCTAGATCCCTCTCTGTATTTCTTCTTCCTGATTGGGACATAGTATTTGGAAATGAAGCACACAAATAATAAAAAATAATCCATTTGATATAAGCTGAAATAAAAAGAGGCTAAACTGAAACAGTTGTTTGCCTTCCAGAAACCTCTGTCTTTGTAGCTAATGATTTTTGTATTGTGATATCAGCCATTTCATCAATCTTCCTAAGACCTTGAAGAATCCTTTCTCATCCCTAGTTTTCATCTTGGATATTCATATTAAGTGTTTTTATTTATTCCGTTAAAACTTTAGCTCAATTTGACTCTTACCCTGTCATCCTGGCCCAGGGCTTTCATACTGAAGTCGGAGGCAGCAGTCTCATCTCTCTGACATAGTTTCATTCTCTCCACAAATATCCTACTGACCATTTCCAGAACAACCATCCTAAGACACGCTAGTTTCCTCAGGTTACCTGATTCTTAAAGATCTTAGAATAACACTGTGATTCATATCTTCTCTAAACTTCATAAAATCCCCCACCTCTGCACCCTCCCACAGCTACATGTAAATTTTTACATATCCACAACTTTTGTCTTTAGCATGTGACATATCAATTCTCAGGTCCGTGTCTGAGCTCCACCCTTCTCCCCATTAAGGAATTCATCCAACTTATTTTGGGATATCTGAATCCTATCCTTTATTTGATACCTAAATCACTTACATGTAGAATCTAAAATATGACACAAATGAACATATCTACAAAATAGAAACGAACTCACAGACATAGAGAACAGACTTGTGGTTGTTAAGGGGGAGAGGTTGTGTGAGGGATGGATTGGAAATTTGGGATTAGCAGATGCTAACTATAATATTATATATAGAATGGATAAACAACAAGGTCCTACTGTATAGCACAGGGAACTATATTCAATATCCTGTGATAAACCATAATGGAAAAGAATATGAAAAAGAATGCATATATATATGTATAACTGAGTCACATTGTTGTACAGTAGAAATCAATACAACTTTGCAAATCAACTATACTTTAATAAAATAAATTTAAAAAAAAAGAACTTGGCCTGACAAAAAGAATGGGTGGTCAATACGCATGATATTATATTTGGTCAAAAATAATATGTGATTATAAATTGTTGAAGTTAAGATTCTTTCATTCTTTGTCAATTAATTTTTAGCAATACCCAAAATAGTATTTCTAGAAACATTTTGATAAATAGAAACAGCTTAAGCAATAAATTATTTTTCACTTTGATATATAAGATTTGAAGTCAGAATCACTTTTTATTATGTATTTATAAGCCCTACCATGTCCATTTTCCCTCTTTCATCTTCCTGAGAGCTCATTTAATAACATTGGAATTACTCCCAGATTTTATAATAAGCACCACAAAGCCGGATACCAGAAAAATGTCTTCTGACATAATTGAACCAATGGAATAATGTTGGTATTTGTTGAGTCAAAAATCCAACCCAATTTGAGTTTATAAGAATCATAACTCCCAGGAAGGAATCCAAAGATGCTAAAGAGTTTTGTCATATTGCAAATGTTTTCCACAAAAAGAGTAATTTGAACGACAGTTTACTTTGGAAGTTTCTCTCTTCAATACTTTTATTTGATCTACATTAAGCTTTAAATTTACTCCTATTTAAAGATTGAATTTACTTCTATTTAAAGTTCCCTATTGAGAAAAAACAGCAACTACACACACACACAAACACACACACATATGCACACACATGCATGTGTACGCACACATGCACTTTTTAGATTAGTTGAATAAATTACATTTGACTTTATGTACAAATTACTGTGAATGCCTGTCATTCTTTTATTTGAGAGTTTCCTCAATGCTCTGTTTACAATTCTGTTTGGGAAACTAAACTCTCTAAAGTAAATTTTATTGCTCTTCATAAATAATAACTTGAAAAGTTAAGGAAAATTAACCTCACCAAAGAGAAAAGTCCAATAAAATATGAACTGTAAATACTAGAAAGGCAACTCAGCCAAATTATTCTGATACTGCATTATACCTAGATGATTTGTTTTAAATTCAGGAGGAATGATTACAAAATATGCACTTCATGAAATTAAAGCATTTTTATTATCAACTATTTATGGCTACCAAATAGGAGACT
Organism: Balaenoptera acutorostrata; assembly: GCF_949987535.1. Taxonomy (NCBI): domain Eukaryota; kingdom Metazoa; phylum Chordata; class Mammalia; order Artiodactyla; family Balaenopteridae; genus Balaenoptera; species Balaenoptera acutorostrata. The sequence goes on from NC_080075.1 coordinate 60,485,936, forward strand.
ACATGACCATTTTCTTTGATGTTGCTTGCTAGCCTCTAATCTCTCTCTTATCACTATTCACAAATACATCCAAATTAAGAAACTCAGCTGAGAATGTTTAATAAAACTGGGAAACTGAGAGAATCCTTAAATTTGTCTTTAAAAATATCTTATTTCAGAGATACATGGCAACATGTAAACAACTTTCTGATTCTTCATCTGCTTGGTCTTATTCACAGAGCCAAACATATATTTGTTGGGAATTAATAATACTTAATTTTTGTGTTGTTTTAAGCTCATGGAGAGATGGAATGATAGTTTTTTTCACTACTGTGGCTTTCCAAATATGTTTCTTGAAAATGTGACTCTGCAAGGATCATCTTGGAATTCATGGAGTTGACTATATACAACCTATCCCTAGACAATATTCTCTTGCCTCAATCTTAATGCTGAATTGGAAGCCTGGGGTTTCAAATCACAGAAGAGAAACAATAAAAGAGAGAATTTAAGTGAAAGAATTCAGTTTAAAGATACTAGCCCTATGGTTATAACAATGTTCCAATATGGTGGGATTAATGATAATCTCAGTTTGGTTTCTGGATTAGTAATATCATGGATAAAAGATTGTTCTCTGGAGGCACTCAACAGGTTTTCAAATCTTGAGTGAACTTTCCTAAAGGTAACCTTTCCTATGACTCAGTTTCCTCATACATAAATTGTGCTAATAGATGTCAGTCATTAAGGGGAAAATGCAATGATAAAAATATCTACACAATCTGAGACAAACCAAGAAAGGAGAGTAAAAGAAACAGGAGGGATGTTACATAGAATAAAATAATATGGTATACATAAATCCAAATATTTTAATAATTTCATAAAATGTAACTGTACTAAATATTCCATTTAAATATAAATATTTTCAGACTGCACTTAAAGTTTCAAAAACTTAACTGTGAGTTGTTTACAAGAGGCACACATAAACATACTGATACAAAACTAATAGAAGAAAGTTGAGGGAAAAATAAGTACTTGACAAACTATATCCAAAAGAAAGGCTGTGCAGCTATGCCAACATCTCATGAACTAAGCTTTAGTGCAGAAAAGATACTAGAGGTAAGAAGAGGAATTCCAAATGGTAAAGATTCACCAGGGACGTATAACCATTAAAAATTTGTATATACCCAATAAAATGCAGAAAGCAAAAAATGATAGATCTATGAGAAGAAATAATGAACTCTACAAATACAGTGGGAGATTTAAACAAGCCTCTTTCAACATTGTAGAGAACATGATGGAAAAGTCAACATAATATGATCATAAAATACAAGAAAATAGAGATTACTAGTGAATAGAAATCCCTAAAAATTCCTGATACAATAATTAATGTCTATGAAAAAGAATTTATTTTATCACTTATACCAAAATATGGTATCTTCTTCTGTTTGAGGTTGTATAATAAAATAGTCAAGACAACTCAGCATTGTCATACACTAGACACAACGTGAACTAGACATCAATGCCAAGTTTGGAGTAGCTATGTATCATTCAATAAGATTAGTTTACAAGGCCTGAAAATAAAATCTTTTGAGACCTCACCCCCTCCATCCTTTCTACACTCTTGTTCACTTTGTGAACATGCTGTGTCAAACTCTCCTGCATTCCATCAGTAAGTCAACAAAGTCAGACCCATTAGCTTAGCACAATTTTTAATAAAAGAACATTTATTATTGCTTCCCCCACTGTTTCTTAAGGCAAGATTCCATCAATAACGGACTATTCCATATTCCAGTTTTTGGCTTTATTACTTTCCAGCTAAAACTTAATCAAGATTTAAGGTCAATGAATAGAGAGTTTGCCTAGCTCTTGAGGGAGTAAGAGCAAAAGATAAATGTGACTTGGGAAGATTCTTATCATGGCCATTAGGATTATAGAAAATAAAATAACAGCTAGATGTTTAAAGACTTTATTTTAACAATGCAATTGCCTGGCTTGCTTACAATTTGGAAAAGTAAACCCAGCTAGGGCCAGTCAATGCAATTTTAAAAAAAGGGAAAACTTGATTGTTTTTCCATGCATGAAGACACTAAGAAAACTAAGTCTTTCCCTTTTTGTCCAAGTATTGGTTGTAATTATAGATAGGAGTGATTCTTAGTTACTATAAAATATGGAAGTGCTTTTATATTGCTCCTCACTCTACAGCTGATTATTAAAGTAGTACTGGCAGGCTGTGGTTTATTGAGTGCAGTTTTGAAAAGCAATGGTGGAAGAGAAGGCCATTACTGCATAATATTGCTACTCTTTCATCATTAGCTTGAAAGCACAGTCAAAGAGGAACATGTCTAAACTAATTCAGCTACCATTCTATTATTACTTCCCTACATGTTGTTCTATTACTACCTGCTCTTTCATAAAAGAGAGGGAAATGCATGTATTTAACACTGTAGCTTAAAAGCTGTGTAGATTTCTATTTTTCCATAACTCAGTTCAAAATGTTCTCAGGCTGTTAGGAAAAACAGAACCTATTGCTTTATATTTTTAGGAACAGAATGGGAACTTGAGAACAGAAGTAGATAATAGATATCAAAAGAAAGATGTTCTGAGTCTGAAAACATAAGTTGGAAGTTTAGAGTTAGAAGGAAAGTCAAAAATCATGAATTACACTGTAGACCATTCAAATAAATTTGCCACGTTCTTAGTGATTATTATTTCTGGTTTTACAACAGCCTACTACAGGACTCAATGGACTCTCCCCAGAGAGCAACATGCCTCTTAACAGTTCCTTTAAATTTACTCTGTGGCAGGCCCTAATGGCTCTTCTGGTTAATTATAAGTAGCAAAAATGATTCTCCAGTCTCTTCAATCCACACAGCAACGTCTCAGTTTAGAAACCAATTGTTTAGGCCTGAGTGATAGTGATAGATTCCATCTTGCTTTCAAGTTAAAACTTCTTCCCCAACTTGCTTACTATAAATGAGAATCTAGAAGATGGGAAAAGGGGTATGTAGTTCCTTATCCCATCTCTACCAAATACTTTTATTCTCCCTTTCCTGTCTTGTTAATTTTAGTTTTCAGTCCCCCTTTATGATTGGAGTAGTGGGAGGAAAGAGAAGCAGGAAAGTTTCTAATAACTGGTGTCATTGTGGAGACCTACCGCCCTCTGAACTTGACTCTTTCTAAAAAACTCCCATCACTTTGATCACTCAACTGAGGTTTCCTAAGCACTGGTGAATCATCTCCATTCTAACTTTTCCCTTGTGATTTTTTTTTCTTAATTAATTTATTTATTTATTTTTGGCTGCGTTGGGTCTTCGTTTCTGTGCAAGGGCTTTCTCTAGTTGTGGCAAGCGGGGGCCACTCTTCATCGCAGTGCACGGGCCTCTCACTACCGCGGCCTCTCCTGTTGTGGAGCAGAGGCTCCAGGCGCGCAGGCTCAGTAGTTGTGGCTCACGGGCCTAGTTGCTCCGTGGCATGTGGGATCTTCCCAGACCAGGGCTTGAACCCGTGTCCCCTGCATTAGCAGGCAGATTCTCAACCACTGCGCCACCAGGGAAGCCCCTCACTTGTGATTTCTTTCACAGATACTAGGCATCTGTTATTATGTCCAGCTTCTTTCTGCTGAGAACTTGAATTATGTTTAAAAATGCCCAATGCTGGTTTTCTTTTCTTTTTTTCATGCATATATACCAAAGAAAATTCTCATGCTTTCAGTACCCTGAAAACCTGAAAACATTTGTGAGTTCAGGCCAATTCTTAGACAATAACAACAGTTCCTTTTCACCACCATCAAAGCAACTGGTTAATCACTCAGTACACCTTCAGATTTCTTTGGTATATGTCAGACAGCAATCCATGGTGTCCCACAGAATAAATGGAACCATACAGGATGTTCTGAGAGTTCCCAATTAAAGTCCCTGTTCTTACGCTTGGGGTGAGAGACAGGACCTCCTATAACCCTTATCTATAGATGTTGTTATAAGCAACATGCCAATATTTCTCTACCAAAATTTTATCACCATCTCTAACCAGCTCAAGCCCCCTTATCTCCCCAGCGGGGATGAAAGGTTTAAAAGTCATGGTTGATAGACACTTCTGGAATCATGCACTTGAACCCCTCTTTGGAACATGGTATATACTGTCATGGTACTTCAACTACAACTTCCATTTTACATTATGCTACATTAATATTCATGTTATTATTGTTCAAATAAGGAGACAACTTGGACACAACTAATTTCATTTGAGAGATTATTATTGAAGAAATGTAATCTTAGTTTTGGCTAGAAATTCAGTGAACAAGATATTTAAGGTACTATGATTTTTTAAAACACTTTTTAATAACACTTTTTTAAAATAACACTTTGGCCTTTTACTAAAATTTGTAATTACAGAATTTTTACTAGCATTTAAAAAAATTATTCCATAGTATCATTGCTATTTATAGACTAAATAAGTTAGTAGTTAGAGATAGGTTAAGTAAAGAACTTGTCATGAAGAAATAAGAGACCTGGTGAAATTGGAAACACTAAGTCCCCAGGACATTTCTTGCCCCTAAGCAACTGCCGCTATTATCCCAACAATAATTTGTCATGTTTCTCAGATTAGGTATGCATAGACTAGCAGAACCAAACTTAAGACAAGTTTTTATAATGATTAACACCTAAGATTAGGTCATTTTTGCCAAGTATAGTTTTGTGCTTTAGATGACAGGAGCTGCAAAATATCACACTTTGAGTCCCTGAATAACACTGTGTTCAGAATTTTTTTACACAAATTCATCGATATATTTTCTAGAAAGAATTAGTAGAAAGGTGTCCAGATCATTCTTCTAGTCGTAAGAGAAACTAGTAAAGAAAACTGCTGACAGTAAAGACTGTAGGGCTAAGTCCAAGAAACCTAGATTTTCCACTTCATGAAAGTGTCATCTCACACAAGATATTTAATTTCCTTGGACTTCATTTCTCTTGTTTTCCAAAATGTTTAATAATCCTACACAGCCTGCTTCACAGATGACAAAATAAGCAGCAGCATAAAGGTGCTTTGAAATTTTCATAAAAATTTAATCACTTCATTCAGGTATTACTGCCATCACTGCTAGCACTATTCCTTGGACTTTCTTTAAATTCTAATGTGGGATATCATAGCTTAGGTTTGAAAATAGTCTAAATTTCTTGAAATTGGTAACTTTTGACTAGTTGTGATGATGATAACTACTAATTAAAAAAATGTTCTCTGATATCAGTGGGATTGGGAGAGTTATGAGAGATTAGAACTGGCTAGTTTGATAATGTATATATTATCATTATCATTTTTGAAAGACCTACTAAAATTTGTCATTCTAAATCTTTAAAGACTGTCATGACCAAAGTTACTCATCTTTTGCTGAAGATTAAAATGTATTTTTGCATGAGTAAAGGGACTACTTGATGCACAGGCAACTCATAATGTGTCTATTTTGACAGGAAACTCAATGTATCAAAGGAATTATTTTGGATTAATCTACAGCAGGTCACTTAAAACAAGTGCTAGAAAAAGTAAAAAATCAACAGCACTCAGTAATGTAGTAAAGTTAATACATTTCCTCTAGTTTTCAATGTCAAGATTGAAAACAGCTGTAATGATACAAAAGGATCCAACCCCAAATGAGCAAGCCATGACAAAACCTCAAAACCACCAAAGGTATAAAAACACGTCCTATTTAATTGAGATTGGATGAAGAATGATAGTAAAATATTTCTTGAGGTTTTAACATGGAGCTTTCCTCAAGCCAGGAGAGAAAACAAACCCAGATGTTCAGATGGCACACACATTTCCTTTTCTAATGTTCTCATGTGGCCTCCTAGTTAATTGTTTATAGCAGCTCTAACTACAAAAAGAATAACATTTTATTTTGGAGACTATTCCCAAAGATGGATGTTTGGATGTATAAATCATACTTTTCTCACTTAGACTTTGAATCTCATAGGAGATTCCACCTCAAAGTGATGTAGCTTCCTGGAAGCACAGAATGAAACTAATTCTTAAATCATAGCAATTTGCTCTCTGGCTAAGGAAGCACCACTTGAATAGTTGTTTATCACAACCTTCAGCTAAGGGGTGGTGTAATTAAGACCTAATTAAGACTCCAGTTTATTCCATTAGAGACATTTAAATTAAGTGGCTCAGTCTTATATCATCTCCTTATGACAGATACACAGCTAGATTCCACTTTAAGGAATTCTATGCTGTCCTTTATTTCCAAGTGATCTGAGTTGAGGAAGATCCAGGCTTAAAGATATGGCTAAGTTATCAAGTGTGGTAAACTTTTTTTTTTTTTTTTTACAAATATTCTGACTGCTATCATTGTGTATAATCAATTTATATTTTGTTGTTTTTATTTATTGGCTTGGTATCATAAAACACATATTGTCAAAAATTATCACGATGTATTATTTTTTACGAAGATACTTTTTCCCTAGGATTTTCTTTTAATTGGGATGTAGGTTGACAATAAAGAACAAAGTTAAAGAGGCATGAATTTTCTGCTGTTTTCAGCCTCAGGAGGTATTATTGTCTAAAACATCCCATGAGCATCAGGACCTATTTACAATTATATGTGTGTGTGGTTGTGTCTTAAAGAAAATTCTTTTCTCCAAAACATATCCACTTAAATTTGATTCTAGCTCCTAGAAAAATCTACAATTTTAAAAAGATTTTTTTTGTGTGTTTGTTTTTTGGAGGGATGGCACTCCCAAGGGATCATCATTATTCCCTGGGGAAAATTCAACCACCGTTATTTTCTGTTTATTTATTTTACCTTGAGAGTTACCACAAGGGAAACTTCAAATAACAGTGTAACAGTTGTATTATTATTGCTGCCATAAAAAGTTATGATAAACTTAGAACTTTAAACAATAAAAATATTCTCTTACAGTTCTGGAGTTCAAATTTCCAAAGTAAGTATTTGTGGGTAAACTCAGAGGTGTGCAAGGCTATGTTCTTCTCTAGAGGTTCTAGGGAAAAATCCATTTCCTTACATTTTCCGGATTCTAGAGGTGCATGCATTCCTTGGCTCATAGCAGCTTCCTCTATCTTCAAAGCCAGCATTTCCAACATCTCTGAGTCTGACACTCTTTTGCTCCCCTCTTTCACTTATTAAGGGTCCTTGTGATTAGAGTGGACCCACCCAGATAACCCCTTATAATCTCCCCATGTCAAGGTCAGCTGATTTTATCAATTGAAATTCCATCTGTAAATATAATTTTTACTTGACATGTAATATAACATATTCAAGAGTTCCAGGGATTAGAACATGGGCATCTTTAGTGGTGATGGGGGGAGGCATTATTCTACCTACCATAATAGTCAATCTGGAAAACATTCCTAATATGGTTACTTCCAATGATGAGCTTCACAACTGAATTCTCTCTAATATGCACATCCATTGACTTCATTATCTTAACCCCTAATGGGAATTTTGGGTTGGATGTTCTTTTTCATACTTGGTTCCCTATTTCAAGTTTACAGTTCTTCAGTGCCATGATATATTATTATTATCTCTTAATTTAATGGGACTAATCAACACATATTATATAAACAGAATATGTGGGTCATATTCTGTTTATTTGATGTTCCTTCTTTTTAATTATATTGTTGTTGTAATTTTAGTTTCTATGTGGCAAGTCCATGACACTGTAGGCCAAGCAGAACTATTCCATGGCAGGCTGCCTGCCTTTTAGGGACCCCCTAAAGTGATACGGCACACATCCCCATAATGTAAGCAACAGTTAATTCATTTGAAGTGCTTTATTATGCTAATTTTAGGTTTGTGCACAACCATGTCTTGAGTATCCATTGCATACTGTATGCTTTATGAGCGATTCTCCTCTCTCTCTAAGTTACTTTTCATAGATGATGGCAGCTAAGGTTTAGAGATATTAGGGAACTTGGACAAGATTACACAGACAATACATGGTAGAACTGATATTCGAATCTGATTCTGTTTTAGATAATTACTTAACCAATAATACACTGTAGCAAAAGCTAAGAAAGGTGGTTTAAAACACTAATTTTAGTTTTGGGAAGAATGAAAAAAGGAAATAGCAATGTCATGTTAATAAAGGCAATACAGGTTTTAAGGACTGGGTGTTCAACACTGCATTTGTGAGAACACTGGGAAGAACTAAGGATTACAAGAAAGCCACTAAATTAACTTCATCAACCTACAAAAGAGTAGTGTTGGCCTGATGATTGCTCAGATGGCAAACCGCAGGGAGTTCAAGGGTGATAGGAAATGTAGAGAGAGATAAAAAAAATTCAGTGTTAAAATGAAAGCACTGAAGGAAAAGAAAAAGGATGGACAACAAGTAGAATAATGGGGGGAAAAGCATCTGTTGATGCTATACAAAGAAATGGGAATGGAGTTAAACAGGTATGAAGATTGAACCTTGATTCTACTATTTAGTAGCCATAACGTTGGCCATTGAATTAGCTTGTTAGGGCTATAGTTTCCTATCTGAAAATCAAGGGCAGTCATAACTCAATATTGTTACAAGGATAAAGTATATAATCATTAGATATCATTAGTTCTAAAAGATTTAAATAGTGAAAGAAAATGGGCTTGCTTGAAGACAAAGGATAGAGCACTGAGAGACAGAAGGATTGACACTCCTGCCAAAGATATACATTGTGTGTATCTTCTTAAATAAATCCAAAAAAACATTTTGTAGTGGTGAGACTGGGATACGATGAAAGGAAGTCAAGGTAGGGAAAAAAGTTCCTTTTAGTTGGGTCTTTTTTCAGTTCCCCAGAGTCTCATTGTCACCATCTTTGCCTATTGTTCTGTATCCCTCTAGTCACTTCTGAATGTCCTGACAAGAAAGAATACAAGACCTTAGAAATGCTTCTCAAATAGACAGCATTATTATTAGTTTTTTGCAGCTTGATTAGCTTCCTAGGTTTTCTATATTTATTGGTGGTCCTATATGCAGTGGTGTAAAGATGAAGACTGGCATTGGCATGCTTCCCTATGGCAATGACAATCTGCCAGGAGACTCATGGTCAGTTAGGCTCCTGTATAGCTACGTATGCTCCTATTCATAGTGAAAACACCACTGCAACAGTGATAGCTTATCTCAAAAGGAAGGTGATTTAGTCTAGTTAATATTTGGACTGTAGCCAGAGTAAGCAATGCAGTTCTTTCTTTTATTTTATTTCATGAGAAATTAGTACAACACAGAAATTGGCAAGACTACTCATTCTATTCTCATATTTAGCCTCATATAATACACCATATGACTTTCCATTAGAAATTAGTGCTAGGAAGACTTTACTAGTCCTGTTGACATCATAAGGCTTCTCTTATCAGGCAAAGACAAAAACAGCACACCAGGTTGCGTTTGTTTGGTTTTTGTTTGTTTTTTCTTATAAAAAACTCATAACTAAGCAAAACACTTGACTGCAGTAACAGTTATTTTGGGTTGTTTGTAAGATTTTGTTTTTAAAATTCATATGACAATGCTATGTGAAAAAAATTATGTGCGATTATATATACAACATAATTATAACCTTAAAAAAGATACTTAGAAAAGAATTAAGAGATGAGGAAGATGGTGGTGTAGGAAGACATGACACTAACCTCCCCCCACAATCACATCAAAAATATATCTACATGTGGAACAATTCTCATGAAAACTAACTGGAAACTGAAAAGAACCCTTATAAAACCAAAGCTGCAAGAAAGACCTCCACTTAACCAGGTAGGATGGAAAAAAACACATTGGGTTGGTACCTGCACCCCTCAGAGGTATCTGTAAGGAGGAGGAGGTCCACATGGGCAGACCATTACCTGGGGGAGTGAGCAAGTCGAACCACAATCTGGACATCCCAGTCCTGTGGTCCTGTGCAGAGAAGACAGCCCCCTGTTGCCTGCTGGGAAACCCACTTTCAGATAGAAGGACTGGAGAAGCCTAGACTCTAATCCTGAGGAGTGTGCACATGCTGGCTGCTTGCTGACATTCAGAGTGGAGAGAGCCCTTCACTGGGGGCTGCCACCTCACAGCACTTCTCTCTGAGAAGAGGAGAACACCGAGGCCCTGCTCACTCCACTCCACAGCTTAGCACATGATCTGGGCAGATACTTGGACAAGCTACGCAGAGAGAGACTAGGACATTTGGGGTATGATCTGGGCAGAGCTGTAGAGGACACTGTTAGAGCACACATGGGGCAGCATCACAATAGTGCACAATGGCTAAGCCCTGAATCTCTGGAAGACAGGCCCTGGGAGTGGACTCCTCTAACTATGCAGACAACCAGGAGCAGGAGGGCCTATAGTATGGTCCAGGTGGGGCTGTAACAGCCCTTGTCTGCATGCTTAGGAGTATGCAGCAGTTCATCTCCCAGTAGGAGTACCCTAGCTTCACCCACTTCACACCACAGCTTGGTGCTAGATCTGGGGACAAGTCTGCCTCAGAAGTACCACAGATCTCTGGTGATAGCATCACCATCTCAATTCCTGCAGTCACAGCACCCGTACCCTCAGCCCTAGCTTACTCCACACAACAGACTTGCACTAGATCTAGGATGAACACATCAGAGAAGGGGACACTTCTGAGCAGAACTGCAGATGTCTACACAGGTGGCACACAGGTCCTCTGTAGCACAGGCGACTTGTTTTAATGCTCACCTCCTCTGGGGCAGAGAATGCACTTGAGGAAAATGGAGCCTGATCAAACCTAACCCTCAGGGCTTCTACTACAACTAATGGGGAGCAGATCCCACCCCTGACAGGGCAATGACAGCATGGAGCAGAAAGGAAGCCCCATGTCACATCCAGCACAGGCTCCAGATACCACAACACAAACCACACCTCATATTAAAGGGATAACATGCAGCACACCCTGAGGAAAGACATAGCTGGTGTCCATAACAAAACCAGCCCTCTCACCAAAAACATTGGAAACACAGTCTACACAGGGAAACTCCCACATAAAAACACCCTTTCAAGACCAGAGTAGATAATTGTTTCTCCTAAATTGATACAGACAAAGTTAAGTAAAATGAAAAAGCAGAGAAACTATTTCCAACTAAAAGAACAAGAGAAACACCTGAAAGAACAAATAATAAAACAGACCTCACCAGTGTACTACACCCTGAGTTCAAAAAGGAGGTAATAAAGATACTAAATTAATTAAGAAATATTATTGATAGAAATGTAGGTAACTGGAAAAAGGAACTAGAAACTATAAAGATGAACCAATCAAAAATAAACAATCTAGAAACAATCTAGATGAACTGATCAAAAATAAACAATCTAGAAGCAATTAAGTCCAGACTAAAGGACACAGAAGAATGAATAAGTGATCTGAAAGATAGAATAATGAAAACCCCCCAATTAGAACAGCAGACAGAAAGACAAATGAAGAAAAAAAAATGAAAGCAACATACAAGATCTATGGGGTAATATAAAACAGGACAACCTATGCATAATGGGGGCTCCATAAGGAGAAAAGAGAGAGAAGGGGATCAAAAATGTATTTGAGGGCTTCCCTGGTGACGCAGTGGTTGAGAATCTGCCTGCCAATGCAGGGGACACGGGTTCGAGCCCTGGTCTGGGAAGATCCCACATGCTGCGGAGCAACTAGGCCTGTGAGCCACAACTACTGAACCTGCGTGTCTGGAGCCTGTGCTCCGCAACAAGAGAGGCCACAATGGTGAGAGGCCGGTGCACCGTGATGAAGAGTGGCCCCCACTTGCCGCAACTAGAGAAAGCCCTCACACAGAAACGAAGACCCAACACAGCCAAAAACAAAAATAATAAAATAAATAATAAATTTAAAACGCACCTCATTTAAAAAAAAAATGTATTTGAAGAAATTTTGGCTGAAAACTTCCCAAATCTAAAGAAGGAAAAAGATATTCAGTTACAGGATGAACAGAGGGTCCCAAAGAAGATGAACCCAAACAGACCCACACCAAGACATATAATAATTAAAATGGCAAAAGTTACAGATAAAGAGAGGTTTCTAAAGGCAGCAAGAGAAAAACAAAGTCAATTACAAGGGAACCCACATAAGGCTATCAGTTGATTTCTCTGCAGGAATTTTGCAGGCCAGAAGGAAGTGGCATGATGTATTGAATATCCTGAAAGGTAAACCCAGCAACCTATGATACTCTACTCAGCAAGATTATCATTTAGAATAGAAGAAGAGATAAAGAATTTCTCAGAGAAGCAAAGACTAAAAGAATTCTGCAATATTAAGCCTACCTCAAAAGAAATATTGAGGGGTCTTCTCTGAATAGAAAAGAAGCAAGAATCTATAGGAAAGGGAAACCCACAATAGGAATGGCAAATATATAAAATGATTGAAGATCACTTAAATAAGCAAGTACATAGATTAAAAAACACTAAAAAATTATAAAAAGCAATTATAACTACAATTAACAGTAAAAGGATAAGCATGAAGATATAAAATAGGACATCAAAATTACAAAATGTGGGGGAGGGGAGTAGAAAATGTAGATCTTTTAGAATGTGTTTGAACTTGAATGGCTATCAGCAAGTAGATACAGTTATGCATCAACATACTTGAACTCCATGGTAACCACAAATCAAAAACATACATAAGATTAACAAAATACAAAAAACAAAAACATATTACAAAAGAAAATCATCAAAGCACAAAAGGAAAAAAAAAAAGAAGAAGAAATGAATAAAGAAGAACTACAAAAAGAAAAAACTGGAAAACAAGGATTAAAATGGCGATAAGTACATACACATCAATAATTACTTTAAATGTCAATGGACTAAATGCTCTGATCAAAAGACATGGAGTGACAGATTGGATAAAAAATCAAGAACCCAAAATATGCTACCTACAAGAGACTCACGTCAGGGTGAAAGACACACACAGACTGAACGTAATGAGATGAAAAATGATATTTCATGCTAAGGGAAATGAGAAGAAAGTGTGAGTAGCAATACTAATATCAGACAAAATAGACTTTAAAACAAAGTCCTAAAGAAAGACAAAGAAGGGCATTATATAATGATAAAGGGATCAATACATGAAGAGGATACTACACTTATTAACATATACACATTCAATATAGGAGCACCTAAATATATAAAACAAATACTAATAAAAAGGGAGAAATTTAAAATAATACAAAAATAGTAGAAGATTTTAATACCCCACTAATATCAATGGCCAGATCATCAAGACAGTAAATCAATAAGGCAACAGATGTCCTAAAAAACACAACAGACCAGTTAGACTTAATTGATATCTACAGGACACTACATGCAAAAAAAATGCAGAATACAAATTCCTTTCAAGTGTTCATGAAATATTCTCTAGGATAGACCACATACTAGGTAACAAAACAAACCTCCACAAATTTAAGAGGATAGAAATGATTTCAAGCATCTTTTCTGACCACAATTATATGAAACTGCAATTCAGCCACAAAAAGAAAAATTGGAAAAGAATGAACACATGGAGACTAAACAACATGCTACTAAAAAAATGGGTCAACAATGAAATCAAAGAAGAAATTAGAAATTACTCTGAGACAGATGAAAATGCAAACACATTACAGAATCTATGGGATGCAGTAAAAGCAATTCTATGAGGGAAGTTCGGAGTAGTAGAGGCCTTCCTCAAGAAACAAGAAAAATCTCAAATAAACAACCTCAGCTACCACCTAAAAGAATTAGAAAAAGAACAAACAAAACCCAAAGTCAGCAGAAGGAAGGAAATAATAAAGATGAGAGAGGAAATAAATAGAGATTAAAAAATAATGGAAAAGATCAATGAAACCAAGAGCTGGTTTTTTGAAAAGACAAACAAAATTGACAAACCTTTAGCCAGGCTCACCAAGAAGAAAATAGAGAGGACCCAAATAAATAAAATGAGACATGAAATAGGAGAAATAATAACAAGTAGGACAGAAGTACAAAAAATCATAAGAGAATACTATGAACAGTTAAATGACAAAAAAATGTGGACAATCTAGAAGAAATGAACAAGTTTCTAGAAACGTAGAGCCTGCCAAAACTGAGTCAAGAAGAAACAGACTGATCACTAAAAGTGAAATAGAGTCTGTAAAACAACAACAACAACTACAGAAAAACAAAACAAAAAAACAAAACAAAACAAAAAACCAAGAAACCTCCCTGCAAACAAAAGCCCAGGACCGGAGGACTTCACTGGGGAATTCTACAAAACATACAAAGAAGAACTTATACCTATTCTTCTGAAACTATTCCATAAAATGGAAGAGAAGGGAACACTCCCAAATTCATCCTATGAAGCCACCATCACCCTCATACCAAAACCAAAGACACTACAAAAAAAGAGAATTACAGGCCAATATTTTTGATGAATATAGATGCAAAAATTCTCAACAAAATATTTTGTTTATTAGTAAAAAGGATCATACACCATGATGAAGTTGGATTCACTCCAGGGCTGCAAGGATGGTTCAACATATGCAAATCAAGCAATGTGATACACCACATTAACAAAAGGAAAGACATAAAACACATGATCATCTCAAGAGAAGCAGAAAAACTATTTGACAAAATTCAACACCCATTTATGATAAAAACTCTCATCAAAGTTGGGATAGAGGGAATGTATTTCAACATAATAAGAACCATTTATTACAAACCAACAGCCAGCATAATACACAATGGTGAAAAGCTAGAAGTCTTCATGCTAAATCCAGGAAAAAGACAAGGATGCCCAGTCTCACCACTTCTATTCAATTAGTATTGCAAGTCCTAGCCCCAGTAAGCAGCCAAAAAAGTAAAAAATAAAAAATAAAATAAAATAAAATAAAAGGTATCCAAATTGGAAGGGAAATGGTAAAACTGTCACTATTTGCAGATGACATGATACTCTATATAAAGAACCCTAAAGTGTCCACACAAAAACTGTTAGAAGTAGTAAATTAATTCAGCAAAGTAGCAGGATGAAAGATTAATATACATAAGTTTGTTCCATTTCTTTAAACTAATAATGAAAGAACAGAAAGAGAAAATTTTTTAAAATCTTGTTTAAAATTGTGTCCAAAAAATACCTAGGAATAAACTTAATCAAATAGATGAAAGACCTATATGCTGAAACCTATAAAACATTGATAAAGGATATTGAAAATAATTCAAAGAAATGGAAAGATATCCCATGCTCTTGGATTGGAAGGATTAATATTATTAAAATGTCCATACTACACAAAGAAATCTACAGATTTAATATAATCCCTATCAAAATCCCCATGACATTTTTCACAAACTAGAACAAATAATTCTAAAGTTTATATTGAACAATGAAAGGCCCAGAATTACCAAAGCAATCCTGAGGAAAAGGAGCAAAGCTGAAGGCACAACCCTTCCAGTCTTCAGACAATATTACAAAGCTACAGTAATCAAAACAGCATGCTATTGGCACAAAAACAGACATATAGAGCAATGGAACAGAATAGAGAGCCCAGAAATAAACCCATGCAATTAATCTATGACAAAGGAGGTAAGAATGAACAATGGAGAAAAGGCAGTCTCTTCAACATATGGTGTTGGGAAAGCTGGACAGCCACATGTAAATGAAAGAAATTAGAACACTCCTTCACACTGTATACAAAAATAAACTCAAAATGTTTTAAAGACTTAAATCTAAGACCTGACACCATAAAACTCCTATAAGAGGAAATAGGCATAACATTCTTGGACATAAATCATGGCAATATTTTCTTAGATCAGTCTCCCAAGGCAAAAGGAATAAAAGCAAAAATAAATGGGACCTAAAGGTCCCACTAAAGTTTTTGCACAGCAAAAATTTTTGCACAGCAAAGGAAATCATCTACAAAATGAAAAGACAACTAATGGAAAGGAAGAAAGTGCCCATCAACAGACAATTGGCTTGAGAATAAGTGGTATATGTATATAATGGAATATTATTCAGCCATAAAAAGAATAAAATATTATGATTTGCAGCAACATGGATGGACCTTGAGAATACTATACTTAGTGAAGTAAGTCAGACAGAGAAAGACAAATGTTATGTGATATCAATTATATGTGGAATCTAAAAATAATACTAATGAAACTATATATAAAACAGAAACAGACAGACATAGAAAACAAACTTATGCTTACCAAAGGGAAGAAGGAGAGAAGGAGGGACTAATTAGGAGCATGAGATTAATAGATACAAACTCTTATGCATAAAATAGATAAGCAACAAAGATTTACTGTAGAGCACAAGGAATTATATTCAATATCTTGTAATAATCTATACTTAAATATAATCTGAAAAAATAACTGAATCACTTTGCTGTACACCTGCAACGGACACAATATTGCAAGTCAACTATACTTCAATTTCAAAAAAGAAAAGAATTAGAAGGAATCAGCAAAATATGGACAGGGGTTATGCTTGAATCATGGGATAATAGGTATATTTTTCTTCTTTCTGCTTTTATTCAATAATTTGAGTATTTTTACCTTTAGCATAAAATAAAAAGAATTAATTCTATATGACTTCAAATTTTCCTTATCATAGTTTAATTTACACCATTTCCTTCACTTATTTTTGTTGGTTTTCCTTGCCCTCTCAAATGATCATTCTTTGAAAACTGGCGGGGAATAAATTATATTTTAAAAACACAAAATATATTATGTATACACTTTTCTATAAATCAAATATATGTGTAATTTACTTTTCTTTTAATATTTTCCTGTAAGTTGGTTGTAATTTTAAAGGATCTGTCACATTGAGTTTGATGATTCTGAGGAGCAAAATAATACAAGGCAAAGTGATCAGACAGAAGTCGAAGCAAAGACACCACAAAAATCTAGTTGGAGAAGGTTTAAGCACTAGATAACCCAGCCTGTGATATTTGTGCTATTTACAACTTTTATTTAAAAAACAAAAATGTAACAGTAGGGCAGCCTCCTAGGAAATCAGAGTATTGCCATCTAAGTAAGCGTTGTGATTTTAGGGCAAGAGGAGACTACCCTCCTGTCTTAGCTTCTCTTCTGGCTTGCTCTACTGATTGAGGTGTGTGTGTGTGTGTGTGTGTGTGTGTGTGTGTGTGTGTGTAAGAGAAAAGAAGAGAAGAAGAGAGGTGATGAAGGGAAGAGGGTGGGGGGGGAGAGAGAAGCGGGGAAGAAGAGAGGAGAAAATCTTACAGGCTTTCACTTAGTGGAAACAATGAAGAGTCACATAACTATTTTAAGGAAACAAAGGCAAGGGATTTCACACTGAGGGGAAAAATGTTATTAAAAAATGACTTTTGTTGGCTTTCCCCTTCTATATTTTTAAAAATAATTTGTCAGTGTTCTAAGAATTGATTATAGCTGCAATAAAGTACTTGCAACTGTATCAAGAGTTGAGTGGTTTTGTGGGAAATATTCTGAAGTAAATATCTGAGTTGAGTCTTGAAGACTGGGTGGTTTTAGGTAAGTACAAATAAAGGAGTCAGCATTTGAGAAAGAGGAATACATCAGCAAAATATTGAGATAGTAGAATACAAGACACATTTAGGAAGTTTCAGTTTATACAAAGAAAATTGGTTACATAATTTTACAAGATCAGTTAGTAAATAAACAGCTAGTCTTGGGATTGTTTGTCTTAAGTATAAACTCATATATTTCCCCTTTGCTATGCTGCCTCTCTTCTGTTGACTCTTTAGAAAGAAAAGAGGTACTCAAGCAATGTGACACTTAGGGACATTATTCTAGGTATGCTATGCAGAATAGATTGTAAGAGAAAGGCCCTAACAAGCTCTGGCAATGGTTTACACACGGAGGAGTGGTTTTTAGCCATTTATTTGAACACCGCCCATCCTCTCTACCAAGGTATTATTATTATTATTTTTTTTTTGCATGCACACAGCTATTTTATTTATTTATTTATTTTTAAACATCTTTATTGGAGTATATTTGCTTTACAATGGTGTATTCGCTTCTGCTTTATAACAGTGAATCAGCTATACATATACATATATCCCCATATCTCTTCCCTCTTGCATCTCCCTCCCTTCCACCTTCCCTATCCCACCCCTCTAGGTGGTCACAAAGCAGCGAGCTGATCTCCCTGTGCTATGTGGCTGCTTCCCACTAGCTATTGATTTTACATTTGGTAGTGTATATATGTCCATGCCACTCTCTCACTTTGTCCCAACTTACACTTCCCCCTCCCTGTGTCCTCAGGTCCATTCTCTAGTAGGACTGCATCTTTATTCCCATCCTGCCCCTAGGTTCTTCATAACCTTTTTTTTTTTTTTTTAGATTCCATATATATATGTGTTAGCATATGGTATTTGTTTTTCTCTTTCTGACTTACTTCACTCTGTATGACACACTCTAGGTCCATCCACCTCACTACAAATAACTCAATTTCATTTCTTTTTATGGCTGAGTAATAGTCCATTGTATATATGAATGGACAAAGACATCTTCTTTATCCATTCATCTGTCATTGGACACTTAGGTTGCTTCCATGTCCTGGCTATTGTAAATAGAGCTGCAATGAACATTGTGGTACATGATTATTTTTGAATTATGGTTTTCTCAGGGTACATGCCCAGGAGTGGGATTGCTGGGTTGTATGGTAGTTCTACTTTTAGTTTTTTAAGGAACCTCCATACTGTCCTCCATAGTGGCTGTATCAATTTACATTCCCACCAACAGTGCAAGAGGGTCCCCTTTTCAGCACACCCTGTCCAGCATTTATTGTTTGTAGATTTTTTGATGATGGCCATTCTGACAAGGTATTATTATTAAGATCCATAGGCCTCTTCCTCATTTATCCATCTTTATTTAGCTGGTTAGACAAGTGTAAATTTTCCTATATGATGTCTCTAGGAATGTGGACATTCTACGTCAAAAAGCCCTTTTAAGACCTGTCAATTAAGCTTTGGAAAACAATCTAGTCTCTGGATAACTGAAGAATCTTTGAACTGGGATCGCTTAGCCTAGGTTTCCTAACGATGAAGATTAAACTGCTGTCTTGAATATAGCCACCCTCCTCTGGTCATTCACAGCTCCAGAGAGCATTCTACATTTCATTTTCTTTTTTTTTTTGGATTTCAAAAACAATTTTTTTCCCCCCTTTCATCACTTTATTATTTTTTTTTATTTTTTTATTTTTTCCACACACACACACTGTATTTTATTTTTACAAGAGATAAATAGACTGACACCAAGCATTGTACATGGATGACCACAACAAAAGCAACAATGATTGGCAATTACCAAACATGAAACACACTCATACTATGTCATAATATTGACATTCAGTCCAGTAATCCTCCACTGTAACAGCTCCTTTACTTTGCAGTGAAAATTGATTTGTATATTCTTTGCCTCTGAGTCCTTGTGGGATTTTTTTTTTTTTAATTCAGACAGAAAGTCACAAAAATTATTATTATTATTACATTTCATTTTCTGAGTGAAAAATCTTCCAGGTAAGCTTCAGTAGCTCTTTGACCTAATTATACACCAAAATCTTTTGTAAAAAAAAAACACAAGTGGTATTTGGGGCAGAAACACCTCAAAAATACTCTGGTTACCAAAAGCAGAAAGAAAAACAGAAGTATTGAGAAGAATACAGAAAATCTTGAATTCAAGACCTAATTTGCAAAACTAGTTGAGAAAAATCATTAAATTTCATTCTAATTTTTCTTGTGTAATTAAATGGAGATAACGTAGTTTCCATGCTTACATCAGAGATTGTATATATGCCCTAAAATGTTTAAACTGCTCCGCAAATATCGTTAAAGTATTGACTTCAATAATAAACAATGCTATTTTAAGAGGAAGAAACTCATACAGCGCTCACCTTACATTTAAAGCTATGAACCTTGTTCGACCTCTCTTTGCTCCTCTAAAGTGGCGTTGCTTTTCCTACAAAGACACTGTTTTGAAGCACATTATTGATGAAGGGGACTTAGGAGGGTCAGAAAACTCAGGCTGGATAAAGGTTTGGGAAGAGTTATATACATAAAAGTTCTTTAAATCTGAATTTTTAAACTATTGAGTTTTCTACTTTAAAATGTTACTTTCCTACTGTTGGCTATGTGGACTCTTTTGTTCACAACATTCCACAAAGCTTTATTAGAGAAGGTATGTTCTAAAATTGTTGGGGGAAAGAAGAGTGGAATGGCATTGCCTTTAGAAAAAACTATGTGGTCATGGGTGGGCATGCAAAGTTTAGCACCTAGGAGTGGCAGACTCCAAGGTCTCAGATGAGAAAGGTGGGCTTGCAGAAGAACAATGTAAAACCTGGGCCATATGGCAACCCAGGTCTTTAGGGACTGCAAAGAGAGGTTGGATCTGAGATCAGAGGTATCAGTTCTCTGTCGAAAGGGACAATTGCTCAGATACCAGTGACCTGGCAGCAGGTCTTTAAGTGAATGGCAGCTAACTCACTTGACCCTGAGGTGAAGCACACCAAAGCAGAGGTTCTTTATATGACCAAGGCTCTAAATTGTCATGGGGCCAATGGGTAGCCTATTTTGTGTGCCTGATGAGGACAAGCAGCTGACCTCAGCATTGGTTATGGTGACAGGCTGTTCATAAGTGAATGAAGGGTTGAATTCTTTCAACTACTTTACTTCACCATATTCACCGTTTCTTAGATTTCTTATGTTTGGTATTTGTTGCCTCTCGAATCCCAGTATATACTCAGTGGCCCTGGCTTGCTCACTGCCAACGACCACCACATTGGAGCCACGTAGCTGACTCTGTCCCACTGTTGGTAGCATTGTTCATTTCCATGCCCTTTCTCAGAGCAGGTAGAAACCTCATGGCTGAATTCACACTGCCCAGCACTTCTGCAAACCTGTACACCATCCCTCTTCACCAACCCTGTACACCATCTCTCTTCTGTTCTGCAGTGTGAGCCTTATTGTCTTCCTTCATGTGTCCCACAGGACAGCTGTCTTCATGTTCTCTTGTCAGGATCTACCAGATTTATTCCATTAAACCCCTCACTGAAGAACAAGGAACTTGACAGATACTCCCTCTATAGGCCAGGATATTTCTCTAGAGAGCTCTAGAGAGAGTGATGAAAGTCAGCATAAATTAAAACATCATCAGCCCCATCTTCTTTTCGTATACACTAAACAAGCTGAATGAGAAAATGAAAACATCCTGATTATTTTAATAAGCATTAATTTAAATTTTACAAGGTGAGAATTGTGTACAATTCAACAAATAAATGGATTGAGAGAGCAGGAAATCACAATCAAAACCTCAAAAGTATCTAATTCCCACCCTTATCCTGCCTCATATATGTAAATCCCTCAAAAAAGGTGAAATAAATTGCTGATATTTTTTACTACTAAAGTGTTTGAATGCAAAAAGGATGCCCTTATTTATAAGTGATTGTCCCAAATGCCCATTTATTTGCTCTTTTACCCTTTTCCTAAAAATAATTCATCATCACTGTCTCTCTGCTCAAATGCGTCTTGACTCAAAAAACATAAAAACAAAAGAACAACTAAGGTTTCTACAGAGATGAGTACGTCTAGTAGCTGTTGCTCTCCAAACTCTGTTCTTTTTGAAATATTATTCCAAAAAGAGTCCTGATAGAAATGTTCCTGTCTCAAGGAGCATCTCTGCCACTCAGGCCTGACATGGCTAAGCTAGGAGAAGGAAACTGTTTCACCTGTTTCCTAAAGGGGATTATAGGCAGCTATTTCACTTTGTGTTGTCTTAAGAAAAGTCTAAATTGAGATATAAAAAAAATTAGCACACTACGTGTTAGGACTTTTAAAGGTTGATCTAATTTTTGTCAATGTTCTGGTTACAAAGTTCATAGGTTTTGAGTGGTTTTCCTCAATCCTATCTTCCCTCACAATCTCTGACTTTTCTGAATTGAGGATTTTCAGAAACACATATAGGGTAGTGGAGCAGGAACGTTTAGTTTTTCTGAGCTGTGCATCCTGGTACTAAGTTGGGGAGAAGCACTGAGGCTCAGAAGGATATTTCATACTCCAAAGTATAATAGTAAATTTGAGGGACACACTTTAATAGTGTTTAGGTCTACAAAGTGAGAGATTTATAGTAGTGACACAACAGCCAAACATTTTCACATCAACCAGTTCTTTTCATATTTGAATGCATGGCCCTAATACAGAAAGGACTTTTTTGTACAGAAAGGACTTTTTTTAGTTAAAATGTCTTAACTGTTTCCAAGCATTAGGATGGGAATGAAGCCTCATCAATTAAACATTCCATATTTCCTTTTCTTATAACCGTTGCCTACATGTGAAATTTAAAATAATTCACAGTGTATAAAATCTGAACATAGGGCTGAGAAATGGGACTGATTCTGGTAAAACCAATCACATTATTCATTTGAAGACATTTTCTTAAGGAGTATGGACAAAAGGAGAAAATGAAGTTAGTAATTACTCCTTCAATTAGGTTCGTGGCGACCTTGTGCAAATTCTATAATTCTGAGTAAAAAGACACATTCCAAGCCCACAGTACACAGCAATAATTACAGAAGTCATTCAGGAAGAAAAAAAAATAGCCTCAAGTTGTTGATTCCAGCTGTTCTCCCAAAATGAATCAGAAATTGAGCACTCCAGACCTCTCTTAACAATAGCTTTAAAGTTAAATGGGGATTGGTGACCAAGGATACAGGCTTGCATAGGGTGCTTTCTGAGATAAATACCTATCCAGCTCAGAAACACACATCTGAAGAAGAAAATTAATCAACCATATTAATAATTACAGACATGCAAATTTTTTTTCTTTTAATTGTTAACGATAGGTTTGCCTCACAGGTGGAGAATTCTCTTCTTTTTAAAAGTAAATTTTGGCAAATCTGACACATTATGTTTGCACATAGGCTTATGTCAACCTGTTGAGGCAACAATGATGCAGTGATTCATGAGCTTGGTAACTTACAAATTATTCATCGTTCAGAAATCTGGGTAGATTTAGAAGTAGATGAGTATAGTGGTTAAGTGGAGGGTCTCAGATTAGACAAACTGAAGTTGAATTCTGGCTCTGTTGTTGATTGTGTGACCTAGGTCCCACAACCTGAGTCTCAATTTCCTCAGTTACAACAAAGTACAAAACTCATGGTTGTGTGTTACAATTGAATTTAATGTTGCCTGTAAAGCCAGTAGAGCTCAGTAAATTTTAGATCTGTATAGAGATTGGGATAACCTTATTAACTGGATATAGCTTGATATAGCATACAGAGACTAACAAATGGTGTAATTTTAACTAACTTCCAATTTTCTTGCTTCCAATTTCTTAAAAACTCATAAGTAATGGTATGAACCTTTATAAAGACTTTTTGACTGTGCTCAAAATCTGAATGAACAAATGAAGACTCCTTATCAGCTAGGATATAAAAAGTCACAGGACTCTTATTGCGCCCAGCATAACAATGAGAATAAGACAGATAAGCCAAAAACTCGTGGCATTTTTAAACTGAGCAGAGAGCTGAGGAAACAAAGAAAACTAAATGAACTAAATTACAGAAAATAATGAGCATTTCCTAAGAAAGAAGAGGTCCAAGTCTGCTTTTCTCTACACAGAATAGTGAGAAAAGGAGAAATCCACTACAGATGGCTGTAAGGAAGAATCAGTCAAATTTTTAATGGCCATGTGTGGACATGCATGATGGATTAGAATCCTGAGGAGCCCTAAGCACAGTGCAAGTTTGCATCCATTTGCCAATTCTTTCCCTTGGGCCTTCCAAGAGTGCAACAGGGTAGAGTGCCTAAAGATGGGGTTAGGTCAAGACAGCTGAGAGAAAGCCCCGCTGAGGTTCTTGAGACCATCATTAATTGCAAGACACTGACATTGCTTAAGGTGGAGTTAAGGCAGGACAATAGATAATTTCCTCCTGGTGGCTTTGGGAAGCACAGATGTAACTGATATAATTCTCTCTGAGGAACTCTAAAAATTCATCAAGTAGAAGGCTGACATGACAAACACTGGGAGTGGATTTCGGGCACTGAGAGAAAGCTGCCAAGGCAACCCAGGCCTACATCAAATGCACTTCAGCAAACACCCAAAGGCTGGGATTGGGGAACCAGGGAAGAAAGGGATCTACTAAGGGGCAGAAAACTGGCACTGCAATCAGAGAGCAAAGAGATCACCCATGCACCCTTCAGTTGGACAGCAGGCAATAAAGCAGAGGTGGATCTAATTAAAATTAAAATTTTACTGGAAGTCCTAACTGGGAAGAAGCAATGAAAAGCATAAAATCTATATACAAAGGAAGAAGTAACATGTTTTTATTCACAGGTAACCTGATTGTTATGTAGAACACTATGAATCCTAAAAACTACTAACAAAAAAAAGCATAACTAATGATAGAACTAGTAGCAGAATTACAAAAGTCAAAGGCAGTAACTTGCTGCACCTGGGAGATACTGGCTCACAAGAGCTGATTTTTTTTTTTTTTTTTAATTTTCAGAAATTTTATGTGCAGGTTGTAAAGCACAGAAATTAATAAAAATTAAACTTATAATGAAATAAGTTGTATTAAAGTCAAAGGTATACCCAGAAATGATCACCTCCTAATATATTTTAATACATTTTAACAATATCTATGGTTTGAGGATATTTACATCTACTGTATGTGTATGATGGAAATACCATAAAATGACGTGCTACTGCACATGTTATCCTAATTCATTGTTCAGTGATGAACATTGGTAGCTTGAAATCTGCCATGGTATTTATACCATGAAAATCAGGAAACACTGCAAACTTGAGCTCTTTTTTACTCCAACGCTGGTTATTAGACATTTACCAACACAACACAGGCCACTGGATATAAAACTAATCATATTTCTATGTACCAGAAGTAAATAATCAGAAATAATCTAAAACATCAAATGCCTAGATATAAAATATGAAATATATGCAAAATATCTAACAGAAATAGAACATAGGAATACAGAAAACAGGGAAATATGCTGAGATGAAGTAGACTTAACTATATGGATTATGGATTGTATATGGATTATTAAAACCCAATATTAGGGCGGAGTCAAGATGGCAGTGTGGGAAGATGACAAGTCAGCATCTCCCCTCAACTAGGGCAACTGCTGGCCACTGGTGGGGAACCCTGATGCCCAAGGAGATGGGAGGAACCCCCAAGTGAACCAGTAGGAAACGGGGGGACTGAAAGGGGAGAAGTGGAGGCCAGACAGGATCGGTGCCCCTGAGGCTGGGGAGATCAGGAGAGGCAGGTGGGAGGGGCCATCTGGGAGGAGCGGGAGAGGAGTGGAGGGTGTTTGCCCCAGCTACTTGGGCCCAGGGAGCCTGCTGAGCTCCCAGGCTGGTACCCTGCCCTCCAAGTCCCCACCCCCCACCACATTGGTCCTGGGGGCATAGGAAGGAGGCTGAGGGGAGAACAGGAGAGGCAGGCAGGAGGGGCCTCTGGAACCAGAGGAGCAGAAGAGGAGAGGAGGGCATTTGCCCTGCCCACTTGAGCCCAGGAAGCCTGCTAGGCTCCCAGGTGAGGTCCCCCATGCTCTGAGACCAGGGGTGGGGGGCATGCCTGGGCCCCTTCTGTTCCATTGAGCCTAAGCCCCACCTCCCACAGCCCCCAGGGCCTTTCCAGCCCTGTGGGTCCTAAGCATAGGCCCCACCCACCACCCAAAGCTTACCCTTGCTTAGGTTCTGCCCTCCAGAGCCAAGGCCTTTCCCCACTTTTTTCTTCTTTCTTTTTTTCTTTTCTTTTCCCTCCTCTTCTTTTTTACTATTGTGGTACTGTTGTACATTCTGGTTTTTGTTTCATCTATATTTTTATTATTATATTCTAACATATCTGTTAGTTTTAGTATAATTTTATTTTTCACTTTGTTATTGGTCTCTCCTTTTTTTTTTTTGCCACCCCACGCAGCTTGCAGGATCTTGGTTCATGAACCGAGGGTCGGGCCAAAACTCCTGCGGTGGGAGCTGTGTGTCAGAACCACTGGACTAACAGAGAAACTCAGACCCAAGGGAATATTCATCAGAGTGCGGTCTCAGGTAGGTCCTTATCTCGGCATCAAGACCCAGCTCTATCCAACAGCCTATAAGCTACACTGTTGCAAGCCTCAGGCGAAACAACCAGTAAGACAGAAACATAATCTCACGCATAAAAAAGAAAAAAATTAGATGGTAAAAAACTATATCACAGATGAAGGAGCAAGGTAAAATCCTACAAGACCAAATAAATGAAGAGGAAACTGTCAATCTACCTGAAAAAGAATTCAGAGTAATGATAGTAAAGATGATCCAGAATCTCGGAAATAGAATGGAGGCACGGACTGAGAAAATACAAGAAATGTTTAACCAAGATCTAGAAGAACTAAAGAACAAACAGAGATGAACAACACAATAACTAAAAAGATAAATAGACTAGAAGGAATCAATGACAGAATAACTGAGGCAGAAGAATGAATAAGTGAGTTAGAAGACAAAATGGTGGAAATAACTGCTGAGGAGCAGAGTAAAGAAAAAAGAATGAAAAGAATTGAAGACAATCTCAGAGACCTCTGGGACAATACTAAATGAACCAACATTTGAATTATAGGGCTCCCAGAATAAGAAGAGAAAAAGAAAGGGTCTGAGTAAATATTTGAAGAGATTATAGTCAAAAACTTCCCTAACATGGGAAAGGAAATAGTCACCCAAGTCCAGGAAGCACAGAGAATCCCATACAGGATAAACCCTAGGAAAAACATACCAAGACATATATTAATCAAACTAACAAAAATTAAATTCAAGGAAAAATTATTAAAAGCAGCAAGGGAAAAACAGAAAATAACATACAAAGGAATCCCCATAAGGTTATCAGCTGATTTTTCAGCAGAAACTGTGCAGACCAGAAGGGAGCAGCAGGATATACTTAAAGTGATGAAAGAGAAAAACCTACAACCAAGATTACTCTACCCAGCAAGGATCTAATTCAGATTTGATGGAGAAATCAAAAGCTGTTCAGATAAGCAAAAACTAAGAGAATTTAGCACCACCAAACCAGCTTTACAACAAATGCTAAAGAAACTTCTCTAAGTGGGAAACACAAGAGAAGAAAAAGATCCACAAAAAAACCCCAAAACAATTAAGAAAATGGTAATAGGAACATACATATCAATAATAACCTTGAACGTAAATGGATTAAATGCCCCAACCAAAAGACACAGACTGGCTGAATGGATACAAAAACAAGACCCATATACATGCGATCTACAAGAGACCCACTTCAGACCTAGGGACACATACAGATTGAAAGTGAAGGGATGGAAAAAGATATTCCATGCAAATGGAAATTAAAAGAGAGCTGGAGTAGCAATACTCATATCAGATAAAATAGACTTTAAAATAAAGACTGTTACAAGAGATAAGGAGGGGTACTACATAATGATCAAAGGATCAATCCAAGCAGAAGATATAACAAATATAAATGTTTATGCACCCAACATAGGAGTACCTCAATACATAAGGCAAATGCTAACAACCATGAAAGGAGAAATCGACAGTAACACAATAATAGTAGGGGACTTTAACATCCCACTTACATCAATGGACAGATCATCCAAACAGAAAATAAGGAAACACAAAGTTTAAATGACACAATAGAACAGATAGATTTAATTGATATTTATAGAACATTCCACCCAAAAGTGGCAGAATACAATTTCTTCTCAAGTGCACATGGAACATTCGCCAGGATAGATCACACCTTGGCTCACAAATCAAGCCTTGGAGAATTTAAGAGAATTGAAATCGTATGAAGCATCTTTTCTGACCACAACGCTATGAGATTGGAAATCAATTACAGGAAAAAAAACTGTAAAAAACACAAATACATGGAGGCTAAACAGTGTGCTACTAAATAACCAAGAGATTGCTGAAGAAATCAAAGAGGAAATCAAAAAATACCTAGAGACAAATGACAATGAAAACACGACGATCCAAAACCTATGGGATGCAGCAAAAGCAGTTCTAAGACAGAAGTTTATAGCAATTCAATCTCACCTCAAGAAATAAGAAACATCTCAAATAACCAATTGAACCCTACACTTAAAACAACTAGAGAAAGAAGAACAAAGAAAACCCAAAGTCAGTAGAAGGAAAGAAATCATAAAGAACAGAGCAGAAATAAGTGAAATAGAAATGAAGAAAACAATAGCAAATATCAATAAAACTAAAAGCTGATTCTTTGAGAAGATAAACAAAATTGATAAACCCTTCGCCAGTCACATCAAGAAAAAAAGGGAGAGGATACAAATCAATAAAATTAGAAATGAAAAAGGAGAAGTTACAACAGACACCACAGAAATTCAAAGGATTATAAGAGACTACTACAAACAACTATATGCCAATAAAATGGACAACCACAAAGAAATGGACAAATTCTTGGAAAGGTACAATTTTCTAAAACTGAACCAGGAAGAATTAGAAAATATAAACAAACCTATCACAAGTAATGAAATTGAAACCGTAATTTAAAATCTTCCAACAAACAAAAGTCCAGGACCAGATGTCTTCACAGGCGAATTCTATCAAATATTTAGAGAAGAGCTAACACTGATCCTTCTCAAACTCTTCCAGAAATGTGCAGAGGGAGAAACATTCCCAAATTCATTCTACAAAGCCATCATCACCCTGATACCAAAACCAGAAAAAGATGTCACAAAAGAAGAAAATTATAGACCAATATCACTGATGAACATAGATGCAAAAAACCTGAACAAAATACTAGCAAACAGAATCCAAGAACACGTTAAAAGGATCATACACCATTATCAAATGGGATTTATCCCAGGGATGCAAGGATTCTTCAATATATGCAAATCAATCAATGTGATAAACCACATTAACAAATTAAGGAATAAAAACCATATGATCATCTCCATAGATTCAGAAAAAGGTTTTTGACAGAATTCAACACTAATTTATGATAAAAACTCTCCAGAAAGTGGGCAAAGAGGGAACCTACCTCAACATAATAAAGGCCATATATGACAAATCCACAGCAAGCATCATACTCAATGGTGAAAAACTGAAAGCATTTCCACTAAGATCAGGAAAAAGACAAGGATGTCCACACTCGCCACTCTTATTTAACAGTTTTGGATGTCCTAGCCATGGCAATCAGAGAAGAAAAAGAAATAAAAGGAATACAAATTGGAAAAGAAGAAGTAAAACTGTCACTGTTTGACGATGACATGATACTATACATAGAAAACCCTAAAGATGCCATCAGAAAACTACTAGAACTGATCAGTGAATTTGGTAAGGTTGCAGGATACAAAATTAATGCACAGAAATCTCTGGCATTCCTATATACCAACAATGAAAAATCAGAAAGAGAAATTAAGGAAACTATTCCATTTACCATCGCAACAAAAAGAAAAAAATACCTACGAATAAAACTGCTTAAGGAGGCAAAAGACTTGTACTCACAAAACTATAAAACACTGATGAAAGAAGTCAAAGATGACACAAACAGATGGAGAAATATACATGTTCTTGTATGGGAAGAATCAATATTGTGAAAATGACTATACTATCCAAAGCCATCTACAGATTCAATGCAGTCCCTATCAAACTACCAATGGCATTTTTCACACAACTAGAATAAAAAATTTCACAAACTGTATGGAAACACAAAAGACCCCAAATAGCCAAAGCAATCTTGAAAAAGAAAAATGGAGCTGGAGGAATCAGGCTCCCTGACTTCAGATATACTACAAAGCTACAGTAATCAAGACAATATGGTACCGGCACAAAAACAGAAACATAGATCAATGGCACCAGATAGAATGCCCAGAGATAAACCCATGTACATATGGGCACCTAATTTACGACAAAGAAGGCAAGAACATACAATGGAGAAATGGCAGCCTCTTCAATAAGTGGTGCTGGGACAACTGGACAGCTACATGTAAAAGAATGAAATTAGAACACTACCTAACACCATACACAAAAATAAACTCCAAATGGATTAAAGACCTAAATGTAAGACTGGATACTATAAAACTCTTAGAGGAAAACATAGGAAAAACACCCTTTGACCTAAACCACAGCAAGATCTTTTTTGACCCATCTCCTAGAGTAATGGAAATAAAAACAAAAATAAACAAATGGGACTTAATTAAACTTAAAAGCTTTTGCACAGCAAAGGAAACCATAAACAAGATGAAAAGACAACCCTCAGAATGGGAGAAAATATTTGCAAATGAAACAACAAAGGATTAATCTCCAAAATATACAAGCAGCTCATGCAGCTCAATATCAAAAAACAAACAATCCACTTAAAAAGTGGGCAGAAGACCTAAATAGACATTTCACCAAGGAAGACATACAGATGGCCAAGAGGCACATGAAAGAATGCTCAACACCCTAATTATTAGAAAAATGCAAATCAAAACTATAATGAGCTATCACCTCACGACGGCCAGAATAGCCATTATCAAAAAATCTATAAACAATAAATGTTGGAAATGGTGTG
Source organism: Balaenoptera acutorostrata (assembly GCF_949987535.1). Lineage (NCBI taxonomy): Eukaryota > Metazoa > Chordata > Mammalia > Artiodactyla > Balaenopteridae > Balaenoptera > Balaenoptera acutorostrata. The sequence continues at coordinate 60,516,380 of NC_080075.1, forward strand.
GTGAAAAGGGAAGCCTCCCGCACTGTTGGTGGGAATGTAAACTGATACAACCACAATGGAAAACAGTATAGAGGTTTCTTAAAAAACTAAAAATAGAACTACCATATGACCCAGCAATCCCATTACTGCGCATATACCCTGAGAAAACCATAATTCAAGAAGAGGCATGTGGGAATTCCTTGGTGATGCAGTGGTTAAGAATCTGCCTACCAATGCAGGGACATGGGTTTGAGCCCTGGTCCGGGAAGATCCCACATGCCACGGAGGAAATAAGCCTGTGTGCCACAACTACTGAGCCTGTGCTCTAGAGCCCACGAGCCACAACTACTGAGCTCTCATGCCACAACTACTGAAGCCAGCATGCCTAGAGCCCATGCTCCGCAACAAAAGAAGCCACTGCAAGGAGAAGCCCGCGCACCACAACGAAGAGTAGCCCCCACTCGCCACAACTAGAAAAAGCCCACACGCAGTAACAAAGACCCAACGCAGCCAAAAATAAATAAATAAAATAAATAAATTTATTTAAAAAAAAAGAGACATGTACCACAATGTTCATTGCAGCACTATTTACAATAGCCAGGACATGGAACCAACCTAAGTGTCCATCAACAGATGAATGGATAAAGAAGATGTGGCACATATATACAATGGAATATTACTCAGCCATAAAAAGAAACGAAATTGAGTTATTTGTAGTGAGGTGGATGGACCTAGAGTCTGTCATACAGAGTGAAGTCAGAAAGAGGAAATCAAATACCATATGCTAACGCATATATATGGAATCTAAAAAAAAAAAAATGGTACTGATGAACCTAGTTGCAGGGCAGGAATAAAGATGTAGACATAGAGAATGGACTTGACGACACGGGGTTGGAGGGGGAAACTGGGGTGAAGTGAGAGTAGCATCGACATGTATACGCTACTGAATATAAAATAGTTAGCTAGTGGAAGCAGCAGCATAGCACAGGGAGATCAGCTTGGTGCTTTGCAATGACCTAGAGGGGTAGGATAGGGAGGATGGGAGGGAGGCTCAAGAGGGAGGGCATATGGGGACATATGTATGCATATGGTTGATTCACTTTGGTGTACAACAGACACTAACACAGTATTGTGAAGCAATTATGCTCCAATAAAGATCTGTTAAAAACAACAACAAAAAAATTCCCAATATTGTTGAGATTTCCACTGTCCCCAAGTTGATATATGGATTCAATACAGTCTCAATCAAAATCTCAGATATTCTTTTAAAGATATTAACACATTTTATTCTAAAATTTGAACTAAAATGCAAAAGCCTAGAAAACTAAAACATTATAAAAAGATTTTTAAAAGCTGGAGGATTTACACTAACTGATTTGAAGGTCTTACAAATCCATAATGGTAAAGATAATATGGTATTGGTATAAGGATACAGAAATAGATAAGTGGAGTATAGAATCCAGGATTTAACTCAAACATATGTGATCAATTGATTCTTGGACAAGGTTTCATATCTATTCAGTGGGGAAAGAAAATATTTTTACAAATGATGCCTTAACATCTGGATATCCACACGGAAAGAAAGTGAACTTTGCCTCCTACCCACTCCGGACACAAGTAATATGGAGTGGGGCATATTCCTAAATTTATAAGAAAATTTAGTAGAATATTTCTGTTACCTTGGGGTAGGCAAAGATTTTTTTCAGACACGACATGATGAGCACTAATCACAAATGAATAGTGACAAATTAGACCTCCTAAAACTGTAAATTTCCTGTTTATCAAGACACCTTTAAGAAAATGTCAAGGAAAGTCATAAACTGGGATAAAATTGAAATACATATAAAAAGGATTTGTATCTTGAGTACATAAAAAACTCCTACAAATAAACAAGAAAAAATAGACAATGTAATTTTAAAACTCACAAAAGATTTTAACAGACATTTCACAAAAGAGAACACATGGATGATCAATAAGCTTCCATGAAAAGGTGATCAGAATTTCTGGTCTTCAGAAAAATGTAAGTTAAAACCCACAATGTAAGGTCATTTCAGCAATTTAGAATGTGTAAAATAAAAAAGAACAATATCAAAGGATAGCAAGGATGTGGAGCAACTGAAATTGTTATACAATGTTGTTGTGAATTTAAAATTGCATAACTGCTTTGGTGAATTGTAGCAGGTTCTTATAAAGATAAATGTATATCTAAACTAAGAGTTGGCAAACTTTTTTTGTAAATAGTCAAATAGCAAATGGTTTAAACTTTGTAGGTCAGATGACTTCTACTACAAATACTCAATTTGTCCACTGCAGCACAAAAGCAGCCATAGAAAATATATGAACATGATCTTGTGTTAGTAAAATTGTATTTACAAAGACAGGTGGTGGGCCAGATTTGGCCCACAGGAAGTAGCAGTTTGCTGAATCCTGATCTAAATTATTACTGAAATCCAATATTTATAGAGAAATGAAAATATTAGTCTATTAAAAAGACTTGTGTTCTAGTGTCTATAACAGCTTTATCTACCACAGAAAAACTCTGGGGCCAATCCAAATGTCTATCACCAAGAGAAATGGATAAACAAATTCAGTTATTTGTAAAATAAAATACCACTCAACAATTAAAAAGAATGAAATACTAATACATGAAACTAGTATGGAGGAAATTAAAAAAAATTAAACACACACACACACACACAAACCCACTGACAATGCCAAATGAAAATGAATAAGTTACCAACACAAGCACAGTGGGTTAGGATATATAGAGTGACTGGAATCATCATGCATTGCTGTTGAAAGTGTAAAATTTGTACAAACGTTTGAAAGGATAATTTGGAAATTTTATTTAGAGTCTAGCATAGTTAGAGTAGATGTTAGATAAGTTAGACATACATTTACTTTTATAAAATATTGATAAGTTTTCAACAAAGATGTACCATTTTACACTCATGTCAGCAGCTAATCTATGACTCAGCAATTCCACTCCCAAAGAAATCACACACTCAGGGGAACCACATTACAAAGAGAGGTCCCACTCTCAAGAGAAATGAAAACATATGTTCACAAAAAGACTAGTTCAAGAATGTTTATAGCAAACTCATTCATCAAGCCAAAAACTGGAAACAAGCCAAGTATCATTCAACAGAAAAAAAGGAGATAACATTTTTGACATATTCATACAATGGTATACTACTCAGCAATTTAAAAAAATATACAAATTACAAATATCCTCAGCACAGGTGACTCTCCAGAACTTTTTGCTGAACAAAAGAGGCTAGAGACAAAAGAGTAGTATAAAATCCAAAATACAGGAAAAAACCAAAATCTATAGTGATAAAAATTAGAAATTATTGCTTCTGCTAAAGTGAGTATATAATACAGAAAGGAACATTCAAGAGTAGTGGGAACATTCTCTCATTTTGGGTGATGGTACAGAGGTGTATACAGTTATCAAAACTCACAGAATTGAAACTCAATGATTTCATGACATGTAAATTATATATCTCTTTTTTTTAATAAAAGAGAAAATGCCAACAAAGACTAATCCTATAAAATGCCAAATGTTCTGATTTACCACAAACATTTGATTTAGGCAAATGTATATGCTGTCATGGCTTAAGGCCAGTCACCTGCTAATTTTGACCTTAGTCTATTTTATATCCTTAAATGTTCTTATATATCATCCGCATTTGTCTGGGTGGTGGAACAGAAACTTAACTGATATCTTTATTATGTTTTGTGGTTTACAAATCATCTACAGTTCTTTTCTCATTTGATCATTAATATCCCTCTGAAATATTAACCTGTTTGTTTTACTGTTACGAAATTAAAACTAGAAAGAAGTTGAAGGATTTCTCCAGGACGGAAAAATTAGTAATTGGTAGAACAGAACTTGAGTACTCAGCTTCTGACTCTAAAGCTCTGCTAATATGCTGTGCACATTACCTGTTCTTTACAACTATGACTACCGCAGACCACATCCTGAATTTGTTCAGCTACTAAACTCTATGTGACTGTGCTTCTATAACAGAATTGTATCTAGTTTGTCTTGCTCATCTCCCAGTGATGCTTGTCAGACTGTTTCAAAGAGGACAAAATATTAAGACAATGAGAATGTTATGTTATAAAGGAAAAATGAAACTGCACAATGGTTTCCACCCAGGAGAGAGGTCTGACGTGCATGCATATTTGTAAAGAACTAAAACAAAAAACATTCTAAAGACCAATATACGAGAATGATAATTGCAATCTATTCCATTTGAATTCTGAAATCAGTGGTGTATAGTAAATAATCATTAAAAGAAGTTCTTACCCAAAGTTAGTGATCAGAGGTTGAACTTAAATATTTTATCATATATATTTAATTCAAGAGGTAGAGATGATGATAGTATTTCTCATCTAATGAAAAAAGCTATGACTGCCTTGTGAAGCCATACCAGGCCCAGGTGGTAGCTTTTACCTTGAGCCTAAAACAGGAATGACAAACGGGTTTCTGTTTACATGTCAATTCCCAATTGCTTCATGGTGGCTGTCTGGATTACAATGATAAGGAGTCATAATCTTTGGTTGGGCTTCAAGAAAGTGCCATTAAATGGGCTCAGGATGGGAGACTGGTAAATTGCATACCATATTTCTAACATTCCTTGACTGTGGCCTTAAGAAAATTCCCTCTGTGAAGACAACTTTAGGAAAACAGCCCTCACCTTTTCTTTATTTTTTCTGGGCTTTCCCCCAGCTATGTATCACTAAGAACCAAACAATTGTAGATTAAGTGTTTTAAATGTCAAAAAAGTGAGAAGATTTCAGGATAGACAGTGTATGCAGGGGGGCCCTGATACACATAAGGCAGTATCAATATGTAGTGTCAAGCCTTGTCCAGTTTAGTTTAAGACCTCCCTGGGGGCTTCCCTGGTGGCGCAGTGGTTGAGAATCTGCCTGCCAATGCAGGGGACTCGGGTTCGAGCCCTGGTCTGGGAAGATCCCACATGCCGCGGAGCAACTGGGCCCGTGAGCCACAACTACTGAGCCTGCGCGTCTGGAGCCTGTGCTCCGCAACAAAAGAGGCCACGATAGTGAGAGGCCCGCACACCGCGATGAAGAGTGGCCCCCGCTTGCCACAACTAGAGAAAGCCCTCTCACAGAAACGAAGACCCAACACAGCCATAAATAAAATAAATAAATAAATTTTAAAAAATAAATAAGACCTCGCTGGAATCCTCTTGTTATAGTAACTGCATCACACAGAGGTGTCTTTATCTAATCACAAGCAAATAGCTTACAGATTCCTCTAGACCCCTCTATCTGCTCATCTAAGAAGCTTTTTTCAGTTCTGTCTTAGCTCTACAGGCATACCTTGGAGATACTGTGGGTTGGGTTCCAGACCACTGCAATAAAACCAATACTGCAATAGTGTGAGTCACACGGATTCTGTGGTTTCTCAATGCATGTAAAAGTAATGTTTATACTATAGTAGTCTCTTAAGAGTGTAATAGCATTATGTCTAAAAAACCAATGTCCATATCTTAATTATTGAATAGAAAATACTTTATTCCTGAAAAATGCTAACCATCATCTGAGCCTTCAGTAAGCCTTTAATATGTTTGCTTGTAGAGGGACTTGCTTCGATGTTGATGGCTACTGACCGATCAGGGTGATGGCTGCTGAAGGCTGGGGTGGCTGTGAAATTTCTTAAAATAAGACGACAATAAATTTTCTCGCATGGATTAACTCTTCCTTTCACAATTTTTCTGTAGCCTCCAATGCTGTTTGATAGCATTTTACCCACAAAAGATCTTTTTTCAAAATTAGACTCAATCTTCTCAAACCCTGCTATTTCTTGATCAACTAAGTTTATGTCATATTCTAAATCCTTGTTGTCATTTCAACAGTCTTCACAGCGTCTTCACCAGGAGTAGATGCCATCTCAAGTAACCACTTTCTTTACTCATCCATAAGAAGACACCCCTATCAGTTAAGGTTTTCTCATGAGATCGCAGCAATTCTGTCACTTTTCAGGCTCCACTTCTAATTCTGGTTCTCTTGCTCTTTCCACCATATCTGAAGTTACTTCTTCCACTGAAGTCTTGATCCTCTCAAAGTCATCCAGGAGGGTTGGAATCCATTTCTTCCAAACTCCTGCTAATGTTGATATTTTGACCTCTCCCCATGAATCACAGATGTTCTTAATGGCATCTAGAATGGTGACTTCTTTCCAGAAAGTTTTCAATTTACTTTGTCCAGATTCATAAGAGGAATCATTACCTATGGCAGCTGTGGCCTTACAAAATGTCTTCCTTAAATAATAAGGCTTGAAAGTTGAAATTACTTCTTGATCCATGGGCGGCAGAATGGATGTTGAGTTAGCAGGCATGGAAACAACATTAATCTTATTGTACATCTCCATCAGAGCTTTTGGATGACCAGGTGCATTGTCAGTTGAGCATTTTGAAAGGAATATTTTTTTCTGAGCAGTAGATCTTAACCGTGTGCTTAAAGATTCAGTCAATCATGTTGTGATCAGATGTGCTTCATCCAGGCTTTGTTGTTGCATTGATATAATCTACTTTATACAGGAAGAGTAAATTGAATATAATTCTTAACTGCCCTAGGGTTTTTTGGAATGGTAAATGAGCACTGACTTTGACTTAAAATCACCAGCTGCATTAGCCCCTAAAAAGGGAGTCAGCCTGTCCTTTGAAGCTGTGAAACCAGGCATTGACTTCACCTCTCTAGCTATGAGTCCTAGGTGGCATCTTCTTCCAATAGAAGGCTGTCCCTCCTGCATCGAAAATCTGTTGTTTAGTGTAGCCTCCTTCATTAATGATCCTAGCTAAATCTTCTGAATAGCTTGCTATAGCCTCTACATCAGCACTTGCTGCTTCACCCTGCACTCTTATGTTATGGAGATGGCTTCTTTCCTTAAAACTCATGGACCAGTCTCTGCTAGCTTCAGATGTTTTATTCTGCAGCTTTTTCACCTCTCTCAGTCTTCACAGAATTGAAGAGAGTTAGGGCCTTCCTCTGGATTAGGCTTTGGCTTAAGGGAATGTTGTGGCTGGTTTGTTTGATCTTCTGTCCACATGACTAAAACTTTCTCCATATCAGCAATAAGACTGTTGCATTTCTTTATCATTCATGTGTTCACTAGAGTAGCTCTTTTAATTTCCTTTAAGAATCTTTCCTTGCATTCACAACTTGGCTAACTGGTACAAGAGGCCTAACTTTTGACCTATATGGGTGCCTGACATGCCTTCCTCACTAAGCTTAATCATTTCTAGCTTTTGATTTCAAATGAGATATATTCAAGTCTTCCTTTCACTTGAAAACTTAGAGGCCATTGTAGGATTATTAATTGCCTAATTTCAGTATTGCTGTGTCTCAGGGAGTAGGGAGGCCCTCGGAGAGGGAGAGAGATGGGGGAGTTGCCAGTTGGCAAAGCAGTCAGAACACATACATTTATCGATTAAGTTTGCTGTCATATAACGGGTACTGCTCATGACTGACCAGGACCATTCCAAGAGTAACATCAAAGATCACTGATCACAGATCACCATTAAAAATATAATAGTAATTAAAATGTTTGAAATATTGCAAGAATTACCAAAATTTGACACAGAGAAAATTGCAAAGTGAGCAAATCCTGTTGGAAAAATGGTGCCCGTAGACTCGCTCCATGCAGGCTTGCCACAAACCTTCAATCTATAAAAAATGCAATATCTGTGAAGTGGAACAAGGCAAAGCACAATAAAATAAGATATGCCTTACTCTCTTTGTAACAAAACAATAATAAAAACAACTACCTTGGATATCTATGGTATTTAACAATTTATGAAACACTTTAATTTCTTTCCTGCTAGCTAATGCTTTAAACAGTTTTAGAGGGTAGATGAATGTTATTCCCATTTCTTAAATAAGAAAAAATAAAGACAGGCAAAAAGTACAAGTCATCAAATAACATTTTCCTTCCTAAATTCAGAATGACTCTAGATCTCAGCTACCTGACTTTCAACTCTTTAATACTCATCCCCAATAAATGAGCATATGCAGAAAAACAATACATATAGTGTGTGCAAATGTAGAGCAACAAAGATATCCAGAAACGAGCTGGAATATATGCTCAAATACTGAGGGAAGTTTAACATAATGCTTTTGAGTAGGCACTGTCCTGCTCTTTTAAAAAGTCGTGTAATGGAATTACTGACCCCAGTCAGTTTAGGTTCATGATTCCTAAAATAAAGCATGATCCTCGAATACTAACCGTATTTTCAAGGAAAGGTAATAGTTATTCTGATAGTCCCTCATTACACACCCTGCTACTTAGAATACAAGAGATCTAATGTCAGAACAATCAGTTGAAATGTAAAAGTGTATTGAGCTTTAGAGAACTGATTTGAAAGATTTTTCTACTCTTAGGATTAAACATTAGTGCTGGCATGATTTGCACACCCCATTACAGACGCTGCACATTCTGCATTTAACTCTGGACTGAGACTTCTCTGTTCTGTTTAAATATACTCACTGTTTCCACAAAGACTTTCTGCAATGCAATGGTAATTTGAGGTAACTGTGTCAGTAAAAATCAGGAAAATCATTTTTTTTCTGTTCATGGTAAGCCATTTTTCAATCCTAATATTTTTCAGATGTGTTTGTGGGGATAAAAATGTTTTTCCCATATAGTTTGTTTCTAACCATCTTTCCTTTTTAAAGAATACAAGATGAGTAAAACAAACATAGCAATTAAGTTTAAATTCTTTTTCAATTAGAGAGAATAAAAATATATGACACTGTAGGATTTTTCAGAGGATTAAATGATATACCGAATGGGAAATTATGATGTAAATTATAAAGAAAATGTTCTTAACCTGAGACCTAGGGTCAAATTGTCACTATCAAAGCTGTCAGGGTCCATGGGTAAATTTCAAGAAGTTAAGAATAACCAGAATTTTATGAAAAGTTGTTGGATGTGCACTTGTAATGATGGATGTGCACATTTGAGTGGTTGTTTTTTTGTATATCAGTGTTTCCCTTAGTAACATAAATAGGGTTCATCTTTCTAATTTTACAGATGAAGATACTAAATGCAGATGACAAATGATTTGAACAGGACTCTGGGACTCAGGACCCTGTTTTCTCGATTCCAATACTCTCCTCTCTCCACTACACCGGACAAAACCACAGAATGAAAATTCAATTTGAATCTATGTTTCTTGTCATTTCAAAGATACAGAGAAAGCCTCAGTTGTCTATAACATACTCAGGTACGAACTGTAATGTTCTTTGTCATCCTTTCCTTCCTTTCTTATGTATCATTTGAACAATAGACTATGTAAGCAGATGCAGCATTCAAACTCAAATAGCCTGTGCTCATTTGGGAGAAGTTTCTGGGTGAGAATCTGCCCTCTGCTGGAATGCAATCATATGTAGAGAATGTTCCAAAAGCACTTTCATTCAGCAGCTATTTCTTGAGCTTGCACCTTATATGTGGCATTGTATTAGGTATGAGGAGAAAGGGAACCCTGACTCTTTCAGCTGTCTCACTTGAGAAGTGTCTTGAGCATGTGGATATGTTATCAGATTTGCATTACAGAAAGTGAATCACGTCTGTATTTAGAGAATAGATTGGTTCTCAGTGTAGACTGAGTGATCAATTAGGGTAATATTGTAATAATCCAAGTGAAAGTAATGAGTAATGGGGAGTGAAACGGCAGTGAGATATAGGGAAGGGGGCAAATTTAGTAGATATTTAAATACCGGAATAAGAAGTCCTTGATGGCTGTTGGGCTGATTGATGAGACGAATGAGAGAAAGTGATGGGTTGAGGAACATGCCTGGATTTCTTACTGGAACAACCAGGATGATGATATCATAAGGAACTCAGGAGACAGTGGGACTTAATGAAGAATATTCGTTTAAACTTGGAATGATTTAATCATTTTCTCCAGAAAGAACTTGTAGAAACTTAAAGGGTTTTGTGGAAAGATCTGAAGGTTTTATTTTGTTGGTTTGTTTACCTTTGGGACTAGGGCATGCTGGTCAACACAGCTACGAGAACAAGAAGCAGAGAAATTTTCCACAGTTGAGGTTAGATCTCCCAGCATTTCAATTGGATGAACTCTGTCCTGTCTTAGCAGTGGTGAAATTTCCATGCCTGTCATGTTGTGGTGTGTCATCAAGCCAGTCAACTGGCAGCAGTTTGTTCTATTTACCAAGAGCATTTGTAGCTTGAAATTGATTTGTTATCTTAATTTGGTGGCTGCTAAGCATGCTGGAATCAGAGGTGAAGGAAAGTGTGTGGGGATCTCAGTTTCCTACATGATGGGCTGGCAACTTGGAATGCTTCCCTGTTACGCTTGTTGTGGCTTTCCATGTGTTGCCTGAGCAACCTCAGGACATGTGCTGCTTTGCCTTTCCCTTCTGTGAAATGAGGGCAGCTGCAGAGTTGGATGCTGTGCTGTGGGTATCCATTCCATAAAAGCAGGACACCAGCAATGTTATGGCAGCTTCCTTAGCATCATGAGGCTAAAAGACTCAAGTAAACAACATTCCAATTACACATATATTTCAGGCAAAATTAGCCCCTTGGGTTATGTTTTAAATAGGATTTAATGTCTCTTGTAAGTATCTGTTTTTGTGAGGGAAAGAAAGAAAAAAAAAAAACATGAGTAAGATTTTTTTATAGCTACCTCCATCTCTATTACGGCATATATTTTTAATTCTCACTTCCACACTAAGATGTAGGCAGTAGAATAATATGCTTATTTTTAAAGATAAGAACATAAACAATTAGGAGTTTCGATGACTTGCCCAGGGTCTTTTTGTAGTTAACAGTATAAACCTGACCAAGCACAAGTCTGATCGTTCATGGCAAGAAATAGAACCAGGGTGATTTTGCCCCCTAGCGTACGAGTGGCAATGTCTAGAGGCATTTTGGATTGTCACAGATTGAGAGTGTGGTGCTACCAACATCCAGTTGGTAACAGTCAGGGATGCTCCTATCCATCCTCCAATGCATGGGAACTCCCCCACCACATGGCGTGCACAACAAAAAATTATCCAGCCCCAAATGTCAGAGTGCTAGGACTTTGGATTTAGGCAGGGTGACCCTAGATCAAAGTTTGTAGGTAATTAGGGAGTTGATCTTAGGGAGTTGCAATTCCAGGAAGGAAATCCTAGTAGAAATGGAATGCGTCACTTACCTACATGAGAAAATAGAAGATGTATATTGATGTTTCCACATTCCAGGAGAAATGTGGGAAGAATATTTTAATATTTAACCAATATTACATAACTTCCCACCTATTCTTCTGAAGATAATGAACTTCTTAGGGAATAAGAATGACCCAATAAAGTCTGTCAGAATTACTTGACTTCAACTGATACAGAAGCACCAAAATTTACACATATACTAACATATACATACACATACGTATACATATGTATATACATATACATAGACATACATATATAAGCATATATGTTCATATACACAAATATTTACTGACACATACTCACATGATTTATTTTCTAAACACATTGCACACATAATGGACTCAATTCTTTCCCCAAAGATTTACTGATTTATCTGAAGCTCTTGTAATCATTTTGAGAATTCTCCCTGTATGAAACAAATTCCACATCTGCAATATCAAAGTTATCAAGAGATTCATGACCTGTGAAGTCATCCAGAGTAAAATCCACAGTTTCAGATCTAGAGAGGCAATCAACATGTCAAAATCAATTCTTTATGGAAAGCATCAGAGACATCAAGGCTATCAATTCTCATCATAAATACTAAATGTAAAACATGTCATAAACAGAGTTTAAAACCCAAACATAGCTTCAAATTTGGAGTGTCTCCAAAGAAGTCTTTGTTATCGCATTGTTAACTCTTGGCTGCAGAATAACCATAGAGTTAGAGGAAAGAGCTCTGCCTATTATAATGTAGGTATTTTTTAGTATTGGCATTCTTAGATTGAAGCAATTGATTTCATAACTGCATAGGATTTCAGCAAGTCAAAATATGCACATCACTGGAATTCTAGTCAACAGAAACAAAAGTAGCAGCCTTGGAAGGGGATATAGAGAAGGAGAGTTAACAAAGCACAACATGCAGCCCACATAAACAACTGGGAGGGACTGTCAAGTATTCTGGAGAATGGAAGGTGGGAGATGAGAGCAGAAGGGATCTGTGAAAGATCATTGATCCTAGATATCTGTGCTAAGGCACCATGGGGTACCAAACATATAAGACGGGTCTAACTCCAGTGAAAGCCTATGTCACAAGAAAATAATAAAGTTTAAAGGATGAAAAATAATTCTTACAGTTAAATTAGAGAATAGTTTCATAGATGTGTTATTTGGCTCTTGAGTTAAGCCTTAAAAGTATAAATTTATAGTGGAATAGATAGTGGAACAAAGAGGGAGAAAAATGGTGTTATGTGTTTGTGGTTTATGGTAAGGTCCTAATTGCCACTTTTTTTTAACCCACACACTACTTCCTGTATTACCTATCCACTGACTACCTAAGTTGTTACCAAGAGACCTCTCCACAGACTTTTACCCTCAGCATACATCTTCTTATTTTGTCATTGCCTTCAAAATTTAAGCTCTTTGAGGCAGAGCAGCTGTTTTTTTCACTTTTGTATTCCCAGTTTATTATAACCATAAAACAATGTAGGCAGTCTACAAAATTTGGTTGAAATAGAGAAAATGAAATCCCAGAGCAAGCCCTGCACAAGGCTGAAGACTTCCTTTACTCCTCAGAGGGAGACTGTACATAGAAATATTCTGAGACTGAGTGGGAAAACAGTCACTGAAGCAGTGAGTCACATTCAGGAAAACATTTCTGTCTTTTCAAGAGCATTTGAACACATCGGCCTCTCTTGCTCACTAAAAATGCCACACATTCTCAGAAACGATGTATATAAATTGGGAAACATGAGTAATAATGCATCTATCTTCAGCAAATTCCTCTTTGACAGCATCTTATTTATTGTTTGCTCAGAGTAAGTTTACATACTATACATAGGCAAATGTTCAGTAAAATGATTTCCTCTTTGTGTAGAATCACACTATGAAAATCCTTTCCCCCCCATTTTGCCCTTGTGAAACATAACCTAAGTACATGGTTTCTATAACTTAAGGGATGGAATCACCTATCCTGGATGAAATTTTATAGGTAATTAGGGATCTGGGCTTACAGAGTTGCCATCTATCTCACATCCTGTTAGCTAGGGTTTTAGGGCATGTCTCTGTCCTTGAGACACCCTTTAGAGCTATGCAATTCAGCATATGTTTAAATAACATTACAGTGAATCGTAAATGATATACTTAGGACTTGGAGAAATCATTGGCAACTCGAGTTCTAGCAACTCTTCATGGGCCAGTGGAGTTGAGGCAAAGCAATTAGAAGGGCTTAGGTTTCCTTAAGAACAGTGGCAATCAGAAGCCATTGATGCCCATAAGTGCTTTCACATGGCTCTAGTGTCTGCAAATCCAAACTAAATTCACCTTCAAGTTAGACCTTGAAAGTGGTCATGCAACCACAATAATAAAAAAGTAAGCAGAGTGAACTGGGTGAAATGACAAGATGAATAAAAAGTCCACCTCTATTTAGTATCAATGACAATGATATTTAAAAAGAAACCTGCACATGATCAAGCACAGTATCTGGCCCTTCACAGGGGTTAATAACAGACACTGTTAGCTGCCTCCCAATATATATTCACCCTTTCTTCCTTGTTAATAGAAACTGAATTGTATTCAGAGAAGCAATGTTCCCAGATAAACAGTCATTCTCCCAGCCTCCGTTGCTGGTAGGAGTGGCCTTAAAACACACTCTGACCAATAAGACATTGTGTAAGTTTGTAGCATTTGTCTCCAAAAGCCTTTGCTCTCTTGAATAAAAACAACATCCACAGCTGGTATAGCTTTCATATATCCTGTTTTTAAACAATCCCCACTCTTCCCTCCAGATAATACACAATCTGTCCAATTCCCTTTCCAAAAAATTTTCTCAAATAATCAATCTATATATTTTTTCAATTTCTCCCCTATCACTTTATTTTAAACACATTCCAACCAGATTTTCACCTGCCATTCTACCAAAACCCTTCTCACAATCACTAACGCCCTCCTGTTGTCAATACCATGGTTATTTTTTAACCCTCGTCTTAGCTGATCTGACAGCCGAATTTGAAACTCTTGATCAGTTCATGCTTTTTTAAAACACTTCCTTATTTTTCTTCCTTTAGGACATCACTTTACCTTCAGTTTTCCTCCGAAGTTTCCAGCCTCTTATTTGTGTTCTCTGCACTGGCTCCTCCTTATATTCCTGAACTCAATGTGTTGGTGTTGCAGACCTTGAGCCTTGGAACTCCTCTGTCCCTTCATACAGTCCTTTGGATCATCTCGAGTATCAAGTTTTTAGAACACCATCAATTCAATGTAAACTCCCAAAAGTTTTATCTCTGGCTCACATGACTTCAATGAGACCCAAATCCTCAAATTCTTGACATTTCCATTTGAATCTCAAGTACTCACTAAAATTTAAGAAGTTCAAAACTGAACTGCTAATTTCCCTTAAACCTGCTCTCCTTCATCTTAGGCAACTCCCTAGTCTCATTTGCTCACACCAAAATCTTCAACATCATGTGTTATCACTCTCTTGTATCCACACACTACATTGACCAATCACAAAATCCTGTCAGGTCTACAAAGACATTACATGCAGAATTTGCACACTGGTTCAAGGTATCATTGTTTTTTACCAGAATATTGCAGTACTCTTTCACATGTTCTCCTATTTTCACTCTTGCCTCCCTACGGTCTACACTCCACAGAACAGCCAGAATACGGTTTCACAACAGCCAGAGTACGGTTTCACTTCACAAAGTAATGTCACATCACTACTCTGTTCAAAACCCTCCAAATGACTATCCTTGGAGAAAGATAAAAGGCAAGATCTTTAGGGCTTCCCTGGTGGCGCAGTGGTTGAGAATCTGCCTGCTAATGCAGGGGACACGGGTTCGAGCCCTGGTCTGGGAAGATCCCACATGCCGCGGAGCGGCTGGGCCCGTGAGCCACAATTGCTGAGCCTGCGCGTCTGGAGCCTGTGCCCCGCGACGGGAGGGGCCGCGATAGAGAAAGGCCCGCGCACCGCGATGAAGAGCGGTCCCCGCACCGCGATGAAGAGTGGCCCCCGCTTGCCGCAACTGGAGAAAGCCCTCGCACGAACCGAAGACCCAACACAGCCAAAAATAAATAAATAAATAAATAAATAAATAAGAAAATCCTTTAAAAAAAAAAAAAAAAAAGGCAAGATCTTTACATGGCCTCTGTAGCCCTACATCACCCATCACTCTCTTGTTCTAGCTTTCTCTTCTCCACTCTCAACTGGATCTCCTCATCCCACAAACACTTCAAGAAAGGTCCTGCCTCAGCATTTGCAGTAACTCTTCTACCTAACAGGCATTTCCTTCGGATACTCATGAGTAGCCCCTTGACTTACTCAGTTCCCTACTCAAATGCCGCCCTACCACAGACTCTTTCCCTGACCACCCCATAGAAGACAGCCACCACTCCAATCTTTTTTTCCTCTTCCTACATACCCTGCTCCACTGCCCTGCCACCGAACACATATATATCTGCATATTTATCGTCTGTGGATTTTCAGTAAAATATAAATCATACAGAGTGAAGTAAGCCAAAAAGAGAAAAACAAATATAGTATATCAACACATATATGTGGAATCTAGAAAAATGGTACAAATGAACCTATTTGCAGGGCAGGAATAGAGACATAGACATAGAGAACAGACATGTGGACACGGGGTGGGAAGGGGAGGGCAGGACAAATTGGGAGATTAGGATTGACATATATACACTACCATGTGTAAAATAGATAGCTAGCAGGAACATGCTATAAAGCACAGGAAGCCCAGCTCCGTGCTCTGTGACAACCTAGATGGGTGGGATGGGGGTGGTGGGAGGGAGGTCCAAGAGGGAGGAGATATAGGTATACATATAACTGATTCACTTCGTTGTACATCAGAAACTAACACAACATTGTAAAGCAATTATACTCCAATAAAAAAAATTAAATTAAATTAAATTTAAAAAAGCAAGATCTTTGTTTTGCTTACTCAGAATAGTGTTTGGTACCTTGTAGGGTCTTGATGAATATTTGTTTAATGAACAAATAAGGGAATCAATGAATAATTATGACAAGCTTCTGTGCTCCCATTAAAATTATGTGTACCCCAAAACTTTAAGTAACATGAGAAAATACTTAAAATGCAATAAGTTGCCAAAACAAGCAAAACAATGTTTTGAAACAAGACTAATTCTTCATAATGTAGAATCACTCACACACACATATGTTGAATATTAAAAGGACTACATCAAAATACTGACAGTGACTTTAACTCAGTATAGGACTGAAATATCTTCTTTATATTTTGCCTTTATAGTCTCAAATTTTTTATTAATCTACATGCATTATTTTATAGCCACATAAATAAAAGGATTTATTTTTAAAAATAAATAAAGTCATACTCCCTTATCTTTCTCACTTATATTCCTGACTATGTCCAAAATAATCCCATGAATATAGTGGGTGTGTCATCAATATGTGTAAAGTAAATGACTAACATGCTACTTTAATGTGAAAATTTTCAAGATCAGTTTTAACTTCCAGCAATAGTATTTCAAAAGCACTTTTATATATTCAGTCAGATAGTCATTCCATAAACATTTTTTAAGCAGGAATTCTGTCAGGCAAGAGTCTAAGAATATAGGGGTGATCATGACAGCTAAAGTTTCACTTCCTACTATAACTGAGACTTGGTAAGCTCTGTAAGTTTGTAAAATATAAATAATAGTCGTGTATTAAGAAAGCTTCTCTCTCTGTATCCCGTAACAATAAAATGTGTTTTGTCATTGTTGTTGTTTTCTGTTTGCTGGGTATTGTAATTAAACAACAAATAAGGGAATTTCATTTGATTAGAAACATTATGAAAATCTTTTTTGGAGGCATGTTTTAAATGCTTAATTGAGTGTATTTTATTGACTTTTTATTTTCCCTTATAAACAGTGTGATAAACTATAATCATTACTGCTGTTTGTACCTTGTCATCACCATCGTCAATATGTGCTTAACAGCTCAGATGTGAATCAGGCTAAGAATATTAGGGCCATCATACACATACAATGCACATTTTGGAGCACAAACAAGTTGAATATTTTAATTCTTACTGTTACAGATACCAAATGTTTATAAACTTAACTGATTCAGTTTAGGTTATTATAAAGTGAAATCATGTGAATTCATTAGGTTATCAGATTCCAAAGCCACTTCATTACCTACTTACTTCTTCTTTCTTTAATTTTATGCTTACCAAGTGTCATTCTGATTATAATTTGCTTTTTTTTTTTTTTTTTTTTAATTTATTTATTTATGGCTGTGTTGGGTCTTTGTTTCTGTGCGAGGGCTTTCTCTACTTGTGGCAAGCGGGGGCCACTCTTCATCGCAGTGCGCGGGCCTCTCACTATCGCGGCCTCTCTTGTTGTGGAACACAGGCTCCAGACGCGCAGGCTCAGTAATTATGGCTCACGGGCCCAGTTGCTCCGCGGCATGTGGGATCTTCCCAGACCAGGGCTCGAACCCGTGTCCCCTGCATTGGCAGGCAGACTCTCAACCACTGCGCCACCAGGGAAGCCCTATAATTTGCTTTTTGATGCAATTTTTCTTCAGAATTAAAAGATAGATGTTGGTGAAGTTCCAGTGAGGATAGACTTGACAGTAATATTTCTTGATTAATATAATTAAATTGTCACTATGTTTCTTTTTCTTTTTTTGCAAAACCAATGTGTAAATGAAAGTTTTTCAGAGATATTTCTATGACTGGTTACAACTATATTATATCTAATATGAAGAGAAATACCAATTGCACTCTACCAGCTACACAAATAATTAAATAGTGATAAGCAATGTCATATTTCCTAAGACTATGAGAATCTGTTTTCCAAAACAAGATTTCCATAAGTATGTGCTTAACTGAACTGGGTCGAATAGCATAAAGTGTAACACTTCTATTTGCGTAATGATGCAAAAAAAATCTTTGGAAAACATTGTAGTATTTCTTAATTGTACCCTTCAAATATTAGTTACCCATTTTCACCTACAATTTATTGTATCTTTCTACAGAGTAACATCTTGCTTACATTTTTGGCATAAGAATAATAGCAGTATATACATATCCACATGTAAGTTCTGACTAGCACAATGCAGTAGCTTTCTCTATATTTCATCGTTTTTAGCAGTTGTCTTTCAATACAAGAATGAAGTTACAATAACAATATTTAAAGCCTGATTACCTGTTTCAAAAAAGAAAAAAAATTGTAGCATTCTGCCTGCTACTAAACATGGTATCAAATATGGATGGGGGGCTTCCCTGGTGGCGCAGTGGTTGGGAATCTGCCTGCCAATGCAGGGGACACGGGTTCGAGCCCTCGTCTGGGAAGATCCCACATGCCACGGAGCAACTAGGCCTGTGAGCCACAACTACTGAGCCTGCGTGTCTGGAGCCTGTGCTCCGCAACAAGAGAGGCCGCAACAGTGAAAGGCCCGCGCACCGCAATGAAGAGTGGCCCCCGCTCGCCGCAACTAGAGGAAGCCCTCGCACAGAAACGAAGACCCAACACAGCCAAAAATAAATAAGTAAATAAATTAAAAAAAAAAAATATGGATGGGAAATACATACTTCAAAATAGATTATGGACTTACATCTGGGAATAAACTCAACATGAGATTTTTCAGAATATAAATGGTTTATCATCAGACATTACATATCATTATTTTAAATTTTTTAATGAAGTTTCATTTCCATAGGAATTTTATTCTTTATGGGCTGAATGATTTTTTTTTTTAAATGTGTTTGTGTGTGCATTTCCCCCGCCAGATTAAAGTGACTGAATTCTGGTCTAGTTTTATTTTGTCTGAAAAGTACAAATGGGTGAATTAAAGTTGGTCTATATTCCTTACTGTACTCTACATTTCTCTGTACACTCAGGTAAAAGAACAAAAAATGTGATGAAAGATCATAATATCACAGGTGGCATGAAAGACCAATATCTCTAACTTATCTTCAGAAATTAGAGGAAAAGTGGCTGAGACATTCAATCAGAAGACCAAAACCTATTGTAATTGTCTCCTTTTATTTTCTTTTCCCACTGTTTCTTCTGATATTAATTATGAATTTCAGGTTCTCAAGTAGTAATACAAAGAACATGGACTTTATAATCAGACAAAGAGGATTTGAATTTCATCTCTGTACTTACTAACTCTGTGACCTCACACAAACTGTTTGACAGTACTTATGTTTATTTTCTTCATGTGTAAATATAAATAATGTTTGCCTCATAATACTGCCAGGATTTAATGAAATAGCATATGCATAATGCTGAATACCTTGGTTGTGCAGATTCCTCAATGAATAAATTTTGGGGGTGGGTGAATCTTTCAGATGGCTGAGGGTCACAACTGAGGGTTGGAATTAAATTTTGTGTGATTTTCTAAAATAGAAATGTTTTAAAACGTAGGAAAATAATTGCTATCAACAGAAGGGCCTCCTATAAGTCAGCCTTAGCATGAGGAATCTTCTACACACCACCTTTGATATTCACAACTCTACAAGTTAGGAACTTAATAAAAGTAATTTAAAAATGAAAAATTTGAGGTTTGGAAATGTTGAGTAACTAGCTTTCTGTAATAGAGTGTGTGGAATATATCTCAAGTTATCCCTGATTCTCAATGTCTTTCATATGAATACAGACATTGTGATGCAGTATACATGTGTTTCCATTTCCATTTAGTGTGTTATTGACAATTAGATATAAGCTTATCAACTAACTAGGTTTTTTTTTTTTTTTTTAGGTGGTTGCGGCACTTTTTGTTTTTTTAAATTTTTATTGGAGTACAGTTGCTTTACAATGTTGTGTTAGTTTCTACTGTACAGCAAAGTGAATCAGCTATATATACATATATCCCCTCTATTTTGGATTTCCTTCCCATTTAGGTCACCACAGAGCATTGAGTAGAGTTCCCTGTGCTATACAGTAAGTCCTCATTAGTTATCTATTTTATACGTAGTATCAACATATATACACTAGTTGTTTTCTATTTGCTCATCTGTTCTTTGCCCCATGGTTCCTCTTTTTCTGCTTTTTTTGGAGAACAATTAAATTTTTTAATATTTTCTCCCTTGTTGATGTCAATGTAAAAACTAATAAAATATAAATAAAATCTGGAGATTAGTTAATAGTAATGTACTAATTTTGATTTCTTACTTTTGGCAAACATAGCATGGTAATATATTAACATTATAAAAACTGAGTGAGAGGAAAAGGGTATATGGGAACTCTGCATTACCTTTTAAATATTCTTGTAAATCTAAAATTATTCCATACTCAAACATTTATTTTTTAAAAAGTAAAGACATTTCCAATAAAAACAAAAGTTTAATAAATTTGTTATCAGCACACCTGCACAAATAGAAACACTAAAGAACATTCTTTAGACTGCAGGAAATAATCCCATGGAGAAGAACTGAAAGGTAGGAAGGACTGAAAAATAACATAAAGGTTAAATGTGTATACAAATCTACCTAAATACTCACTGTACAAAAGAGAATAATAATATCTATAGGGTTAAAATAGATGTAGGATTAAATGAATAGCAACAATAACACAAAGGGGTAAAGGAGAAAAACAGATTAAAGTGTTTATCTAAGATTCTTACACTGGAAAATGGTAAAGATACCAATTTCCATCAGACTCAAATAAGGCAAGGAGACATAGTCTGGGGTAAATAGTATAATAGAAATAAAAGAATTTACATCTAGCACGTTAAAAGAGAATGAAATGGAAATCGAATTTTAAGTGTATTATTCATTTCAAACAAAGTAGAAATGAGACAAAATAGAAAAACTAATAAAAATCATTGAGAAAAACAGAACTATATGTCATTATAATATATGTAAAAACACAAAACAAACAAAACAACAAACATATTTAGACTAAGTATTCAATTAAAGAATGAAGGCTGTCAGACTAGATTTTTTTTAAAAAAAGTATTATACTGCTTACAAAAGAAATGTAATCCAGAACATTTAAAAGTAAAAGAATTGAAAAATACATTATGAAAATACTAACCAAAATAAATACTGTACATCTAACAAGGTAGTCTTTAAAACATGAAACACTATTATATATAATGAAGGACATTTCCAACAGGAAGATATCACCATTTTAAATCCGTATGAACCCAGTAATGTCGTTTGAAAATATATAAAGCAAAAAGTAAAGAACTATAAGAAGAAATTATTCTACAGTCATAGTGGAGGTATTAGCATACCTCTCTTAACTGATAGAATTTGCTACTTAGCAAGAAAATAGGAGATTTGAACAATAGAAATAATAAACTTGAATTGACTGACATATATAAAACATTTGATTAGAAAAAATATATAATAAGCACCATTTTAAGTCAAAAGTGAAAACTAAAAAATAGACATGAAATTATTTTATTTAATCATTCACATCTAGAAATTCCTATAGTGAGCATCATATTTAATGGTGTCTTATGAAAGCTTTCCATTGAAAATGAGAGAGAAAGAAGCATGCTATCAACATTTCCGTTCAACATTTATAGGGGGGTCCTTCACAAGTGCAAAAAGAAAGCAAAAACAAGAACAACAAAATGAGGGATAAGTTAGGAGGTTGGGATTAACATATACACACTACTATATATAAAATAGATAACCAACAAGGAGCTACCATATAGCACAAGGAACTATACTCAATATTTCATAATAACCTATAAGGGAAAAGAATCTGAAATGGAATATATATATATATATATATATATATATATATATATGAGAATCACTGTGCTGAACACCTGAAATGTACACAATATTGTATATCAACTATACTCCAATTTAAAAAGAAGAAGGAAAAAACAACAAAATGCAGTAGGGAGTGAAAAATAGAAATAAAACTGTTAATTATTATAAATAACATAATGGATATATAGAAAAAACCAAAAAATATCCATTGATAAATGCTTAGAATTGAGTCATTTTTAGTATCACTGCTGATTATGCAAATGTATATGTATAGATACACATAAATATATATACATCTAAATAATTTTGATATTCCATAGAATTCTAATAATTCCATATACAGCAACAAATAACCAGAAAGTAAAGTGTAAAGTGATACTATTTACCTGAAATATCAAATACCAATGAATATATTAAAGATGCTTTTACAACTACTGAGAAAATTACAAAGTATTTTACAATAATCTAGGAAAGATCTGAATAACTAAAAGATTGTATTTTGTTAATGAACTGGAAAACTAAATATTATAAAGAAGTAAGTTTTCCCCAAATTCTTCTCCAGTGCAGTTTAATCCAATTCCAGTATTACTTTTGTAGGATTGAATTTATATATGAAAATAGGAAGGTTCAAAACCAGTCAACATAATGTTGAAGGGTAAGAACAATTGGAAGGACTTTTACTTATATAAAAATATATAACACCATAGTAATTAATAACCACGTACTACTGGCTTTGAAGAGATAGACAAATAGGCCAAAAGAACTGAACAGGAAGCCCAGGAATAAGTAATCATTTGATTTATGACAATGATATCATTGGGATGGAGTAGAGAAGTTTCTTTTGGTGCTTTTGTTTTGGTTTTTATAATGATGTTGGTCAGCTGTACATTCATAGGTAAAAAAATAAAAAAAATTCTTAATTCCTTACTTCGAACTATATACAAAAGTCAATTACAGGTAGAATATAGACCTAAATGTAAAAAAGTAAAATAAATTGTCATCAGCTGAAACTGCTACGATAATTAAAAGGCAAGTAATAATCATGTTTGTAATACATTTGTGATGTAGGACATGAATTTAGAATATTAAAAACTCCTACAAAACAATTTTTAAAGAGGTAACCCAACTTTAACAATGGGCAAAAGGTTTGAACAGAAATGTACCCCTTTCCTTATATGCAAAAATATAGTATAGTATGAAGGAAACACAGCTGTTATCTAAATAGGCTTTATCCCTTGGGTTGAATTCTCTTAGCTTTATGTTAATTAGCATAATGGAATGGAGACCAGAAAGACCTGAATTGTCCTAAAGTAAGTGAATAAGAAATAAAATTATGATTTATGTGTGCTTTATAGTCTTATTTATTATCCAAAATATTTGATTAACTGGTATAGCTTCTATGCAATTATACTGGAAAGTAGAAAATTTAGTGAATTTGAATTGTTGAAAATCATAACAGTCTTGTTAGAGAAAAATTCATCCACATAGATTTGCATATTTTATTTTGATACTTATATAATTTTGTTGCAGAAAAATAGCAGGATCCTAACTATAAGAAAAAAGTAAGATGGAATACACAAAACAAAACAAAAAGAATCTTAGTTTAGGTAAGAGGTATCATTGGTATCATGGGGAAGGTAAGAATTATTCTCACAGAATGGATAACTAAATGTACAAAAACATCAATATATAGATGAAGAAACATAGTTTTGTACCTATTAAAGGTTTCAATCTTTGAGCTTGGTTTGCCTGTTGGCGATTTGTTTGGAGGACAGATAAGGGAGGGAAAAATAACACTTTTTAGAATAATGGACAAGATAATTTTCAAATTTAACACTGACCTTGAACGTGCTTGAGTGGATTATGATTTGAAAAAGTAAGCAATGAGATATACACTGATTTTAAAAATCATGAAAGTATGTTGTATCCTTGATATTTTATTTTATTGAAAGCAGCATGACATAATATGATTTTGCAAGTAAGTTATACGTTATAGTTAAATAATTCATTATTTTCTAAGAGCCAACTCATAGTATAGCTATCTAACTGAAAAAGGACCATATTTCTGAAGCTAAGAAGAGTAGGACTGACCATGTTTTGCTAACCTTCCCATTTGAGTTTGATATTCCCAAAAGACTAATCTATAAGCCATTAATTCTTTCCTCTCCCCTCAATAACACATTTTTTTCATTTCTCTTTACCCCCATCAACCAGTACTCTGCATTTACTACTCATAATTTCTTAATAAGATCTTTAAGTACTACAGTTTTCTGCAATAGACTGAGTCCTTACCAGAAAACAGGTTTAGGAGTGAGGAAGGAAACATCATATTTTGAGGACATTGAGGAAAGATTTCAAGTGCTTACCACTAATACATTTTAACAAAGATAAATATATGTTTGAGCATCAGGTATCTTCAGGCCTTATCAAAGTTCATCTGAGAGTTTTTTATACTCTCTTAAGATTTACATTAGTATCCTTATGAGTACTATTTTATAAAAGGCAATTTTTGTAAAATAATTTTTATAAATGATTAACTTTGTCATAGGGAACATTTTGTTTGAAATAAAATAACAGCCTTCATGGTAATCAAACAGATAAAACTTTCTTTATAATCCATAAAGGTCATATATTCCTCTCGAGCCAGAGGGTACGTCATGAAGGTGAGGGTACGTCATGAAGGTGATTTGGAATCTTGAACCAAATAAGTGACAAGCAAGAAGGTCCCAGGAATAATTTCTGTTTGATTTGGAGAGTCATTCTTCTTTACATTACTTAACTATTTGAGGTAACTTTCATTTACAGAATATCTGTGCTCACCACAATCATTTAAGTAAACAAAAAAACAATTTTAATTGTTGACTATAGCACCCTCTCATCTGCAGAGTTTCTGCCATAAAATCCATTTTTGAGCAAGTAAAATATTAGCTTTTCTGGTCATAAGACACTGGAAAATTTTGTCAGTTTTCATCCAAGCAGGTGAAGAGATAAGCTGTGGCAAAAGTTCTAGACATGATAGCAGAAGTCTTGTGTTCATAATCTGTCTCTGCTAGTTTCCAGTTGGAAAGTCTAGTTTCAAAATCTTAGTCTCTGTGTTCTAGTAATTTGGGGCATTATACTACTACCTCATAAGACTGAGAAAATTAAATAAAGTTATGTATGTAAGAGTCGTCAAAACAGTGTCTGGAACTTTGTAGATGCTCCATAAATATTATCATTCTTCCTCCCAACAAAGATTAAAGCTATCATATTTATTTTAATGTTATTGCTTTTTCATGAACAAACAAAGGCTTAATTTGTACCATATATAGGCTGCTTGCAAGACTTATACCAATATTCAGGTTAATTTAATAACTTCAATGGGATTATATATAGACTCATTTTATGTCAAATGTAACTTACATTAACTAACATTCATACTAAAACCTTCAAGTTTTTCACTTAAAAACTTTCAATTTGTTTGATGTCCTGTATTCTCTTTAAGAGGTTTAGAAACTGAAACAATATATCTACTCTGAGATTACATACAATAAGAGAGAAATTCAAGTATATAAGGCTAAAACCTACTTAGATTTATGTAAGGTAAGAAGCAATTTCAGTAAATTGATGAAAAAAAGGTATATTTTCCTCTGAAATATGGCTTCTTAAGAAAGTACATTTAGTTCTTAACTTCAAATTTACTAGGGTGAATAACAGGAACTTTAAGAAAATATCATTTGTCTTTGGATACACATGGCTATACTTGGAAAATAGCATATTTCAAAGACTGACTGCAATCTGGGTTTTTGTTTTTAATCTTAGATTATTATCAGAGCTTTGTGACATAAAAATGTCAAAAAAGCAAATCCAGACTTATGTAAGGAGACTTTATTCAAAAAGATTATTGCAATAGACAGAGAGGGACAATTGCGATAGGGCAAGTGCTCTGGCCACGGGAATGGCAAATATCTCAAAGGTCAGGTATATTTTCTTATATGGGAAGGAGTAAACGAGGCTAGAAAAAACAGGAATCAGGCAGGTGAGATCAGGGAATGTCTTTGTTTTTGGTTGGTGATTTTTCAGGGGATGGTTAAGGAGGGGCTATTTCTCATTCTGATGCTGCCTAGGTTGTGTGGGTCTCCAAGTTCAGATACTGTGTACAGAAGAAAAGCTTAACGAAGTTTGGGGCAAGACAAATTCACAACTGTTTTGCCAATATTGATCAGTGGGGACAAATAGTTCAGCTAAACTTTTACAAGGCAAAGAATGGAATTTGAAAGGTTTATATCTGGCCTTGTCATCAGTAAATAAGGGAGCATCCTGAGTCTTACCTAAGCCTTCTGGGGAAAGGCAATCATTTGCAGTAAGCTGTTCCCTGGAACATAAAGGGTGGGAGGATTTTTTTAACCATCTCAGTTTTTCAGGATCCGAGGTTAAAGTACATCATTGTCAGACTGCAGCTGAATATCTGGAATTCTAGTTACTCACTCAGTCTTTGGTAAGCAAATAACAATAGATGGTTTTCTGACTCATACGTGTATTGGAATTCACCCCATTTCGTGTGGAAAGCTAATATGTGATATTCAAGGCTCTAGCATTGCTTCTAGGTTCAAACAATAAGCTCTTAGGTAAATAAGTGATAGTAGTTTCCTGCAGTTTCTGAAATAGCCACTCTCTTAATCATGGTGTCCTGTAGTTACAGAACATGTTTGACACATGCAGGCATTGTATTACATGCTGATTGAATTGAAATAATTCATATTTACTTAATAATTATTAAAAAAGAAACATGCTCAATACCACATTATTATACTTGATAGTACTAATACACTGATATGTTGGAAATATTACCTATAATGTCCTCCTCATGTTTAAGAAAAAGCTTTAATGTTTTAAGAGAATACATCCTAATTCAAAATAGGAACAGTGTGATGTGATGGAAAGAACACGATTTTAAATCAAATAGACTTGGGTTCAAATTCTGACTCTTCCAGAAACCAGCTCTGTGACCATGAACAAGGAACAAACCCCATTTGCCTCAGACATTTTTCAGTTCTATGCTACCTTGAATTATTCTTAAAAGGATTAGTGACAATTTACACAGTCAATCCTCATTATATGTGGATTCTCTATTTACGAATTCACCTACTCACTAAAATTTGTTTGTAACCCCAAAATCATTACCTGTGGCATCTCTATGGTCAAGCACGGATGTACACAAAGCAGCATAATATTTAAATCCTCCAATGTGCACCTTCCCAGCTGAGTTCGAACAAGGCTATGATTTACCCTCTTGTCTCAGCTCCTGTACTATATAATGAGTGTGGTCTGTTTAGTCCTATGTTTTTGGCATTTTTGTGCTTTTTGGTGGTGATTTTGCTGTTTACAATGCCCCCAAATGCTGCCTAGTGTTTCTAAATGGAAGAAGGCTGTGATGTCTTGTAGAAAAAAATACACGTGTTAGATGAGCATCGTTCAAGCATGAGCTATAGTGCTGTTGGCTGTGACTTCAATATTAATGAATCAACAATATATATTAAATAAGGTGTCTTTAAACAGAAATACACATGAAATAAGGTTATGTATTGATTGGTTGACAAAAAATGGCTCAAGGGAACCTAACCCTGTATTTCCCATAAAAGCAATGCTTCCATATACATTAGTTCAGTGTTCACGGTGACTTTGTGACTATTTACTAATAATGAAAATTGACTGTGTGTATACACAAGTTTAGTGCTTGATACATTATAGTGAGAAAAAGAAAAGCAACCCTTGACATCTAGGAGCTGGCCTGGCACTCATAGTTAGGTATTGGTATCCTCCTACTGAACATATACAATTTCACAGCACAGTCACATCAGACAAGGTGACTCTGGGACCATGATGGATCTCACCTCTCACAGTTAATATGAATGATGGCTGCTACTTTCCCTATTTGCATATTACCTCTAGTCCTCCCTCTCTACAGATAAGATCTGTTGAGACAACCAACAATAGAATTGCCTTCAAACACCCAATCCAGACCAAACTTCCATCATTTTGGGCTTTCTCCAAAATCACTCAACCAACCCATGTCCAAATCCTTCTAACACCCTCTTACTGAAACACACCACAGTTCCCCATGCCATGCATTCTCCCTCACTGCAATGAGAAATAAGCCCATCTCATTCAACTGTATGTGTGTTACTATGATCTTTGGCTGCAGGGCATGGACAGTAAGACATCACTATCGGGTAGAAGTGCTCTGGTTGATTTTATAGATATATTGGTGAGGCTATCCCCTGTTAACTATCCCAGATAGACTGAAAAAAAATATTCAGATTGTAATTCCCTCATAGTTAATTGTGTTGTTGCAAGTGTGTTTCACTTTATTTATTGTTTTGCATAGTATTATCAAGAGTTAAAATATAGTATTTTCTGGTGCTTTGACATCTTGGGACCTTGGTGACACTAGAGAGATTTCTTCTCCCAGGGTTAGCTAATTCCTAGCAAACAGCTTGCCCATGCTTTTTATATGCAAACCAACCAAACCAGAGCCCATAGCCCTAACCACCTCCCTTACACCCTCACATCCTGGGTCACTATTCCTCTGTCCTAATCATCCCAGAGCCAACTACCAGACAACTAGAAATAGCTGCTATGCCCCAAAACCCACTGAAAGTATTCAAGTTAGTCAATTGTTGTTTACTTACTTACAGCCTGTTTTCCCTGGCTTGTCCATTCTATCTCATGGAAACCACAACAGAAGCTCTTGCCCTTATTTACCTCTGCTCCCTCTGCCTCCTGACTGACCCTAGTGCTTCCTTGTGTGGCCCCCCCATGGTGTGGCATGCTCTTTTCTCTTGGGATCTGTAAGTATAACAAACTCCTTTTTTAATTGCAGTCATCTCCTGATCTGTTGGCCTTGCTATACCTAAATAATAATAAAAGCTATATTTTAAAACACTTAGTCTTTGTCATAATGGAATTTAGAGTGTAACATTGGAGACTGGATAACTCACACAAGAGAACAAGAAGGAAACTACCAAACACAATATGTAACTAGAGCAAATCTATGCAAAGCCAAGTGCTAAGGCATTGTTGGCAGCAAGCATGGAAAGGCTCTATGGCAGATTAAAGACAGCAATC
This sequence comes from Balaenoptera acutorostrata, assembly GCF_949987535.1. Lineage (NCBI taxonomy): Eukaryota > Metazoa > Chordata > Mammalia > Artiodactyla > Balaenopteridae > Balaenoptera > Balaenoptera acutorostrata. The sequence goes on from NC_080075.1 coordinate 60,545,374, forward strand.
CTTGGAGGAATGTGGTGTGCTTGTTGGATGAGATAAAGTTGAGAGTCTTTGGGGAGAGGGTGACAGAGAATGAAGCAGTAAATGTGGAAGTAGATGATTCTCCTGCAAAATTACTTGACTGAAGTGTGGCATTATAATTTTCAAGTTTTAAGATTATTTTTAAATGGAGTTGATTGAGTAATGGATTAAAACCTCTGAATGATGCTCACCCTCAAAAGCAAGTATCTTTCTGACATTTTTTTCACAGGCAGAATGGAATCCAGGCTTTTGTCTTGATTTTTAAAGGGAATATCCTAAAGAACATATGATGCTTATAGACATAAACTGCTGTATCCAGGCAACATCACTTTGAAGAAGGGGGCAGATTATTGATATTTTACAGCTGGGGTTCTAAGAACACCCACAGAAAAGCCGCTTGTGAAAGCAGAAATAGCCCACAGACCAGGGTTCCTAGAAAATTGGGATAATTACTGAAATAAATTCTGCCTTACAAAGAACATAACAGCTGAACATACACTGTTAAATTGCATTTTGCTCACCTGTGGTTTACCATACTTTTTTTTTTTAACGTCTTTATTGGAGTATAATTGCTTTACAATGGTGTGTTAGTTTCTGCTTTATAACAAAGTGAATCAGTTATACATATACATATGTTCCCATATCTCTTCCCTCTTGCATCTCCCTCCCTCCCACCCTCCCTATCCCACCCCTCTAAGTGGTCACAAAGACCATACTTTTTTTTTCTTTTATATAATGCCTAGATTTTGTAAAGGCCAAGTGGAATTTCTAACAGATCATTAATGAAAAGCACTAATGGCAGTAATGGGAACACCAACCTATCACAGCTGTTAAAAATCTACATTTTATGTAACTTGGAAATTCATGAAATGGAATGAAAACTACTAAATCGATTCCAACAAATGACATTTAGAAATAACATGTCTATGGAAGTACTTTTTAAAGCTTTTAACACTTATATGATTCAATTTATTTATGATGTGGTTAATACTACTTGGATTTGAAAAGTCATATGTATGTGAACAACCCCATGAATCTTTGGTAAATTATTCATTCATTACTACACCCCACCTGATCTATACATAATTCATGAATCCTGTAGTTGATGTTTTAGAATAAGAGATAATTGTAGTCATAAGTTCTATGGTATAAATGATTGCCTAGGCTTGGAGAAGGAGGGATCCACAGTGTGCTGGCTTCATGCCCAATGAACAGGAGAGCACATCCATAGGCTACCACTTCCTGGGAGAAGGAACAAATGCCTAAACCAAAGGTATGGTATTAATATGGCTTCAAGCCTACTTAGACTGTAGGAAATCCAGATAAGACAAATTCAGCACAACTCTGCTGAGGTCTTGTAAATCTATTCCACAGTATGTTCTTTAAGCTTATTGCCAGAATGTATCAGAAGTGATAGTGAAACTGATCTTTTGTTCCTCCATATAATTCATATTTATGCCACTTGTTTGAGGAATTATAGATAGCATATAAAGAGTAAAGTTTTTTTGACAAGGCAAACCTAGTTTTGATTATAATATTACAACTTTCTAAAAGAATAACTGAAAATAAATTACTGGACCTTTTGGAGCTTTCATTTTGCTCATTTGTATAAGTACACCTCCTATAGCTTAAAGACTTATGTAAATTAGATCAAAACACATAAAAGATCAAGCCCGGCACATAGCAGGTGCTCAAAATTTGGATCGCTCTTCAAAGAAATAATTCCAAAACAAATTGGGATCTTTAGAAGAAAAATGCCTCAAAGGCACCCCTGATCTTTCTCAAAACTGAGAAATGAGGGGTTTATCTTTGTCACCATCCAATTCCCCTTTTTGAACCATTTTACTTCTGTCTGGTGGCTTAGTGCTTGTCATCATTCTTGATCAATGCCTCTTCTAAGGAGAAAATTTATAATTTATTCACACTGCACTATCTCATTAATGAAATTATCTCTGCCAAGTAGTTAAAGACTTTAGAATTGGAGACTTCAGCTAGTGGATGCGTGGTTTTGATCCAGTGTGTATGTGTGTGGAGGAGTGGGGCTTGGGGAGAAGGAAGGAGCTCAGAGATTGGGGGCACCATATGGGTAGCTAGGCTGTTGGCTTGCTAAATTTACACATCATGGATCATAACCAGGAAAACTTTACTTTCTGAAGGAAAGGTTTGTGTTCTCTTTTAAGGTACATTACATGAGTAATTTTATTCAGAATATTTTCTAGGGATAGATACCAATGCAGTGTTTTTAAGTAGGTTTTTACTTTACAGAACTTTTAAATGGTTTCCTATCCGAAAGTGACCTATACTCCAAGATTAATAAAGAGAAGGTGATATAATATATTAAACTGTATAAACCTATGATCTTATAAAATTTTAAGAACATTTTTCTTTGTATTGAGAAATGGAATATTGCCTGCCGTAGCAGTAAACAAAGGATGCCACTGTCATCAGTGATTGCAGCTACCTTGAATGGTGAGCTGGTGAGCCCTGAGGAAACTCAGGGTGTGAAACACAGGATACTGGTCCCAGATCGCTGAGGTGCATATCAAAGGAATGATTTCAGTGAACCCAGACTCTTGCATTTTCCCATACATAGAAAAGCACCAAATTCCTTAACTTGAGATCTCTAGTTTTCTTTAATTAACAGTAATTTTTTGTTCCTACTACCTGCCCTTTGTTGCAAAACTTCTATATATCCTAGCTGTACTCTCGCCTCCTCAGAGCAGATGTCTCAGGGTTAATTGAGATGCTTGAAGTCCTAAACATTTCTGCTGAATAAAACATAACTCTCAACTTTTAGGTTGTGAATTTTTTTTAGTCGACAGGATCATCCTAGACATTTAATTTTATTCACTTGCTTTTACCATTTCCAGGATAAATGTGCTTTTTTGCTTTTCACACAGTGCTGACCACATGTATTAAAAAGAAAAATAAAACTGTAAGTTTGGAGCCCTAGTATTGAAAGTCTGAATTACCAACAATTTGATACAGAAACACAAATAATTTTTTTTCTTAATCTTTTCAGGTTTAAAATATATATATTATCTGTAAAATTAAAGTTTTGTTTTTTTTTCCTCCACTTGGAACACTTGGATAAGCATACCTGGAAGTCTTCCTGTTTCAAAAAATAAAGAGCAGAGATTGGACAATTGATTTGGGGTGATAAATGAGTATAGGAATGATACTGAAGAGTAGCAGAATATGCCATCTCAAAATATGACTGTAGGAGTTCAGGACATGGTGCCCTAAAACATTCCATTTTGGTATGCTGATTAATTTGAGCTGTAGACACTTGAAAAACAGTTGATGCTGGAAAACCGGGAGAGGTTTCTCTGAACTCCCCTTACCTTCCTAAAGACAGACCCTCCAAAAGGAACTCAGTTGTCATAGATCTTCTCCCTGAGAGTTTCATCAACCAGGGAAGATTGACTCTTTTCACAGCAGAGGAGACTAGCACTAAATACCCCCACCCAGACAAACTTGTCACAAACTTTTGACGGGGAGCAGATTTTGTCACCCCAAAATATGCTTCTTTAGCATAAGGATTATTTTAGGCTGATTATTATTATTATTATTTTAAACAGTAGACACAGGAGAAATTCTGAAAACCAAATAGAAGTTAACCTTTTGAAAGAGACATTTATGTTTACAAGGGAAATGTCCATTTATGAAGGTATCTCACTCCCTGTATGAGGAAGAGAGGGATGACCAAATCTCTAGAAACTATCAATGGAGAAAGCACTGACAAATCTGCATAACAACCATATCCTTGTTGACTATGCTTTCCCTGTAACCTCCCATAACTGGCTCCTCAACCTCCACATCTTTCTTTTGTCCTTGGCTAAAGATGGTGCTTAAGGTAATGGCCTGGTCCATTCTCTGTTTTCCTGGGTAGTTCCCATGTATACAGGAGGTATAGATGTTATTAAACTTTTGTTTGTTTTTCTCCTGTTAACATGTTTTTTGTGTTTTTGTTTTGTTTTGTTTTTTATTACAGGAGTGTCTCAGCCAAGAACCTAAGGGGGTAGAGGGAGAATTATTTTTCCTTTCCCACACTATCATACCTCTCATCTGTTCTTCTAAGGGCTCACTCATCTTCCCTAAAAATCATTTACTATCCTCAGAGACCTTCAGCCTCTCTCCCCCTCTCCCTATTATCATAGTATTTAAACCTGAATTCCAAGCCACCTCAGGGAGTGACTCATTTTTCCTTGGGTTTTTCCCATGTATACATGAGGTAAACTTGTTAACAAACTTCTGTTTATTTTTCTCTTGTTAATATGTCTTTTATTACAGGGGTCTCAGCTAAGAACTCAGATGGGTAGAGGGAAAATTACTTTTTCTCTTCTACAATACAACAATAACTGCATCTCTTTTTATACTCAGTGAAGTTTCTAGCATTCATAAAAGAGTTTTGTATGCTTATGTGTTTAGAATATGGCTTATACTCCATGTAGTCTGAAGATTTCCTCCCTAGAAAAAGTCATATGCCATTGATTCAAAATAATTTCATGTGGAAAAAGTTACATTTGCGAGAATGTTAATTTGGGTAGATTCACCTGGAGGCTTAAAAAGAAGCACATTATAAAATTAAAAAAATAATCTTTCTTGAAGCTGTAATGTGGGGAATATATACTGTTGATTATTTTATATAGCTATTTGTGCTATTCTGAAATGATTACTCTTCCGAGTTTTCATTCCTACCCTCCTCTGATGGCATGCTGGAACTGATTACACACATGTAAAATTTAATCTTCTTCCAAGTCATGTGTTTTACAAGTGCAGTTTAACTTTGGGCAATTACATTTAAAATTAAAGGATTTCAACTGAAGGGAAGTAGATTTAGACTATATGAATTCAACGACCTTTCATTTTCTTAAGCTGCATCTAATCAAATGGATGTATGAAACCTAAATACTCTGCATTTTGCCACCATTTCTCTTCTCTCTCCCACTGAAACAAGGCCCCTACATAATAATGATTTTGGACCTTTTCCCCACATGCTGCTGTTAACAATACCTCCCAGTTCTTTTGCTGAGTTGCTTTTAACTTTTAAATAGATGGTTTAAAATCTGTGCAGGGCTTCCCTGGTGGCGCAGTGGTTGAGAGTCTGCCTGCTAATGCAGGGGACACGGGTTCGAGCCCTGGTCTGGGAAGATCCCACATGCCGCACAGCAGCTGGGCCCGTGAGCCACAATTACTGAGCCTGCAGGTCTGGAGCCTGTGCTCCGCAACAAGAGAGGCCACGATAGTGAGAGACCCGCGCACCGTGATGAAGAGTGGCCCCCACTTGCCACAACTAGAGAAAGCCCTAGCACAGAAACGAAGACCCAACATAGCAATCAATCAATCAATCAATTAATCAATAAAAAAAAAAAAATCTTAAAAAAAAAAAAAAATCTGTGCAGATCTTTGGTGTACCTTTTCCTTAAGAAGAAAATGTATATGAGAGGAAATATTTATAAAAGACACCTGTAATAGAGGACTGCTATCTAAAATACACAAAGATCTCTTAAAACTCAAAGATAAGAATATAAACAACCTGATTAAAAATGGGCCCAAAACCTTAACAAACACCCCACCAAAGAGAATATGCAGATGGCAAATAAGTACACAAAAAGATGCTCCACATCATATGTTATCAAGGAAATGCAAATTAAAACAATAATGGGACCACTACAAACCATTTAGAATGAACAAAATTTAAAACGCTGACAACATCAAATGTTGATGAGGAAGTGGAGCAACAGGAATTCTCATTCATTGCTGGTGGGAATGCAAAATGGTACAGCCACATTGGAAGACAGTTTGGCAGTTTCTTAAAAACTAAATATACTCTTACCATGCCATCCAGCAATTTCAATCCTTGTTATTTACCCAAAGAAGAAAATGAGTTGAAAGCTATGTCTACACAAACACCTGCACACAGATATTTATAGCAGCTTTACTCATAATTGTCCAAACTTGGAAGCAGCCAAGATATCCTTCAGTATGTGAATGGATAAAGTATAGTATTTCCAGACAAAGGAATATTCAGCACTAAAAAGAAATACACTATCAAGCTATGTAAAGACATGGAAGAAACTTAAATGCATATTACTAAGAGAAAGAAGTCAGTCTGAAAAGGCTACATACTGTTTAATTCCAATTATATGACATTCTGGAAAAGCAAAGCTATGGAGGCAATAAAAAGATCAATGGTTGACAGGAGTTAAGGAGAAGGAAGAACTGAATAGGTGGGGCACAGAGGATTTTTATGATGGTGAAATTATTCTCTGTGGTACTATAATAGGGAATACATGTTTTTATACATTTGTCCACACCCATAGAATATACAATACCAAGAGTGAATCCTAATGTAAAAATGGACTTAGTGTGCTAATGATGTGTTGGTATAGGTTTATCAGTTGTAACAAATGGTACCACTATGGTCAGGATGTTGATAAAGGGGGGAGGCTATGCACGTGTGGGGGGTAGGGAATGTATGGAAAAATCTCTGTGCTTTTATCTCAATTTTCCTGTGAACCTAAAACTGCTCTACAAATTAAAGTCTATTTAAAATATATTTATGTATATATTTATATAGGCATATATATTTACCTTCAGGAACTTCTGGCTGTGATGTGCTGGTAAATGTTTAACAAGCAGAAAGCAAAACAAAACAAAAAACATCACTGATTTGTACCATTTGCTGATGTGGGGGAGGAAGATATTTTCCTCTACCCTTCTGGCTTCTTCTGGATAGTCTAAGAATCAAATTGACATGAAACAGATGAAACGGAAAAAAATCATACAAAGGTTTAATAATGTGAGAAAAACCCATAAAATCTGAGCAACTTGCCAAAATGCCCAGAACCTTTACTTTAAATACCATTTTCAGCTGAAGACAAAAGAAGATGTTGGGGATAGTGGTTTGGGACTTCAAAGGAGAGGAAGGTAATTGACATGGAGATGGAAAAAAAATTTTTGGTAAACAAATGTTTCTTGGGCCATGCAGAGACAATGGGACATAGTATGGACTCTGATCTCTAGGCCCTGTCTAGTTTCCCCCACCAAACCTAGCTCATCTTCTCTGTGGAGATCTCTGGTGATAGCTCTATTACAGGGACAGGCCCTCTATCTAAATTCTTCAGGCAGCTAATGGGGAGGTAAAAAGAAAGACTTCCGGAGTCTTCTGTTTCTTAAAAATTATCAGCCTACATTAATCCTCATGCCAGAGACACATTTGGGGGTGGCAAATTTTGCTCTCTTCACTGATTTCCATGGTGTAAATACCTCTACCTTGGCCAATTTCTAGTTACCAATGTGATGTCACTGAATGAGAAGTTGGGAAGATATACACAGTAGCGCACCATTTTATAGTACAGTTGATCCTTGAACAACATGGAAGTTAGGGGTGCCAACCGTCTGCACAGTACAAAATCCACATAGAACTTTATAGTCAGCCCTCTGTATCCTCGGTTCTGCATCCAAGGATTCAAGCAATTAACAATCTGTAGATTGTGTAGCACTGCAGTATGTATTTATTGAAAAATATCCACATATAAGTGAACCTACTCAGTTCAAACCCATGTTATTCAAGGGTCAACTGTGTTTCCACCATACTGTTACATGATACAACAACGCAAATCATTTCAAGAGCATAGACAATGATAAAGTGTAGCAAAACAATTAGGAAGTGATATGTTTTGAGCATTTATTATCTTTGCTTTTAATATAATTGATTTAATTGTACATTTATATGATTTCATTTTAAATAATGTCTGTGTTAAACAACTTGCTCACAAAATTTAACAGTTTTTGTGGGCCAGTACATGCTGGCTTTAGCACTCTGCTGGAAAATCTAAAGGGAAGTACTATCGACTGCACTTTGGGTTGTAAACAAAGAATGTTGCCCACCATTCTAGTTCTACAAGGATTAAGTTGCAACCCACTGCAGTTGCCCACTGACTGTGCACCCTGAGGGAAATTCAAGATGGAGAGAAACGGAATGAAGCATTCTGTGCTTCTGAATATATAGGCCCCTAGATTGATGAAAGAACTTCAATGACTCCACTTTCTTGCATCTTCTCATACATAAAAAAGCACTAAAATTATTAACTTGAGTTATCTGTCCTTTGTGATTAGCAGTAATGTATTCCCCAGCCAAATGTATTTCCCTGCTCTTTGGAGCAGTTCCTCAGAACTATCTGAGAGACTGCCTCCTGGGGTATAGTCGTCAGTAAATTCCCTGAATAAAACTGAAACTCACTGCTCTTACATTGTGTTGTTGTTGTTTTCAGTTGATGTTTTTGGTGACCACAAAGGGACCCAGAGCAGACTTCTCTTTAATCTGAACTCTATGAGGACCTGCAGCCTTGGTGCTAGTAAGGGCCCCTGTGTCTGTTCACCTCCTCAGTAAGTTCAGACAAATTTGGGTGAGTCTCTCCTTGTTTTGAATGTCCTGTCTTGGTTGATGATCTTGAGTTTTATTTGGTGGTGGATGAAAAACTATAGCAGACTACTCAAGTGAGAGATACTGAGAAAGTGCTCTAATGAGAGACACTGCAGAAGAGCCTGGTTGAGAGACATGGGGAATATTTTGCTCAGCTGAATGATACTGAGGAGGTTTGAACTGGGTGATTAGGTAAGGGGCACCAGATAACCTCTATCAAATACCCAAAATGGGCTTATGTACATACAGAACTTGCAAGTACTTACTTAACTGGGGACTAAGGAAATCTCACCCTAAAAATGGCCAAGATGAGGCTCTTTTGGACATTCCAAAACTGGTTTTTTGCATACACAATTAGAGAAAGCTGGCTTGATAAACATCTCTTCAAAATTCTGACCCTACGAGAACCAAGTCCTTCTAGGAGGAGTTTGCATTTCTCTCCCTGCGCCTTTGTGATATAAATTTTCTACCAAGGTTCTCAGGAACTTTTATCTTACTCTTATATAGACCATCTCCAATTCCTGAGATGGCTTTTAACCTTTGTTTTCCAGGTATAAGAAAACAAAGCTTAAGCTATTAATAACTTACAGCAATTTGGCAAATTATACCTATTTAAACAGAATTGAAACATTTATCTTTCTATCTGATTCCTCCAGAATTTGAAAACTCTTAGTGAGTATTCTTATTTTCATGGCAATATATTTGTTTGCATCAGTTCAATAAGAATCTGTTCTCCTTATAACAGGACATACTTGGAAACATTGGTTATATTACCTTGGCTTTGACCGGAATGTCATATTTGAGGATATGTCATATTTGAGAATATGCAAAAATCAGATATGACCGGATAGCTTTAAAGAACTAAGGTGGACTTTATGGAGCCATAAAGCCCCTTGGAAAAATAACCTGGTAATTTGCTTATATGGCTTCCAGTAACTTTATCAGGTGAATAAGGAAGGCCACTTCCTGGCAGGTTCAGGAATCTCAAGATATTTGGGCAACCTCTAGAAAAGCAAAATCCACCCAAGTCTGTAGATATTGCAGGCAGAATCCAATGACAAATCCTTGGTATGCTTTTCCTGGTCTTGAGAGGCCTTTTAAAAGTTCAATCTTAGTTTCCTTATGAAAAGGTCCAGCAAAGTCAATTTAAAAGAGCCTATGTGATCAATTACAGTTATGTAAATAATTGGGTCAAGTTTACTGAAACCAGATTTATTTTGCAAAAAATCAGTCTTAATTTGGCAATATTTGGTAGAAATGAGGGTAATTTTAGAGAGAAAAAAATGTTTCAGTGGATATTAAGTTCTAGTGTTGTTAATTATTTTTGAGGTTTTATATTTACTGCCTAAGACTCACTTCCTAGGTGTCTCCTTGCTACTATGTTGCAATATTGTAAGGTTTAACTGAATTATTAAAAGGACATCTAATTTCATTTCTGAAGCTTCTCACAGTAATCTATCTTTAGATGAAGGTTAGATGTCTTGGGACCTACAACCAGGAGCTTATGTACAATGGAAAAGGCATAGTTTAAAGGACTGTCTCCGACCTAGATGAAAGGACCCTTATCAGGTTCTCTTAGCTAGCTCATGCCCAGCAAAACTGAAGGGACTTGACTCTTGGATTCATATTTCTACTTAAAAAGCCCCCCTGCACCAGACTCGTCTATAGAGTGGACCACTGACTTCAAACTCACCTAAAACAATGCTCTAACAGAAAAGAAACAACACTCATGCCAGGAACAGAAGATGATATCAAAAGTAGACAGCTATCCCAAGATGCCGGACCTGATGCATATGATTATTCATAATGTTTTCTTAATTTCTTAGACTTTTGCACATGAATCAAATGTGTTTCTATCATGGGCATACACCTAGGCAAATTTAAAAAATCAATACAATTGTTGGGTTTGTGGTCAATTACCTACGCCCAGTAATTCTGGTTTACCTTGGAGAATTTCTCTTCTCCAAGGCACTGATAAGGTGGCCCTTAGAAAATTTACTTTAGAAGAAAGATGCTGTAGTTCTGTTTTGTCCACAATTGATATTACTAGACGGGATCCTTTCACTTAGCCAGTTAATCATACTTGCTCTAAACATGGCCATAAATATGAATTTTCTTTAAAGGTCACTCAAGCTCAATCAGAGCAATGAGCTAAATTTCAGTTGAAGAATATTACTTCCCAATTATTAGAAGGGACCCTCCCTCAGTTATCGAATGAATTTTTATGGCTAACACCAGCTTTTGTTCATTTAAGTTTAAAGTTCCTTATGTTGGCAACGGTTAAATCATACTACGGGTTATCAGCTTAATTAACACTAGGAAATTGGGCTGGGTGCCTTATCAACCATGCCACTATGTAGTTCTCCTTAAAGACAGTGATTGATATGGAATAGACTGGGTCAGACCATCGAGGATATACTGGACCACACCTAATGAAAGTCCTTGGCTTAAATTCTTACTTATGACCTTATCAATGCTACTAGCTATATTATTTAAATCCTGCCAATCTTACAAGATTGCTGTTTCTTTGTGTGACTGAACCTATGATAAAAATAATGATGACTAAGTGACTGGAAACAATTGATCAAATACATAGTTCTATATAAGATCAAATGATTGTAATAGTGTAACTCTAGATATGAAAAGAAGCAACAAGACCACAACTGGCTAGTAAGACAGATGCTCCAGAGGCTTTTATGGCTGCCATTAACAGGGTAATAGCACAGTAATAGCACATTGAGTGGCCTATCAAAGAAATCCTCACTTGACCTAGGAATGAGCCTTCCAAGGGCCCTGGGATAAATTGGTCATGAAATGCCTCCCAAACCTCATTCACATGACCAATAGGGGCCACGATAAACAAACAATATTACCTGGCCATTCCAGTTCTACAGGATTAAGTAGCAACCCAGCTCAGTTGCTCACTGACAATGCAGTCTGCGAAAATTCAAGATGACAAAAAAAGTGATGAAGCATTTTGTACTTTTGGATATATGGGCCCCTAGATTGTTAAGATGCTTATCTAGGAAAGAATTTCAATGACCCCAGATTCTTGCATCTTCCCGTACACAGAAAAGCATTAGAATCATGAACTTGAGATATCTGTTTTTTTGTGATTAGCAGTAATCTTTTTATGCTTGACTACATGTATTTTTCCAGCCAAAAAATAAACAAATCAGATATATACTGTCTCCCCCACTCCCCACCGCCTCTTCAGAGCAGTTCCTAAGAGCTATCTGAGAGGCTGTCTCCTGGACTATAGTCCTCAGTAAGACCACTGAGTAAAACTGAAACCCATTGCTCTTATGTTGTGCATTTTTTTTAGTCAACAGAATTTTGATGTGCAGGCCAGTGTTTAGGATTCTGAACTGTTAATATTCCTTAAATAGCAAATGAAATCATTTTCTTTATCCTTGGTATGTTTATACATTACTTTAACATTAATAAGTTGGTCATGTTTTTGCACATATTCCAGAATGGCACGGATTTCAAGAAACGCAAATTTTTGAGTGAGTATGGTTAGATATTTAATCCCACTAGACAGGGAGCTATCTGCCTGAGAGGGAGAAGAGGGCAGTGCCTCTGAAATGCAGTACATTCTTAAGCCTAACTGCCTGATGCACATCTTTGCCCCTCCATTTATTTTTTGCTTTAGGAAAGTTATTTAAGTTCTCTGTATCTTTTTCATTAACTATAAAATGAGTACAGTACTCATTTCCCAGGGTTCTATGCTATAGCTATAGCACAGATGTATGAAGTTCTTAATAGCTATCATTCGCAGTTGACTTTTGTGAAGTTTTCCCTTCTTAGAAAATATCCTTCTTTCTAAGCTTTCCCATGTGCAGATGTTGGGGAGGAAATACCATTTCCCTTTACCCTTCTAGGTTCTTGGCTGAGACCTCCTGTAATAAAAGACAGATTAACAAGAGAAAAACAGAAGTTTAGTAGCATGTATATCTCCTGTATACATGGAAGATACCCAGGAAACTTATTAACTCCCTGAAATGACCCAAGCTATCACCTTAAATACCATCTCCAGCTAAAGACAAAGAAAGACGTTGGGGGAGGGGGTGATGGGGAAGGACCAGTTATGGGAGGTTAGCTGAAGCAGCACAGAAAACAAGAGTATGGTTGTTATGCATATTTAACACCTTGCCTTCTCCACTGATAAGAGTTCCTAGCACTTTAGAGTCATTCTTCTTTTCTAGGTACAGAAGGGGAGACTGTTACATTTCCTAATCAATTTAAACTTATAAGATTTCCCTTATAAATGTAAATGTCTCTTATGAAAGGATAACTTCTACTCAATTTTCAGAACTTTCTCTGAGTCTGCTTTTTCTTAAAAATATTCAGCTCAAAATAATCCTTATGCTAGAGAGAAATATTCTGGGTTAGTAAATACAGCTCCCTTTCATAGGAATTCCCTGAGACCTCATGAAATAACACTATCTGCTGAGGGGTCCTCAGAACTGTATCCATGTAATTTACTGTATACATCACTGTCTTTCACACCAGTTACCTAGTTGATGGGAGCACAGTCCCTAATGGTAGACTCACATTAGAGTAGTATATATGTTCTTGTCCCTCTCTAAAAACACAGTGACTCCTCTGCCTTCTCTACAATCTCTCTCACGTCTGCCAAAGTGACTTCCTAATTTTTCCATCTCCAGGCAAGCACTCAGGTTCCTTTGTGTACCTATCTTAACTTCTATAATGTTAATGTTTCCTGTGGATAAAAGATGTGCCTTATGCCCTCGTTTTCTTTTCCAGACCCCTGCTTATTCTTACTATGACCAACCACTACTCCTTTCTTAAGAAATTGGCTATTTTCTGCTTTCCCAATTAAAGAGGTAGTGGTTTTATAATATTAAAAAAAATAACTAAGTGATTTGGCAAAGAGACTAGAGAGGTGTTAAAAACTGAGCTTCCTTCTAATATGGATGTCACAGGGTCATGGAAGTCCAGAAATTTCATAGCAGCCTTCATTTCCATAGCTGAATTTAAAATAACTAAAAACAAAGAGAAAGCTTATTAATGCAGAATAAAATTTTAAATTTTAGATTCTAGTGTTCACTTCTTGGATGCAGTATTTTTATAGTCACTGAGAGGACACTTTTATTAAAATTAAATTTTTATTAAATTTTCAAACATAAATGCCTAATATCTCCTTCCCATTCATCAAATATCTCCATCCTGCCTTCTCACCTGAACAAAGGCTATCAGTAATGGTACTCTCAATCCTTTAGCTTTATGATACTAGAAACACATAGCTAGTTCCTTTATTGTTTCCTTTATTTTTTACTATTTGCTTTGGAAGTAGGTTGTGTTGGAGATCTTCTCAGCTATCAATATCATCCACTCTCAGCATGAGTGTGTGTCTGTGTGTGTGTGTATGTGTAGAGATTCTCTTCACGGAATTAAAAAATTAGAGTGCATGTGTCTGATAGTAATTGCACCCATGTTTTTTTGTACTAGGTAAGTTATTAATCACTAAGCATGACTAAAAATTATTTTACTAGAAGATCCAACACCCCCAACTGGATTTCAAATACAAAAAGAAGAAAATACACATTAGTTTCATTCTCTTCAAGGCAACAGATAAATAACATAACAAAACAATGCAGGGGATTAGGATTTAAAAAATAGGACTCCTTTGTATTTTCTCTCTAACAATGCTGGATTGGCACCAGATTTTGAGAAAGTCAATTTAGTTATTTTTTAATTTTCAACTTTTATTCTGATTGACTAATTTTATCAACAAGAGCTGGCAATATATTTTCCTAATCCATGCATTCGATTTTCTTTCTTGGATAATGGGAAGGAAGTAAAGATATCCCTGTTGAAGTGCTCATGTTACCTCATACAACCAGGAATGTTTATAGCAACTTTAAATTTGGGATAATTAAGCCTCTGTAACACTTTTTTGCTGATCAATATTCATCTTTATTTTCATTCAGACAGTGTGGTGGACAGTTCCAAGATGGTGTCCAGTGAGCTCTGCCTTTTGGTACTGATGCCGTCTATTGAGTGTGGGCTTGATCTAAAGGCTGGCTTCTAATAAACAATGGACAACAATAATGGGATGTCACTCTTGTAATTAGGTTACAAAAATACTATAGTTTTTGGGGTATTTTCCCCTTGAATTTTCATCTCTCGCTCTTTGCCTTACTTGCTCTGTGAGAAGCCAAGTGGCATGTTGTGAGCTGCCCTATGGAAAGACCCACCTGGCAAAGAAATGATGTTTCTAGCCAATTGCCAGTGAGGACCTGGGGCCTGTCAACAGACATGTAAGTGAGATTCAGAGCAGATCTATCAAGGGCTAACACTTAAACCTTGTGATGTTCTGGTCAACACATTGAATCCAGCATAATTAAGACATTCTGAGCTGAGGCAACCAGATAAATGCTCCAATCCATGACCCACAGAGACTGAGATAAGAAGTGTGTATTGCCTTAAGTTTATGATGTTTGTTACTCAGCAATAGATTATAATACCATCAGATTCTCTGCTTTTCTAATAAGTCTCCTATCAATTTACAATTTTTTCAAATTCCACTCTGTTCTGTCAATGAATATACATAAACCACAAGTCTAGGGAAAAGATCTGCCATCATTCTTTTTTGGTACTCTTTTATTTCCCATTTATGTTACAAATAATATATTCATTAAATATAAAGAAGTTGGGGATTTCAGGCTGGTCTTTTTTATTTCACCAGCTATATTTTCCTTTAGAAACATCAGGTTCTCTCAATGAATAACAATCTAGTAAAACAATATATTTCTTTTAAATAGACTAGCATAGACATCTGCATGAACTATTACTTTTCTTAATTACAGAAAAGAATCAATAATAAAGTCAATTAATTTAAATCGTATTGGCATCCCTTTGTTAAAAAAGACTCTTCAATTAAGATTTTCATCCAATAATAAACTAGACCCTTAACAGATAAAGAAATGAGAAACTGAACTATGTTAAAAAGAATATTGGAAAAGTTCTGAGTCATGCAGTGAAATCCTTCCCATATAACACAAAGTCTTAAAGAGAAGGCATGAGTGGATTTTTATTGGGATACATAGTTCCTAGAAGGTTTTAGGAAGTTGAAGATATGCCATTTTGATTGATTCTCCAATCTTGTCCCAGTAGAGTGCAGTGGAAACTCTCCAAAGCAGTGGTTATGAAAGCAAACAGGGCCCTGTGGGGTTCCTTGGCATGGAAGTCTTTCCATGTCCCCCATTTCTTGTTTGTAGGGAACAGACTCCAACCTCCATGACCTTCCCTGTGTCCCAAAGGGCAGATTCAAACGGTTGCTAACAAGGAAGGGAGGGGATGCAGAGACAAGGGAGAAGCAGCCAAGAAAAAATAGTGCAGACTTGGGGCAGTGTTCTGGTTCCCTCTCAAGGGATACAGATAACAATGTCTTTTGAACTCTTTATAGAACTAAAACCCCCAATAAATGGAATATGTCAGCATTCTTCATTCCAGAGAAGACCACCTGAGGCCAGATTAAAGGAACCAAAGAAGCTCATCAAAAGATTACCTGAAACCAGATTAAAGGAGTGTAGGCTCTGCACACACCTTAATCTTATCAGCAACCCTACCCTTGAACCATTGCTATAAAAACTCCTCAGTGATTCCTCCCAGGTTGGGACACACAGTTTTCAAGGGCAGGAGCCTGCTGTGTCCCCCTTTGCCTGGCAAAGCAATAAAGCTATTCTTTTCTACTTCACCCAAAACTCTGTTTCTGAGATTCGATTTGGCACCGGTGCACAGAGGCCAAGTTTTCGGCATCAGTTATCTATTCTTAAATGTCAGTTTGAAGCATGTATAAAATTATCCAGCTGTATTTGAATATTTGATGGGAAAAATACAAGAAAATACTTATTATTTGTACATATTGTAGAATGATTATATTCACTGTTTCTAGAGAATTTGGTTCTAAATTTAAAACTATAACATCTCAGTTGTAAAACAGGAAAAGTATTTTGCTAGATTTTTCCTGGTAATAAAGAACTGAGTGCCAGAGAGAAGTTCAGAGGCAGAGCCTCCAGAAGGAAGTACATTTTCCTCAGTTTTATCTCCCAGAAAAGACTTTCTCAACATCTTTCAAGGAGGATAACATTATTTTTTAAAATAGAATTTAATGAAAAGTGAATAGAATTTTAAGGATATTTCTTATAGCAAAATATTTCTTGATTGAGGAAAGTGTTTATATACCTAATATTAAGAGGTCTTTTTATGCCCAAACTGATTTGGTTAAATCAAACTCATTTGTAATTTCCTGTCCTATTACATTTGATTTTTTTAAATGCTGCTTTTTTTTTTTCTAATTTATGAAATCACCTGCTCTTCAATAGTTTTTTGAATTTTATTTATTTTTTTATACAGCAGGTTCTTATTAGTTATCCATTTTACACTACGTCAATCCCAATTGCCCAATTCATCACACCACCACCGCCACCACCACCCCACCACTTTCCCCCCTTGGTGTCCATACGTTTGTTCTCTACATCTCTGTCTCATTAAAAATGCTGCTCTTTATTGTAAAGATATTTACTATTGGACATCTGTAATCATTATAAGAGATAGATAATAGATAGATAGATAATAGAGATAGATAATAGATTGGTATATTCATAGGTGATAGATGTATCTATATCTGTATCTTTAGCTCTTTCTATCTATCATATAAAGGTATTTTAACCTTAGAAATGTACTTATAGACCTAGGACTATGCTGATGACATTAAATTTATTTATCATTTTAGCATTTTTCTAAGATTTCTCAAGGGCTTCTTTATTACAACAATAGATTTGATAATATTTTCAAATATATGGGGAGTTCTCAAGAAAACTGAAATTTGTGGAAAAGAATTCTGGGAGAATAATTGTAATGAAATACAACAGATAATAAATTCTTCTGAATATTCAATGTACTCAAAACAATATTTCTTTCAAACTTGAGACATAATTTAGTTTGTCTTGTAACATCCAGATAAGTTGTAAGAATACATATTTAAAATAATGTTATAGAAAAATAAGGATAAAATAAGAAAAGGACATTAATTTTATCTGATTTATAATTATTGTAGCCTACCAACATTACTTTTTTTCAAAAAAAAAATTCTTCTTCCTTATTCAATACTATTGGCAAAGCTTAATTTTTACATGAGGTTTAAATGTCAAAATGAACTTTCTTTTAAATTGGTCTATTTTTCAATATGAAGGTTTTTTCTCCTGAACGAATGGTTGTGATTGCAAATTCAATTGATATAAAAAAAAAACTAGTACTTAGGGGAAAAAAAATAGGAAACCATCAGGACATTTGACAACAAATTATTTGCTATATTGTGCTTAAAAAGAACAACTACTCAGCCTTGAAGGAAAGTGCTTAATGGACAAAATGACCCAACAGGGACTAAAAACACAGTCTATAAAGCCAGAAGAAAATCTGCTGTTTTGGATAATGTGACAGAAATAGCATTACTTGGAAGAAATTATTCTTTATCTACTCAAAGTTAACCCCCAAATTTTTGAGTTTTGCTTCCTCTGAGAAAATATTCTAATTTCAACATAGAACTCTCACTTTATCTTGACTTATAAATTATTTATCTAGTTCAGAAAATGAAAAAATTTAAGCATTTTTGATTTAAAGAAAAGGTACAATAATTTTGAAGTAGGATTATGTTATTTTAAAACATACTGTTTAAAGAAAATACTCTTTCTGCATGCTGTTTAATGTTTCTATGAATAAGATCAGAAACTAATTGCACTAAAGTTATTAACATCCCATCATGAACCCTCAAATCATTTTCAGTAATGGTAATCAGAAAATTAAACAATGATGAATGGTTACATCTGTAGGGGAGCAAAATTTGCCACCCCAAAATGTGCCTCCTTGGCGTGAGGATTAATTTAGGCTAATTATTTTTAAGAAACAGGAAGTCTTTATTTTTACTTCCCCATTAGCTGCCTAAAGAATTTAGATAAGGGGTCTGTTCCTATGATAGAGCTATCACCAGAAATATCTGCAAAGATGGGCTAGGTATGGTGGGGGAAACCAGAGTCCACTCTGTGTCCCATTGTCTCTTTATGGCCCAGCAAACATTTGTTTACCAAACATTTGCTTTTCCATCCCCATGACAATTGCCTTCCTCCCCTTTGAAGTCTCAAACCACTACCCCCAACAACTTCTTTTGTCTTTAGCTGAAGATGGTATTTAAGGTGAGGGCTTCAGCCATTTCTATGATGTTGGGTCCCATGGTAGGCTGCTCCCTAATGTGCCTCAATGGCATATATTTTGAATTAAATTTACTTAAGAAATGGCCAAAACGAGAGGGATTAGACCCTCCTTTTTGTCTCCCTGAAGGGTGGAAATACAGTTAAGTTCCCTACATATGAATCTGCAAGTTGCGAACTTTCAAAGATGCGAACGTGCGTTGAAGACCTGATAGAACTGGAGGCCCAGAAAAAGGATGAAGAGAGACAAGAGGAGGAAGAAGTAACTGAAGAAACAAAGAAATTCACGACGCAGGAAATGGCAAGGGGATTTTCTTTATATGAGGAGGCACTGTTAGCTTTTGAGGCACAGGGTCCGAACATACAATGGCACACGAAGGTTGCTGCAGCTGTTCTGAATTCAATCCAGTGTTACTGTGTCATCTATGATGAGAAAAAAAGAGCTACTACACAGACATCACTGGGTTGTTTTTTTCAAGAGCGTAGATAGAATTGAATCCAGCAAGGAACCAGAACCTGTGCCATCAATGTCAGGCATGAGTGAAATTGCAGCTTGCCCCCTCCATCTCCTGTTGCTGACGATCCTTCAGCTCTACCATTTCCCACCCCCTCTCCCTCCTCCAGTCCGTAAATCTTCTTGCCTGTTCACTCAATACCAGCCCCTGTATGCCAGCTGTTGTACTGTACTACTGTACTTTTCAAGGTACTGCACTGTAACATTAAAATGTCTTCTTTATTTTCTGCGTTTGTTTTTTATGTCTTATTTGTGTGAAAAGTATTATAAACCTATTACAGTACAGTACCATACAGCCGATTGTGTTCGTTGGGTGCCTAGGCTAACTTTGTTGGACTTATGAAAAACTGGACTTACGAACTAGCTCTCAGAATGGAATGCGTTCGTATGTAGGGGACTTACTGTAAGTCTCTGATGTGAAAGGTGCCCTCCCTGCATCCGGAGGTAGAAGGACACCTTTATTACCAGAGATGGGGAATTCAGGCCAGTAGCCTATATAAACAAACCTTGTTACTTCTTTAACTCACTACTGCAAGCACAATTTCTGTTTAGATTCTTCACTAATTGAGCACCCAAAGCTTAAGTTTCTTTGTCCTGTCAATTCCTCACAACTTTATCATTTCTTTGTCTAAAAAAACATAAAAGCTGCCTATTCTGGCCACTTCATAGGTCCCATTTCTATGAGACCTTCATGCACATGAAATAAAATTTGTTTCTTTTTCTCCTGTTAATCTATCTTGTATCAATTTTATTATTAGTCCAGCCACAAGCAGTCAAGAAGGGTAGCATGGGATGCTTTCCCCTCCCTGAGAGTTACTCAGTTTTCCTGGCTCTCTCCCACATACACATGTAATTAAATTTTTGTTTTGATTTTCTCCTATTAATCTCTCTCATGTTAATTTAATTCTTAGATCAGCCATAAGAACCTAGAGAGTAAAGGAAAATGTTTTCGTCCCTGACATGCAAACTCATATATTTAAAATATTTCATCTAAGTGCATTTTTTGCTAGACCAGGATCATAGGGAGCTATCTTACCTTTTACAATTCCTTGTTAATATACAAATTTTAAAGCTTCAAGTCACATGTTTAAAACTTGAAAATGGTAGCAGATTGATGCCCAGTGAGAGTATATGCCTTGGTTATAGCTATACTAATATAGTAAGTAATGTAGGGAAAAAGTCTTCAAGAACATTAAACTAATCAAAACAGACAAGCTAGAAGTTTTATGATAAAGACAGAGCTGTGACGTAAATAGGTAATGGGGTTGAATGATACTGGGTTGGAGAAGGAAAGAGAATAAACATGCATCTCATTATATCTACTTGTTTCAAGCACTTTATTAGGCACCTTCTATTTTTTATAATAATAGAATGATAGTGTAGATGATTATATTCATTTTACAACTGAGCAAACTGTGGATAACTGATGTTGCTTAGCCACAGTAACACAGTTTATAAGTTTTAGATCCAATTACTTGTAGTACCTTGGATAAAATACTTATACAAAGTTTGCCTGGGAAATTCAGAGGAACTTGTCATTATACAAACTCATATGTGTGACTCCAAAACTTCCTATACCTGACAGTTTCATATGAGCAAAACAACAATGAGATGTGAAGTATTATAAATGTGTGTGGGTAATGCGATATGGCAGGAGCTTGGGCTATAAGATAGTAAAGGAGTTGGATTAAAAGGCGGGCTGTATTTTTCCAGGTTAAAGAAAATCTTAAATACCAATGTAAGAAACTTTGACTTTATACTGCACTCAATGGGGAGTCATCAAAGTTTTGACCAGATGGTAACTAAATCAAAACTATGATCTAGATTTGTGTATTCCTCAACTTGCTCTAGGGAAAACACATTCTCTAACATGGCATCATTTCCAAAAATTGTACAGCTGAAATGCATTATACTGCAGTTATTTTCATTTAGAAGTTTAACTAAATTAACAATTAAAATATTTAATTTAGAATTAAAGTATAAGATAGCTCATAACAATAGTAATATTTCCATCAAATTTCTGTGTTTATTTTCTTTTAAAAGTAAATTCTAAAATTTATTTTTAATGATTAAATGTAAAATATTACCTATAATAAAGTTATCAGTCCCAAAGGGAGGAATTAGAAGAATATAGGTGGACAATATTTATAGAAAAGTCAAGGTTTATGGTAAAGTGTTTTAGAAAAAATATCTTGGAATAAGTTTTGAGGTAGAACAGAAACATGGAAGTGTTTTATCAGTCTTTCAACAGATTTATGAAATACCTTCTACATGCCAGAAATTCTTCAGGGTTACATACAGCAGTGAAGGAAGTCCTAGACCTCAGTGACCCTTTATTTCAGCAAGAGGAAGACATTCAATAAGCAAACAAATAAGAGAATAATAAAACTCTTATATACAATAAAATGGGTCAAAATAATAGGAAATTCAGGATGGTGGTGATGGTGGAGTATACTGCAAAATAGGATATTTGAGCAGAGACCTGAAAGGTGTGAGGAAGTGAGCTACAAGCTTATCTGAAAGCCAACATTTCAGGCAAAGGGAAGAGCCAGTGTACAGGATTTAGCCAAAAATGTGCTCAGAGTGTTTTAGCCCTCCAAGTATACTTGGAGTGTGTGACAGAGTAAAGTTTGCGAGAGGGGAGGGTGAGAGCAGATGAGTATTAGGCTGGTAGCTTGGGGAGGCCAGAACATGTAGGATCTTGTAAGATGTTGTTTGAATTTTGCTATTTACTGTGAGAAAGGAATTCATTAAAGGATTTTTATGAGTGACACAATTTTAGTTACATTCTGAAAGAGTCATTATGGGGGCAGAGTAGGGAGCAGGGGCAAAAATGGGAATTCCAGTTATAAACTATTGCAACAATCCAGATAAGAGACAGTGATGGCTTGGAACTTGATGGTAGCAGTAGAAATTCTGAGAGTAGTAAAATTCCAGATATGTTTTGAAACTTAAGCCAAAAGAATTTACTGATAGATTGGATGTGGTGCATGAAGGAAACAGAGGAAACACAGAATACTCCAAACGAAATAGAGTTGATGAGGAGGAGAGGATTTGAGTGAGCTAAGTAATTAATATGTTAAGTTTGAGATGAGTAATAGACATCTACTATAGATGTTGGCTACTTTGTTGTATATGAAGGTCTAGAATTCAGAGGAATAGTCAGATTTAGAGATATAAAATGGAGACTCCTAAGAATATAAATAACATTTACTACTTAAGATTTAATGGGGTCTCCTATGGAGTAAGCATAGTCAAAGAAGAGAAGTCCGAGACCTTAGTCCTGAGGCTTTTCAACAGGTTAGAGGGAAAAGGAAAAAAAAGCAAAAGAAGTAGCAGCAATGGAGGTAGGAGGAGAATCAAGAGAGACTGATGTCTTGAAAGCCAAGTGAAAAAAAGAGCTGATAATAGAATAAGTGATCAACAGTCTCGAGAACTAAAATCATTGGATTTAGCAATGTGCTGGTCACTATTGACCTTAACATAGCTGCTGGAATGGTATGGAAGAAGGTCTAATTATACTGGCTTGAAGAGTAAATGGAAGATAATAAATGGAGGCACTATTCTCAAGGAGTTTTACTGTATAAAGATGCAAAGAAATGGGGCATTAACTGGAGAAGAATGTGTGTATAAATACATATATTAATATGGCCTATTATATCAGGTTTTTATCACAACTGAAATAATCCAGCAAAGATAAAAAATTGATAATGTAGTAGAGAGAGGAGAAATTGAGTAGACAAGAGAGAATGAAATGTAGTATATAGAAATATGAATATTTTGTACCTAATAACAGATATAAGTAGGTGGTAGATGTGATCTTAGGAGTGTGTGTGGAAGTTCTCTTTGAATACTTCTATTGGGGTTCATACTGTATCCCTATTGTCCTTTAAAAAAAAAATGAAATCCACAGATTGAATTGTTCTTTGTGAAAAACATGGTTTTTAGATTAATGAAGAACTTTAGGGTTTTTTTTTTTATTCTCAAGCCAGTGCTTTTTAAAAAATGATTTTAAATAATTAATATGTATCGCTTAATAGAAAGATTGATAAATATATATAGACATTATTTTAATGAATCCCTCTTTTCTGATTTGTTTTCAACTTTTGTGAATGATATCATTAATTTTCTCACATTCTCTTTCTCTTTTCTAACTGAAGCATGCTAATTCTCAAAAAATATAGTTATTATTAGAAAAATAAAATGGGAAATGTAATTTCTTGGTTGACATCGCTTTACGACATTGAGACTTCAGACATCCTTTGTTTTTATGCAAATCGACTCTTCAAAATTTTGTTCAAATGTGGAAAAGCATTTTACTGTACATAAAAAATGAGAGGAGCCCACTTCATTCTTGAATAATAGTTCTCCTGAAAACATGTTCTCAGGAAGACATTCACAAACATATGTCTGATACTAAAGGGCTTTATTTTAATTTTCAAATGAGGTCACCTAAATGAGCCAGGAGGATTTCCAAAGACTTGGTTTATTTCCTGGTAAAATTGCGTAATCTCAAATTATGCACTGCTATGGTTGTGGTTACCGCCAACTCTAAATCTACTGATCTTGGGGGGAAATAATCAACAAAACACCCAGCATTTTCATTACAGTGGAAAAACTGAGCACACAAAAGAAAATACTTTAAGTAGGTAAATAAGACCTAGTGTTCCAGTTACAACTCTATCTTTTGACATGGGGTCAACTCTGAGATGCTATTGTAGGGGAGAAAACTTTTCCTTTCTTCCCTTCTAGTTTCTTTGGCTGGTCTAATAATTAAATTGACATAAGACAGAGTAACAATAGAAAAATTTAATTTGTATATAGAGGAGTGCATAGAAATATGAGACTTAAGGAAGTGAACAAAGCAGGAAGCTTTTATACCTTTTTACAAACAAATAATAAATTTGTAAAGAATTGACAAGACAAAGGATTTTGGGTATAGGGTAGTAAATTAGTAAAGAAGTTACAAGGTTTGTTTATAGACTATTGTTGGCCTTGAATTCCCTATCTGTGGTGATAAAGATGTCTCTCTACTTCCTGGTACAGGGAGGGTAGTTTTCACATGGGAGTTTTATTTCCTGCTTTCGGGGGGACAAATGAGGGTCTGAGTGTCTTTCTTGAATCAGCTGTTCTTAAGTAAACTTACTCAAGATAATCAATATGCCAAAGTGGTACATTTTGATTTGTCCTGTTGCTCTGAATCTCATCATTATTTAAGCAACAGGACAAAGCTTTCTTCTCAGAGAAAAGACCAAAAATAGAAAAGATTATGTCACCAAACATCTTTAAGTTATTTTATTTTAATATATTTTATGGCAGTTTTGAAAGAGCAAACTTATAATTTAATGATTTTTTTTTAACCACTGGGTGTTTGGATATTTGTTAATGCTCCTCACCTTCCGGACATCAACTGCTATTTGAAGAAACTGATATATTGCCACCACCATCTAAAATGAGACATTTAGAATTACTGAAGCATGGAAGAAAAATCAAACTTATAAGAAATGGCAGAAACTTTAACATCTAAATATTGATTTTAGATGAACAAGTACTAGTATTTACATTTTAGTAATTTATTAGATGGCAAGACAAATTTCTTGAACCATATTGAAACAAATAATTTTAAAAGAAACTTTTCAGAGCAGGGAATAACCACATACATACACTTCATTTTTATTGCTACCTTTTAAGACCATACTATTAATTAGGGAGAGAATATATGGAAAACAGTGACAAGGATAGCAATAAGAATGAGCATATGTTAGTTCTAAACTTTTTGAGATTAATATAGGAAATTTGTATGTGTAATACTGATAGGATTTCTGTTCTTTATTTTATGGTTTTAAGTAAAACTTTCCTTTTATTTATCTGAAATGATTCCTGGAAGATATGGTTATGGATATAGACATAGATATTTTTCCATTTGTAAAAATACTGTAAATGAAAAACACTTTGGATATTTTTATTTTTTATAAATTAAATATCCATGGAAGTAAAAACAAAAGTTTACTTGGTGAGCACAATATTGATAAATTCATCTACACACAAGGCTTAAAATTTTGATCTTCTAAATTTAGGTCCTAGGTGTAGGTCTTCTATAATCATAAACTAATCAGTAGAAAACCACTAGTAAGCTCCTATAAAAGCATACCCATAAATCATTCTATAGAGTTGATAGGTTCTAAGAAAATCACTCTAATTATTATTATCACTGCTATTATATTTTGAGATTTATAGTTTCACCATGATTGAAGAACAACAGAAATACAAAAGGAAAGTATTTCCTTCTCTGAGAAGTCAGAGTATATTATTTTATTTTGGGAAAAAAATATTAATTTCAGTGTTTTTAAAAAATGACTAGAAAAATAAAGGTGAGCTATTCAAATAAAATCATCTCAGAAATAATGAATTCAGGTTTTAGTATATTGAGAATGTTTTCATGTTTTCTGCTGTAAAAGAACCAAATTATTACATACTGAAATGATACCAAGCAAGAAAAAATTCCAGAAAAATATTTTGTTTGGGAGATTTTTGACTATACTCATACATATATATTTATAGAAAAAAATGCTGTTACATAGGGATTAATTTTACCATGTATATTTTCTTTTACTTAAGAAAGGGGAGAAGTAATTAAAATTGTTGAAAATAAAAAAGAATACACCTTTAGGGAGAGTATATGGAATGACTGGCTTTGAGGTGAAACTAGTAAATTTCCTTTAGAGCAGAATTTGAAAGCATAGAAGGAAGGAAGACCACTGTCTTAAGAATATCAGCACTTACTTAATGCTTTCCTCTCTAGTTTGACTTCCTATTCATGGAGAATTGAAAATAGAGATGATTTCTTCTCTCTTCTAACACCCATGTGAAAAGAGGTAAGTGAATCAAAGTCTAATTTTTGTTTGTATTTATTTGAATTACTCTATTTAACATAATTTGAGAATGATCTATTTTTTTTAACTACAGGTACCTACATAGAATGAATATTGAAAAGTATGAGAAAGAAAAAGAAAACAGGCCAGAAATATAGTATAGAATTATACAAATTAATTTTCATCATTTTCCACTGAACTGCATTTAGTTTTAGCTTTTGACCATATTTACTATAGACTAGTTCTTATGTAACACATTTGTTAAAGGAACTGTTAGCCCTTAGTAAACTAATAAGGACTTTTGGATGTCAAAATGTGAGTCTTCCTCACAGACACAGAGAACAGACTTGTGGTTGCCAAGGAGGAAGGGGCTGGGGGAGGGATGAACTGGGAGTTTGGGGTTAGCAGATGCAAACTATTATATATAGAATGGATAAACAACATGGTTCTACTGTATAGCACAGGGAACTGTATTCAAAAATCCCAAGATAAACCATAACAGACAAGAATATTAAAAAAAGTATACATATGTATAACTGAATTACTTTGCTGTACAGCAGAAACTAACAAACACTGTAAATCAACTATACATCGATTTAAAAAAAATGTGAGTCTTCCTGACTCTTCTTTATTTCCATAGAAGTGAATTATTTTTTCTTTTTAAAAACTTATGTGAACAAAAGCTGTTGTGACTTTGAATTAAGAGATACAAACTTCCAGTTGCAAAATAAATGAGTCATGAATATGAAATGTACAGTGCAGGAAATATAGTCAATAACTATGTGATATCTTTGTATGATGACATATGGTAACTAGACTTATTGTGGTGATCATTTTGAAATGTATAGAAATATCAAAACATTATGCTGTGCACCAGGCACTAGCATAGTGTTGTAGGTCAATTATACTTCACACTCACAGAAAAAGAGATCAGATTTGTGGTTACCAGAGGTGGAGGGCAAGGACAGGGGGAATTGGATGAAGGCAGTCAAAAGGTACAAACTTCCAGTAGAGGATAAATAAGTACTAGGGATATAATGTACAACATGATTAATCTAATTAATACTGCCATATGTGTATATGAAAGCTGTTAGGAGAGCAAATCCTTAGAGTTCTCATAACAAGAAAAAGAATGTTTCCCTTTAATTTTGTGTCTATACATAAGATGATAGATGTTCACTAAACTTACTGTGGTAATTATTTCATAATATATGTAAGTCAAATCATTATGATGTAAACCTTCAACTTAGTGCTGCATGTTAATCATATCTCAATAAAACTGGAAGGAAAAATCATCTGAACAAAAGCTGCTGTGAGTTTCAATAACCTGTAATTCTACAAAAAAGCAAACATTTCCTCTGAGAATGTTCATAATACATTATTTTTTACATTATTTATATAATATAAACCATAATATAAGAATATTCAAGTGACTATTTGAAAAACTTCTTGTCTGATCTTTGTACATGCTCTGTCACTAGTCCAATTGTTAGCATGACCTTGGTTGCTGGCTTTATGATTTTATCCTAAACCAAAGACAATT
The DNA here is from genome assembly GCF_949987535.1 of Balaenoptera acutorostrata. Taxonomy (NCBI): domain Eukaryota; kingdom Metazoa; phylum Chordata; class Mammalia; order Artiodactyla; family Balaenopteridae; genus Balaenoptera; species Balaenoptera acutorostrata. The sequence continues at coordinate 60,572,987 of NC_080075.1, forward strand.
TTAACTTGTCATATTTTTATAATATATATCTTATTTATTGATTTCTTTATATAAAATATTGCTGGAAAAGGGAATGAAAGGTTTTGTGGTGAGTATAGATGTAAAAATATTGAGGTCATCAAGAGGAATATAAAATGCTGTATTGATCAATATCTGAGTGTGTCTGGACAGACCAAGGTGAAGAACAGTTTTACTTCCAAGATGACTACACAATGGTGTTTCTGCCAGGAGTCAGACAGGCGGAACTAATTACAACAGGTGCTATAATTAGGGAAAAGATTACTACTTTAAAATTAACCCCAATAGCAAATTTTCAAATTTCTTGTTTTAATAAAACTACACATGCAAAAGATTGAGCTCTTTGAGAGGGTATCACATGTTTCACTCATTTTTTAAATTTCTTGAAGCCTAATAAATTGTTCATCACCTGTCAGATGCCAACTAAATATTTATAATATAATGGAGTGATATTTTACCAGAAACCACATGAGTCCATTATGAAATATTTTACAACCAACAGGAAAGCCAACCAAACTGATATTAAATATGCAGCTGAAAGATATATCTGAAATATTGTTTTGGAAAATTACACATTTAGACAAATATATGCACAGTGACTAACTCTCATTATTCTGTACTAACTGCCCTCTCTAAATATCAAATGTTGGATGATTTAAAATTTTAATTCACATAAAAAAATAGAGGTCCAGACAAAATAACATTATTTCTTCCTTTAAAATGTTCTATTTTATCCTTAGGCTTCTGATGTGACTTCTCTTTCTACCAATACGAATTTGAAAAGAAGGGCACTTTTTACATGCTCATTTTAATGGAATGGAAAACCTATAATACAGTACTTCATTAGCATAGTTTATGAAAAGAAAAGTGCAATTGTTACTTGATGTGATTGTGCCTTTCTCTTCTGCTTTTTTTGGTAAGTGATGCAATGCATTCTCTTTTAGAGTTCTACATGACAGCACCTTTTACTACATAATAATGAAAAATCATTGAGTGAAATGGTGAATTCTGTTTCTCAATGAAAAACATATTCTGTTGCAATCAGTACACAATGCATTTTTTTAAAAAGTGTTCCTTGTATGTTCTTACAGGGAATTTGGAATGACCAACATGAACTGATTATTTGAAATGATAGGGCTCTTTCCTGAGACTCCATCTCACAGAAAATAAGAAAATATTTTAAACTTTAACATAATTTCTACTGTTTTTAACAGAATTGTCACATTCAAGTCACAAAAGTAATTATAGTAGATGGTGCTTCATAGAAATCTTAAGTCTCTTCAAGTATTGGAAGATGCTTTCAAATACTTCTTAAATTCCTTCCAACCATATCCTTTTTCATAGAAAAGGTCTAGAACTCTGGACATAGCCATGTTTATTATCAAGCATATGTTTTACAAGTGATTGGTCGAGGGTGATGAAACCTAAAAGCATGGACTCTCCGAAAGAAGATTTAAAAACAAAACAGAGATATAAAGTATTTCTTCATCATCATCATCGTCACTAGCATGTGTTGAGCATAATGTGTGAGGAACAATTTCATGTCACCTCTTTTAAACTCCATGTGCTAGATACTTCTATCACCTACATTTAACAGATGAAAGGATTGAGGCATTGACAGGGTAAATAACTGTCTATGGTCTCACAGATACTAAACGGTGGCTTTGGAATTTATATCCACGTACTTTGGTTGCAGAGTTCATATGCTTGATGATTATACTCTATTACCTCGTCCAATTCAACGTTTGAAACACAACAAGGTTTAGATATTTTAGAGTCCCCCTTCCCCCCAGAGTTTGTTAAGATTTGTTATTCTGGAAACACAGATGATTCCTTGAGGACAAGAAAAGGAAACTTGAACTTATCGTGAAGATTTTAAAAATTACAAATGCCAGCCTGAAGTCAAGGCACCACTTTAAAGGTTAAAAGTAGCTAAAGGTTAAGAAGAATAGGAGCTAAAACGTGTCTGCAGCATTTGAAAATAATATAAAGCAAAGATGTTTCAAGATCTGGGACTCTGCTAATTAAGGACATTTTTCCTCTGGGAAATTTATGTACTATCTTAAGTCAAGGATTGCCATGATTAAAAATGTAACTGTTCACTTTCTACCATGATTCTTTGTGAGGCAGAGTGCATATATTAAAAGAAGAAATAGTTGGAATCTGGTTTTAAATACAGTTAAATGAAAGGATTACATCTCAGTAATATTGAGGGTTTGTATCTTGTGTTTGTTATGGTTTCCATTTTAAGCAGAATTAAATGAGGGGAAGGGGCTGTCTCCCATAGGCAGACATTGGAAAATACATTCTATTATTTTTTAAAAGGATCCTATATGGTGAGGGCTAGAATTTGAATACCAGGAGATAAAATTACATGTGGAGAGTTGCAAGTCTATTTCATAAAGAATTTTGCACCCTAATATGGAGTGAAGTTAGAAGTGATTTTAATTTTAAAAGGTAGGGCTTAATGTTTGTTACTTTTTAATTACAGAAGTAGAATTTTTCATTCAAAAAGTTTCATGTGGATCATTACTGACTAGAGGGTCAGAGGTTGGGAAAATACGTAATTCCTAAATTTCAGAATGAGAAACTTGTCACAGTTTTGGGTGAACTTCTCCATTTCCCTGCTCTTGAGTACCATCAAGTGTAAACTCTCAAAATAAAATGGTATAAACTTGCCTTGAAGACAAGTCCCCCAGATAGACTCACACACTGAATTAAAAGTAGAAAATTTCATAGGAACACTCAGTCAGAAAGTGAGTGCTCTCTTGTTTTGCCCTGGGGCTTTCTGCTTTATCCATTCACCACCTTCAAGTTTTACAGAATTCTGTTACGCATAAAAAGAAAAGAAAATCCATGCTACGTTAAAACTGTCCACCGAAAAAAGAAATTTTTATTTGGGGGGAATTTATAGATTCCTGCCATTCAAAATGAAAATTTTGGATATTTATTAACTTGTTTGCTATTCTTGCCAAATTATGAATTTGGGAATTAAATTAGTATGACTTCCATTTCCCATCTGATACAGTAAGAAACAAAAGGAGGGAATATTTTGGAAAGTTATTCTACCTAGAAAAAAAAAGTTTTAACCCTGAATTAGTGTAAATTGCTTATTATATTATTTATTTTATAGTTCCATATCTCATAAGTAATATAAAATATGTAATTTTACATTCACCTTTTTGTAAAAATATGAAGAGAAAATAGATTTGAGCTGAAAATTAGAACTCAACAAGTATTTTTTAAAGCAAATGTAATTGTTCTTGATCATCCCTCCATAGTAGCACTCACTTATTCACTGGCTTCATGAAAACAAAGACATCACAATTTTTCTTTGACTATTTCCAGGAGGATTAAAACTAAAATGGGCTGCAAAATACTGCTGTGAGCCTGGCTGTGAATTAAATTAATTGCAAAGTAAGTACTTTATTCTGTGTTTTAATATCTTGTTTATTTTTTAAACTTGAGGAGTTTTTATTTAAATCCATAGAAGACAACCTCAGTTTTATATTCTCTCAAATATCATATATTCCAAGAATATACTGAAGACAACTTATTTGACCTTAAAGTAGAAAAATGTAAACGAATGTAAATTAACAAACATTTACCTTAATACAGAGTGGGCATATATATTTTAAGTGAGGCAACTGTCCAGTACTGAATTGTTTACCATATGCCAAGATAATCCAAGTCTTAATTTTGATTATCACATAACTATATAAAAATTTAATACACACATACACACAGAGGCAGTCCTTATTTTGCGCAGTTTCAGTATTCGTGACTTTTAGTTACCATGATTTAATTAAATAACACTACTCCCCAGTAACACAGTTCAACTTTTAATTACTATATATTAACTGTGAATAAATGGATAAAGTACAAATATTACTACTAGTTCTTTGGCACACAAATCGCCGCACAAATAACAGAAGTGTATCGTGATTGATGACCAATCATGTTACTTCTTTCAAAGTCTGTCCATGAGTGGTCACTGCTCATCTGTTAGGTCACGAACTAACAGCATATCCCAGCAAAAGTGATACCAGTAAAATACTCCACAATAAAGGAACTCTCAAGGATATTTCAAAACATTGAAAGCACAGACTAAATGTTGGAAGCTAATCTAAACCTAGAAAGAATTTATGACAATTTACTAAGGCATATAGAAAACATTCTTGCTTCATATTTTAAGTTATACAATGAGAAGAACAAAGCAAGCATTTGGCCAGAATGCACAGCCGCTGCTGGGGGAAGCCAGCCCTGCCCACCAGTGCACCCAGAGTAGTCAGCTCCATAGAATCAAACTGATCTACTTTCTCACACTATATATAAAAATAAATTCAAAATGAATTGAAGACTTAAATGTAATACGTAAAACCATAAAACTTCTAGAAGAACACATAGGCAGTACACTCTGACATCAGTCTTAGCAATAATTTTTGTGATCTGTCTCTTCAGTCAAGGGCAACAAAAGCAAAAATAAACAAAGAAGATTATATCAAATGAAAAATCTTCTCCACAGTGAAGGGAATCGTCAGCAAAATGAAAAGGCAAGAAACAGAATCAGAGAAGATATGTTCAATGATGTTTATATGCAAAATATATAATACTCAATATCCCCTCCAAAAAAACTATTTAAAAATGGGCAGAGGTGATATCACATTAACACAATGAAGGATAAAAATCACACAATCATCTCAATAGATGCAGAAGAAGGATTTGACAAAATTCAACACCCATTCATGATAAAAACTCTCAGAATTCTGTTGTTTTTCTATGTACAAATCATGAACTATCAGAAAGTTAAAATAAATCCCATTTAAAATTGCATCAAAAAGAATAAAATGCCTACTAATAAACTTAACCAAGGAAGTGAAGGACCTATATTCTGAAAACTACAAAACATTGATAAAGGAAATTGCATAATACAAAGAAATGGAATGATACCTCATGCTCTTGGATTGGAATAATATTGTTAAAATATTCATACTACCCAAAGCAATCTACAGATTTAATGCAATCCCTATCAAAATACCCATGACATTTTTCACAGAACCAGAACAAATAATCTTAAAATCCATACGGAAACACAAAAGACCTTGAATTGCCAAAGCAATTCTTGAGAAAAAAGAACAAAGCTGGAGGTAGCACGCTCTGACTTCAGACCCATATTACAAAGCTACAGTAATCAAAACTGGTACTGGCACAAAAACAGATACATAGATCGGTGGAACAGAACAGAGAGTCCAGAAATAAACCCATGCACCTATGGTCAATTAATCTATGACAAAGAAGGCAAGAATATACAATGGAGGAAAAAAAAGTCTCTTCAATAAGCTGTGCTAAGAAAACTGGACAGCTACATGTAAAACAATGAGATTAGAACAGTTCCTCATACCATATAAAAATATAAACTCAAAATAGATTAAAGACCTAAATGTAAGACCTGAAACCATAAAACTCCTAGAAGAATACATAGGCAGAAAACTCTTTGACATAAATTGTAGCAATAATTTTTGAATTTGCCTCCTAAGGCAGGAGAAATAAAAGCAAAAATAAGTAAATAGGACCTAATTAAGTCTAAACGCTTCTGCACAGCAGAGGAAACCATCAACAAAATGAAAAGACAAACTACAGAATGGGAGAAAATATTTGCAAATGATATGACCGATGACCAACAAGGGGTTAATATCCAAAACACATAAACAGCTCATACAACTCAATATCAAAAATAAAAAATAATAAATGGGCAGAAGACCTGAATAGACATTTTTCCAAATAAAATGTACAGATGGTCAACAGGCACATGAAAGGATGCTCAACCTGGCTGATTATTAGAGAAATGCAAATCAAACTAAGAATGAAATATCATCTCTTACATGTCAGAATGGCTATCAAAGCATCTACAAATAACAAATGTTGGAGAGGGTGTGAAGAAAAGGGAAGCCTTATGTACTGTTGATGGGAATGTAAATTGGTGCAGCCACTGTGGAAAACAATATGGAGGCTTTTCAGAAACTAAAAACAGAACTACCATATTTCCCAGCAATTGCACTCCTGGTTATATATCTGGAAAAAATAAAAAACACTAATTTGAAAAGATACATGCACCCCAATGTTCATAGCAGCATTGTTTACAATAGCCAAGATATAGAAGCAACCCACGTGTCCATCAATAAAGGAATGGATAAAGAAGTGGTATGTATATTTATGTGAATATCACTCAGCCATAAAAAAAAGAATGAATTCTGCTATTTGCAGTAATGTGGATGGACCTAGAAAATAATATGCTTAGTGAAATAAGTCAGGCAAAGACAAATACTGTATGATATCACTTATATGTGGAGCCTAAAAAATAAATGAATGTGTACAGCAAAACAGATACAGAGTCACAGATACAGAAAACAAACTAGTGGTTGCCAGCGGGGAGAGGAAAGGAGGGAGGAGTACGAGAGGGGTAAGGGATTAAGAGGTACAAACTACTATGTGTAAAATAGATAGGCAACAAGGATATATTGTGCAGCACAGGAAATTATAGCCATTATCTTGTAATAATGTTTAAGGGAGTATAAACTAAAAATACTGAATCACTATGCTGTATACCTGAAACCAATATTGTAAATCAATTATACTTCAATAATAAAAAAAATTAAAATTTAAAAATAAGGTAAAAAGCTCAAAGCATTTCATCTAGATCAGGAACAGAACAAAAATACCCACTTTCTCTAACTTTTATTCATGGCCTACAGACACATGAAAAGGCGCACAATGTTTCTAATCATCAGAGAGATGCAAATCAAAACCACAATGAGATAACATCTCACACCTGTCAGAATGGCTGTTGTCAAAAATGTAACAAATAACAAGTATTGGCAAAGATGTGAAGAATTGCGCACTGTTGGTGGGATTATAAATTGGTGCAGTCACTGTGCAAAACAGTATAAAGGGTCCTCAAAAAATTAAATATAGAACTACCATTGAATCCAGCAATTTCACTTTTGGGTATTTACCTAAAGAAAACAGAAACACCAATTTGAAAAGATATATGCACCCTATGTTTATTGTAGCATTATTTATAATAGTCAAGACATGGAAGCAACCTAAGTGTACATCAATAAATGAATGGATAAAGAAGATGTGATATGTAATCAATGGAATATTGCACAGCTATAAAAAATAATGAAATCTTGCCATTGTGACAACATGGATGGGTCTAGAGGGGATTATGCTAAGTGAAAAAAGTCAGATTAAAAAAAAGATGATTAACACATGATCTTACTTATACGTGGAATCTAAAAAATAAAGAAATCAAACATACAAAACAAAAAACCAGAATCATAGATACCGAGAACACACAACTAGCTGCCAGGGGGGAGGAGAGTGGGGATGGTGGGAGAAACAGGTGAATGGAATTAAGAGGTACAAACTTCCAGTTATAAAAGTAATGTCATAGGGATGTAATATACAGCATAAGGAATATGATCAATAATACTCTAATAACTTTATATGGAGACAGATGGCTACTAGACTTAACATGGTGACCATTGTATAAAATATTTATACGTTAAATCACTATGTTATATATCTGAAACCAACACAATGTTTTTTCAACTATATTTCAATTTTAAAAGTTTTTTGATGACATAAAAATTTTTTAAAAATTAAAAAGAACAAAGCAAACACTGTTCAAACTACCCTTGATATGTTTTTACCAGTAAATAAAATGCCGGCATACTTCAGAGATGTGGCAGGTTTGGTTCCTAACCACTGCCATAAAGGGAATATCTCAATAACGTGAATCACACAAGTTTTTTGGTTTCCCCATGCACACTAATATCTTAAGTACGCAATAGCATTATGTCTAAAAAAAAAAAAACAGTGTGCATGCCTTAAACAAAAAACATTGCTCAAAAATACTGACCTTCATCTGAGCCTTCAGTGAGTTGTAATCCTTTTGCTGGGGGAGGGTTTTGCTTCAATGTTGGTGGCTGCTGAGGGCTGGGGTGGCTGTGACAGTTTCTTAAAACAAGACGACCCAATAAAGTTTGCCACATCGATTGACTTTTCCTTTCACAAACGATTTCTCTGGATCATTTAATGCCGTTTGATAGTTATTTACCCAGAGTAGAACTTCTTTCAAAATTGGAGTCAATCTTGTCAAACCCTGCTGCTGCTTGTTCAACTAAGTTTATGTCATATTCTAAATCCTTGTCATTTCAACAGTCTTCACAGCACCTTCACCAGGAGCAGATTCCTTCTCAAGAAATCACTTTCTTTGCTCATCCGTAAGAGGTAACTCATCATCCCTTAAGGTTTTATCATGAGATTGCAGTGCTTCAGTTACACCTCCAGGCTCCACTTCTAATTCTAGTTCTCTTGCTATTTCCACCGCATCTCCAGTTACTTCCTCCACTGAGGTCTTGAACCCCTCAAAGTCATCCAGGAGGGTTGGAATCCGCTTCTTCCAAACTCCTGCTAATGTTGATATTCTGACCTCTTCCCGTGAATCACAGATGTTCTTAATAGTATCTAAAATGGTGAATTCTTTCCAGAAGGTTTTCAATTTACTTTTCCCAGATCCATCAGAGGAATCATTATCTATGGCAGCTGTAGCCTTACCCAATATCTTCCTTAAATAAGAAGACTTGAAAGTTGAAATTACCCCTTGAACCATGAGCTGCAGAATGGATGCTGTGTTAGCAGGCATGGAAACAACATGAAACTCATTGTACATCTTCATCAGAGCTCTTGAGTGACTGGTTGAATTGTCAATGAACAGTAATATTTTGAAAGGAATATTTTTTTCTGAGCAGTAGGTCTCAACAGCCCACTTGGTCGTGGCCCATTGATAAAGCACAGGCAGAGCAAATTTAGCATAACTCTTAAAGGCCCTAGGATTTTCAGAATGGCAAATGAACACTGGCTTCAACTAAAAGTCACCAGCTGCGTTAGCCCCTAACAAGAGTCAGTCTGTTCTTTGAAGCTTTGAAGCCAGGCATTGACTTCTGCCCTCTAGCTAGAAAGCCCCAGGTGGCATCCCCTTCCAGGATAAGGCTATTTTGTCTGCAATGAAAATATGTTATTTTTTAAAATTAATTAATTAATTAATTTATTTATTTATTTTTGGCTGTGTTGGGTCTTCGTTTCTGTGCGAGGGCTTTCTCTGGTCGCGGCGAGTGGGGGCCACTCTTCATCGCGGTGCACAAGCCTCTCACTATCGCGGCCTCTCTTGTTGCGGAGCACAGGCTCCAGACACGCAGGCTCAGTAGTTGTGGCTCACGGGCCTAGTTGCTCCGCGGCATGTACGATCTTCCCAGACCAGGGCTCGAACCCGTGTTTCCTGCATTGGCAGGCAGATTCTCAACCACTGCACCACCAAGGAAGCCCGAAAATATGTTATTTTGTGTAGCCATTTTCATTGATTATCTTAGCTAGATTTTCTGGGTAACTTGCTGCAGTTTCTACATTAGCACTTACTGCTTCACATGCACTTTTGTGTTATGGAGACTAATTAAAAATACTAATTTAAACATTTTTCACAGATGACAACTTTCTTACTACATATTGATGGGTTTTGTTCAAACACTTTCATTTGTGTATATAAACCTTTGATGCTACATGGTAGTACCATGGTATTTTAATCATTATGCTATGATCAGAAAAGAAGCAGTGCAAATTTTATGTATGAATTATGCATCGCCATTAAATGCATATTAATTTATGTCAACAAACCAAAAATTCACAGAGCTCAGAAAGGGAAAAGTAAATCATTAGATCTCCACAAAACAGGTATGCTCTTAACATCTTAACTCAAAAATGCTTGCTATATTCATTTAGTGGGAGAAAAGAATTATTGCTGAAGTTTTAATTTAATTTTATTTTTTGGTTTTGTAGTATTTCTTATAGATGTATAAGATGTATAAGAGCTGTATGTCATACACACATAGTTTATATGTGTATAGGTTAAATATTATTATAATGAGAATAGTTAAAAGTTATTTACCTTAAAAGGAATTTTTAATTACTCAAGTTTGAGAAATATGTAACAAGATCTTTGAAAATGTTGATAATTTTGTCATAACTCTATAACTCATAATAATACTTCTGTTAAAAATAGTATTTTATTAAAATTCAGTTTAGAAGTATAATTTTTGAAGTCATAATATTCTCTCTGTTGTTTATTATAAATACTTAATATTTTAGTGATATTATAAACTAAGCAGGGTTTATTGGATTGGCTTGCCTTGATAAATAACTATGACTTCAGACACTGAGAAAACCCATTCTGTTTGTAAATCACAACTTATCAAATGTATTAGAACAAAAACAATTCACAAATGCTAAGTATTCACAAACTGGTAAGTATGGTATGTGTTTTGAAGAGCTGGCAGCCTCAATATACTTTTTGTGAAAACCGGATTTTTAAAAGATATTTCTGACAATTTCCAACTCAATTGTTGGTTGAGTTAAAAAGTTTTTTTTAGCAACTGGGGTATATAATGAGAAAACTGAAGATTGAGAACATTCCATTGGTCCATTTGTTATAGCTAATGGTATACCAGTATAAAGGCATTTCCTGATGATTTTTTTCATGCCTCTCCATTTCAACAAACCTGAAAGATATAGCTCATGCCTCCAGTGGAAGCAAGCAAGCCAGCTGGGAATTTATCCAACTTTGAAAAACAGGAAAAACAACAAAACAAGAATGTCTATTAGAGAAAGCCTTTTTTTTTTTAATTGAAAAATCATTGACATACAATGCTGTGTTAATTTCAGGTGTACTAAATAATGATCTGACATTTGTATACGTTATGAAATGACCACCATGATAAGCCTAGTAACTATCTATCACCATACAAAGTTATTACAATATTATTGACCATACTCCTTATGCTGTATATTACATCCTCCGTGACTTATTTATTATATAACTGGAGCTTTGTAGCTCTTAATCACTTATTTTGCCTACAACCTCCTACTCCCTTCCCTTCTGGTAACCACCTGTTTGGTTTTTTCTCTGTATCCATGAGTCTGGCTTTGTTTTATTTGTTTGTTTGTTTTTAGATTCCACATATAAGTGAGATCATGTGATACTTTTACTATCTCTGTCTGACTTATTTCACTTAGCATAATGCCCTCTAAATCCATCCATGTTGTTGCAAATGGCAATATATCATTCTTTCTTATGTCTGAGTAATATGTCATTGTGTAGATATACCACACCTTCTTTATCCATTCACCTATCAACAGGCACTTAGGTTGCTTCCATATCTTGGCTATTGTAAATAATGCTGAAATGAACATTGGAGCACATATACCTTTTCGAGTTAGTGTTTTTGTTTTCTTTGAAGAAATACCCAGAAGTGCAATGGCTGGATCATATGCAAGTTTTATTTTTAATTCTTTGAAGACCCTCCGTACTGTCTTCCATAGTGGCTGCACCAATTTACATTTCCACCAACAGTGCATGAGGGTTCCCTTTTCTCCACATACTTGTCAACTTATCATTTGTTGTCTTTTTGATAGCCATTCTGACAGGTGTAAGGTGGTATCTCATTGTGGAGAAAGCCATTTTTTTAAAATGGAAAACATGCATAACTAGAGGCTCTCCCTGCTCTTGATTCCCTTTTGCTCCCAACCAACAACCAATTGAATGGGCCTTGCAACCTTGGACTACTTCTGTTCTATGGGCAACATAAAGATGGCATTTCCTAGTTCTTAGAAGGGAAGTGTCCCAAAGTGAATCCTTATGATGATTGGTTTAGTGAAGAGCAGATTATTTTTGTGGGGAAGCTGATCAAAGAAAGTTATTTAGGACTTAAACTGGAAATATTCAATAATACCTTTAGTGTGGTCAGTTAGTTTTACACATTGAAATCTGCTTAAGATTAATTTTTACCAATTTTGCAGAAAGAGAATATGAAAATGGCTAACATACTAGATGTAAATAAGCCACATTTGAGCTTCATTTTATGACTTGACTGTTTAAAGAGTATATGAGCCAACACTATCTAAGGCAAGATAGCTTAATGATTCAGGAGGCCAGACTCATTTCTTTATTTTCACTGACTCATGTGTTGACTTCTGCAAGTTATTTCCCCTTTCTGAATCTGTTTTGTATCTTTAAATGAAATGGATAGACTAGCTCTGACATTTTCATCCAAAGCTTCCATGGATATACCTCAGAGGTCTCTAGGGATCACAATGGAGAGTGATTGAGCAGAGGTCTACCTACCAATCTCTCACCCTCATACTCATTCAACATAAAATACTGCCATTATATATTTATATACTGGGTTTAGTGGAAGTATTTTTTAGAGAAAAATGGACCTAGAAATATGTTTTTAAGTGCTCGTAACTATGAGAATGGATTCTATGGTGCCTTCTAACACCTGTGATTAAATCTACTAGCAATGGAAATTAGCATTCAGAACTTGTTATTACTGCTAATAATGACACCACCATGTCATTAAAAGACAGACATTTTGATATAATAAGTTCCTGCCCTTAAAACTAGGTTGTGAGGCACACATTTGTTTATAAGTTGGCTATTTGGGAGATGGAAAGCATTTTTCCATAGAAACAGTTTTTCAGGTGAAGTGGTTAGGCTAGCTGGGGGGAAATAAAGAAAAGAAAAAAAAAAACTAATTTAACTGCTAAAGTAAAAACAGTCTGTGAATGAAAACTATTGCCTGCCATGTTAGTTAACAAAGGATGTTGCAGTCATCAAGCCATCACCCTACAGCTGCCCCCAACAGTGAGCCCTGAGGCAACTCAGGATGGAAACAGGATGCCCGCCATCAAGCCCTCAGCCACTGCACCCACCACCAAAGGTGCACCCAAAGGGGGCTCAGGATGGGAAAAAAACCAGGATACTGACCCTAGATACCTCAGGTGCATATCAAAGGAATGATTTCAATGAGCCCAGACTCTTGAATCTTCCCATACTTAGAAAAGCTCTAAATTCCTTAACTTGAGATACCTGATTTTCTTTAACTAACAGTAACCTTTTGAGGTTCCGACTACCTGGTCTTTGTTGCAAAAACTCCTATATATCCCGGTTCCTCCCTTACCTCTTCGGAGCAGTGGGTCAGAGCCACCTGCGAGGCTGTCTCCTGGGTCTGATGTCCTCAGAAGGTCCGCCTAATAAAACATAATTCTCAACTTTAGGTTGTGCATTTTTTTTCAGTTGACAAGTCCATTTTACAATAAAGAAGAGTGAGAAAAATACATAAGCTGCAATTAAATTTCAGGAAGAAAAACAGTATTGTAGATTGGCTTTTTAAATCTTTATTTTTAACATTTGAAGACAAATGACTTTAGAGACATTTAATCTATTTCACTGTCTTCTGTGGTTTCAGAAGTTGTCCGGCGAGAAATGATTTGAAAGACAACTCTTTACTGATATTGGCATAGTGATTGTGAATTAAAAAAAAAAAAAAAAAAAAAAGCCGGTAGTCATTTAGCTTTATTCAGAAGGAGAGATTTGCTCAACGTCATTTAAGTCCTGATATTCCTCTCCAAGCTAAAGCAAACTAAAAATTTTGAGTTAAAAGTGGGGGAAAAGAAAAAAGAAAAAAACCAAAATAAATAAAATTCTGATTCTAAATTTTTTAAAAGTGGGATAAAAGACAGTGACAATAGCTTTCTCTATCTAACTATCCTTACTTCTGTTCAAATGCATGAATTTCTAATCAGAAGAGGCTAATAACCCTGGGAGTAGCTCTATTAAGACAGGTGGAATGCTTATACGTTTTAAAAGTCTTCCTGGGGTAAAAAGTTTTTAAAAGATCAGTAAATGGAGATCTAGAAAAATAAAATTTAAGAGAATCTAAATATCTAGATAATTTTTCAATATAGATGCAAATATCTATTATTTTGAGGGCTATTAATTCTACTTAACTAAAAATATCATATTTAAAATGTTTTCCAATATTCTCTAGAAAAGTCTATTTCACTTATGCTGTAATATTTTCAGGCTAAATATTGTAATGGATGAAGATGGTTCAGAATCCATGGCTCATTAACACATTCTTCAACATTCTGAATAAATGGGACAAACTTTAAAAGTGATCATAAACATTTCTATAAAATTCTGTTTACCAACCTTAGTTTTTAGATGTTTATATCTTCTTCATCCTCTAACAGTAGAATAATTGGGCATCCCACAAAGATTTTAGTTTCCATGAGCCTAATTGTGGAAAATGGAAATTTCATATCATTATATTCCAAGACTATATTTATCACAGAGAAATTTACATGATCATTCTGACCTAAAGGTTAATACACATTGGATCCTTTGCATATATTCTGAAACCTTGCAATCATGAAGGAAAATTTTAGTAATCTGTAATCTGTATTGTTACATCATTAAAATAAAAATTATCCCATACCTTTATATTTTAATCACTAATACAGGACTTCTTTAACTATTCACAAATACACAAAATTCCTTTTCCCACTTTTATGATAGGAATGCATTTGTGTGTTCTCACACCAAAAAAACCATCCTTCCAATTCCCCACTTCCCCTATTAGACCACAAATTTCACTGCACAAGAAATTTGAAGTTTGATTATATTCCCACAAGATTTTAAACATTAGAAGGAATGTGCTTCTTAGGCAATTATTTTTAGGAAGGTAGAATGCACTTTTCCAGGCAGAGGTTTCTTTTTTATGTGAGCATGACTGATCATCACATATAGTAATTCTATGTCATTTGGGGGAGATAGGCATCACCAAATACACACACATGTGTCATGTGGTATATTAAAATTATCCCTTGATTAGATTTTTGTTTAATTTCAGGAAATGCTACAGTTTCTTGGAAACATAAATTTCAGAAGGAAAAGAGAATGATTCCTTTTTCTGGGAAAGCAAAAGCAAGGACCAAATATGACTTTTATTTATAAAATGTCTACATGATCTTCCAGTAATGTCAGTGTACTGATGGATGATGTCTTCCTTCTATATTTTCTTTCTCCTTCTGTGAAAGCTAAAAGTAATGGGATGAGAGAGAGAAAGATTATAGATTACAGGGTTCTTCATCAGCAATTTGAATCTCCTTGCTGTCATGGTGATACATGGCACATGTATGAAGATACCTAACCAAAAAATGTATTTACTATAAATAAGATTGTAAATACAATATTGTAAAAATTATACTTATGTAACAAATATGTTTCTATTAATTTCTTGCCTACTGTTATTATATAAGATGTACTATCCAATGTTTCTCAGTTCTTAGTCACGATTTTCCCAATCATGAAAAAGGACAATGGCTTCTAAAACTCAAAAGCCTGGTAACAGTCTTTTGTATCCCATCAAAATTAATTGAGTTTGTAAATAAAGGGCTTGTAAGATTCTTTTTCTGAACCCTGTTTCTGAAGCCTTAACCCAGAATCTTCATAAAATTTATTACAAATACAAAAATGTAGACTTTTAGTTAAATGCAAATTAAGACATACCCATTTCAGAAAAGATATTTAAATTGAGTTACAAAATATCAAGGGGTGGTTTCAATTAAAAGTGGAATGAGGGCTTCCCTGGTGGCGCAGTGGTTGAGAATCTGCCTGCCAATGCAGGGCACACGGGTTCGAGTCCTGGTCTGGGAAGATCCCACATGCCACGGAGCAACTGGGCCCGTGAGCCACAATTACTGAGCCTGCACGTCTGGAGCCTGTGCTCCGCAACAAGAGAGGCCGCGATAGTGAGAGGCCCGCGCACCGCGATGAAGAGTGGCCCCCACTTGCCACAACTAGAGAAAGCCCTCGCACAGAAACGAAGACCCAACACAGCCATAAATAAAATAAATAAATAAAATTTGAAAAAAGAAAATGCTCCCTATTAAAAAAAAAAAAAAGTGGAATGAAAAATGATAATATAGTTGGGCTATAAGTGAAGAACCAGAAATAAGATTTAAAATATCTTAGGTAGTAGTTTAAGTAACTAGAGCAGCTAAAAAACAAAACAAAACAGAAAAACTTAATGTCATATATATCCACATACAATATAAGCTGATTTACACCTGGTTGCCCACATTTAAATATGGCTTTTTAAAAATGTCTTATTACAGTATCATATAGTAAAGTGTGTCTCAAGGAGCTTCTACATGTATCTACGCAACCAGGTAATCACCAGCCAGGTCAAGACATAAGACATTTCAAAAGTTTGCCTCATGCCCCATCTCAGTGAATACACTGCACACCTCAGGTAACCACCATTCTCTCTAACCTATCACAATAGGTTAGTTTTGCCAGTTCTTAGACTTCATATAGCAAAAATCATACAGTATATATTTTGTGTGACTATCTTCTTTTCCTTATTCTTGTATATGTGATATTTATCTATGCTGTTGAGTGTAACAGCCATTCATTCTTTATTTCTAAGTAGTATGTCACTGACTAGGTGTACCATGAATTCTATATACAAGCATGTTACTGGTAATGGACAGTCCAAGGTTCTCATTTCTCACTACACGGGTTATTCAAGGATGCCCACCATAGTCTCTATTGCTACCTCTCATATCCATAGGAGAAGAAACAGTGGTGAAACCAAGAGGGGAAGCTCTCTATCTTTTATGCAGTAGGATGATATGTTTTCCTTTGTTCCCTACATTTTAATTATCATAAGTAAATAAAACACTGAGCTCAGAATTCAAAAGCCACAGAGAGCCACTCCCTTAGTAGAATGGCAGGACTCAATGACTGATAAACATGAAGCAACTCTGTGAGCAAAAGAGTAGGAAGTGGAAGGGAATTTGATCTTAACAGAGATATTTTAGCCATTCTTCAGGTGAAAGGAAATAAGTGTTTGGGAACATACAAGCAGGCGGTCACATATTGATGGACCTGATTTGAGAAGGATGTTACTAGTGTTATGCTAACTGATGCATGTAAGAACTCATAACAAATTCAGGTTCAAAATTTCCTTTTGCTCGATAGATATTTATACATCATTTGATCTAAAAACATGTTCTTAGCTTTTCCAAACAGCTCAAGTAATTTTCCAAACTATAAATATGTGAAGCATATTCTATGTAATTAACTTATCATGGTTTATTTCCTGATATCTTAGTATCTCCAGCTCTTTCCTTTGCAAGAGACCTGGATGACAGTCCTTTCACTCTGAGTTATGGTTTGCATTTCAGCAAATAAATTTATATATTATGCAAGATCATGGTCATTCTTGAGGCAGTTCATGTTTTCTTTTCTGCAGCAATTAAATGTGCTTTGATAATAAATGTGTTTTACAATCTTAAAAACTTTGATAGAAAACATATTCAAAAATAATTTTATTTTATTCCTTAAAGTTTGTTTTATATTTCTAAAATGGGGAAAATTTTTCTCACTGCAAGATACTGACTTTTAAAGAAGTAATAGACATTTTCCGATTACGTGTTCCATTTTGCTTCATATTTTCTCTTATTTATTGAATTATTTACTCACTCTTATTTCACTTGCACCACACTCCAAAATTCAAACTACTCTCTTAACTTACCATTTTTAGTTCTAAGAAAATTATTGACATTTATAGATGTCAGTTGTTCACACAATAAATCAGTATATCATAAATTATATACTATTAAAATTAATAAGACATCTGTAATTTATACATATGATTATTATTGAAGTATTATAAATATTTTTTTACCATCTGTGATATTGAAATAAATTAACAAATTAAAATATTTGATTTGGTCAATAATCTGTAAGTGCTTCTTCCTTCTACAACATTTTTTATTTTAGTTGTACATCATTCAAATAAGGAAAAAATTTATTTTTGAGAAAATATAAAATAATGATGCTTAATTTTGTATAAATAATTCAATATCCCTATATTTATATACATATTATATGTTGCAGTGTTTTGTTATAAATAATCTTCACTCTGCCTTTGAAAAAATGACAATCTTTTATTGTAACAAAGTGGGTCAATTTCTCTCATTCTTCTAAAAATGCTTGTTTCTATATTATAGAAGAAATTTATTGCTTTAAAAACAAAATTTTGAAGATAATCCATTTTTAAAAATAAAAATTCCTAAACCTTACACTATTCTAAAATAGTGAAATCATGAAATTTTTATGGAATAGTGTAGTGTTATGCATTGATAATCTCCTTTTAATAATTATCTCAAACTGTTGATATTCTGGAATTGCCGACCATAATTTAGAAAAGTAGTCAGTAACAATACCATCTGATTATACTGTGTTAAGTATAGTTTTGTCCCAACTAACCTTATTTTCTGTGGTGACAGAATTAGCAAATTGCACGTTGTTGGTAAAGTAAACCCTTAATTTAGTTTAGACATTATCAAAATCTTTCATGGTGTCTCATCTAAAACATTGGGGAGCTATGTATTGTATGACACAACAGTGTACCTGAATGATAAACCTCCAAACAGTGTAGATTAATGGATTCATAGGCAATGTGTATGGGGGCTTTTTATGGACTGATATAGAGCTGTCAATGGTTTGATCAGCAACCTGGAAGATGACAGAGAAGGCATGGTTATCAAATTTGTGAATGACTAGAAACCAGAAAGGTTAATTAATATAAGAAATAAGATGTAAGAAAATGACTCTGACTATGACGAGCCAAGTCAACATGATAAAGTTTGACAGGTAATATAAATGTAGAATATGGATTCCACACTAAAAGATATATAAAAGTAGTATGGGATTGACATATGTACACTAATATGTATAAAATGGATAACTAATAAGAACTTGCTATATAAAAAATAAATAAATAATTAAATAATTAAAAGTAGTAGTGGAAACCAGCTTGATGGTGAATATGTGTGTGTGTGGTAAAAGACTTAGTGGATTTATTTACAAATATTTACGAATAAATTTAGTGTTAACTAAGAATATCAGATGACAGGTAAAGGCTCATGGAAGCTTGAGTTGCATTAATTAAAAAATTGTGTCTTGAGGAACAGAAATAGCAGCTCCTCTGTGCTTTCTCTGGTTGTACCAAGAAATTATGTACAAGTTTGGGAACCACATTTTAAGATCAACAACAACAAACTGGATAACTTTTCCATCAGTGATGTTTAATCTTTGGGAGATCACAGATAGTCTTTCACTGGGAATCTACAAGAAGCTATGTAGATATCTCCCCGAGAAAAATGTGCTTAATATCTACACACAAAATTTTATTTACAATATCAGAAGGTTTGCAGCATTCCTTGAAACCCATGTATGAATTCCCTAGATATCTGTGGACTTCAACTTAAGAATCTCTGATCTAAGACCACATAGTGAGGTGGTGAGGGTTGTTGATTCCCTAACATATGAAAACAGTTAAAGGAATTGGAGATGTTTAGTCTGGAGTAAAGAATACCAAAAGGGTAAGGGCAAAATAGGTGCCATCAAATATTTAAAGAATTCTCATGTTCAAAAGTTATTACATTTATTTTATGTATCTCCAATGAGAAGAATAGAAACACCAGAGAGACACATTTTGTGTAAGTAGAAATAGGATAAATTGTAGGAATTTAATTCAGTTTAACATTCAATCAGTGCTTTCCACATGGTATGCTAGACTGGGAGGGGAAATGTAAATATCAAATGAATAAAACATAGTCTCTTTCTTTAGTATGTTCAGAGAAGAAAGTTTCAGCTCAAAAAGCAAATCTCCTTTAAGGAGGAATTAAGAAAAATATATGCCAGCCCTTTTATGACTATATGGTATAGATATAAACCTAGAGCAGATTTTCCTTATTAGGAAAATAATGATTTGAATGGCCCCAATTAGTAATGCAAATGGATAGCATTTACTAAACAGTAACTTTTGAGACTACCCATAACTTTTATTTTGAAATTTCCTAGGTATATAGAGGTGATAGTTGGAGCATGGATGATAGGGGCCAAGGAGCATCTTGAGAAAAAGGAATCCAGATTTCTTCCTCCTTGAGAACCCACTTTATTAGAGTATCCATCATGATTGAAATGTTCCGGATGGATATTTCCTTGGAGGAAAAGAACCTCAACCTAAAATTCAACCTGAAAAGTGACAGCAGACCCTACTCATTCTTAGGTGAAAGCTGGTTCTAGCAGAGCATGTTGCTTAGGCTGAAAACCCTGTCTGACCCAGCCACATTGACAAAGCAGTTCTATTTTAAGTAAAATGTTTTAGCATGTCAGTGTAATCCAGAAGAGCTGTAATCTTGAGAGCACAGAGTATCTGGAGATCTTTCTGTAGTCTCTATGGGAACCTGGACTGGCAAAAATATGTATCAATAATACTAAGACTATACACAATTAGATATTATCTTTCAAGTCTATAAGTGTCCATTTCTTATGACAAAAGAAGGAACACTAGCCTTTTACCCACACTATTCTTCTCTTTATGCCAATGGCTGACTTGAAGAATTATGGTATCTGTGTTCTTTAAACTGCTCTCATTATTTTCTCTGAAGGATACATACCTAATAGATTTTTATTCATGTATTTATATATTTAGCTAACTTCTTAGTCCCCAAAAGAAAGACCATATAGCTAAATTTAGGAAAATAATAATACTCCCTAGATACTGATTTATTAAAAAGACCACTTGTGCCTCCAAAGCAGCTCTGTGGGTCTACAGATATTAGCAAAATGATTTCCATGTAAAGTCAAAGACTTTACTGACATTTAAGTTTCCTAGATGATTGAAACTGTTACATGCTTTAAAAGACAAACACCAAAAGAGCTATCATTAAGAATTATTATTTTCTATAGCTACAAATCCATTTTTACCCAGGACTTAAGCCTTTAATTGTGATTTCTCCAACCTAAAGTGAGTCATGAAATAGTTTGACGAATTAGATGCAATTTGATGAGATTTTTGTGTTTGTTAACTCAGAGGACATCTTGATGCCGAGAGGCAAAATAAAAATATTACATTTTGAACTATCCTTTTGGGGAAAAATTATATGCCTAAGGGCCGAACCCACAGAGAAACTCTGAATTCCCAGAATATTTTTACAAGACGTATTCCTCCGTCTTCATTCCCTTCCCACCCCCAGCAATAACAAAAACAAAACAACAATGAAAATATTGCAGAAAACCGCTTTCAGAGGTGTGGTTTAGCCAGTTCAAGTGCAATATGCATCATCCCATGGCACTACAGTCATCCTCAGCAAAATAATTCTACAGTATCAGTTTCATAGCCCTGCTTCCACTCTGTTCAGCACAGCCTGGGAAGCACAGCTAGCTTAGAGTGCCAGCCTGTCAGTCAAAAACTTTGATGTTGTGCCAAACATGTGCAGAGCACCATGGTTTTCACTATGGGAACTCAAGGAAAATGTCTGTTTCTGTGTGAATGTGTTTCTACAGAATACAGAAACTTTGGGAAATTCTACTGGGTAGGATAGAGAAGAATGTGGAAGAAGAGAAGGATTTTCTAGGAGAAGATTGGTACATGAAGGGTGACCTGGGATAATTTTTAAAATAGAAGAATACAAAACTGGTTCTCACTATCCTAGGAGATATCGATTTGGTCGGTAACAATAACTTGTACATTATCGACAATGCATATAGGTTTCCACTGGCTTTTGGAAAGGATCCAGACTATTGTTTTACAACATGATGCATTTATGGGTGTACGTTTGTGTGCGTACATGCACATAGACCATACAAACCAGTACAGAAATGCTGGGGTCAACTGAAAAGAGAATCTGGAAGCTTCTCAGATGGGCAGATAAAATTGCATCTATTGTGGAAAGGCAAGCATAGGTCTATTTTGCATGGTTTATGTTCTTCTAAAGCTGAACATCCTCTCTGGATCCCTAAACTCAATTTCAAAGACTATCTCTGCATTGTTCTGGCACATTATGCTTATCGCAGAATTATGTTTTCTTCAAAGTTATTACTTGAGAGAAGAACAGTTGCCAAATATAAAAAAATTGACTTTTGTGTATTGCATTTTTCTTCACAGATCAAGTAAACTTTTAAAAAAAAATTTGAACTGAAGTTTTGGATGGCATTCATTGTTCTTCTTTTCAAATTTTAAGAGTCCTGGATGTCTTGCCAAGCATACAAATCAAATTGTATTGGAACTGTAACACTTTGATAAGAAGCCTCAGATACTTCCTCCCCTATCCCCACATGGCAGGACTCTCCATTATTGGAACCATCTTTTACCAAGCTGCCAACTTCCTCTTTTGCTAACTGC
This sequence comes from Balaenoptera acutorostrata, assembly GCF_949987535.1. Lineage (NCBI taxonomy): Eukaryota > Metazoa > Chordata > Mammalia > Artiodactyla > Balaenopteridae > Balaenoptera > Balaenoptera acutorostrata. The sequence continues at coordinate 60,595,168 of NC_080075.1, forward strand.
TCATAAAACTCTATCTTCTCACTGACTCTCTTCTTGAGTTCACATTTTCTTCCTTAAGGGTCTATTCTCCGAATTATGTAATTTTTCTTCTTGTTTCTTTTGGCCACCTACACATCCTACACCCTCTACCTAATGTCACTTGAGAATTATCTTTCCCTCTTGGAGGCACTACCATTTCCATCACTAGAACAAGGACTGTAGATGTAAAGGCCCTTTCCTTGATTCTAATAGCAAAAGCAAGACTGTTAAATTGGAGTTACTGCTAGCCACAGTGAAGTTCTCTTCAGATCAAACATCTTTTTTTATCCTGTCTGCCCTTTCTCCCTGAAAAAAGGATGTTCATGTCTGTAAGTAGTGGTGATAGGTCTGGAGAAGATGAATTTCATAATATTGTGGAAAAGAATAGTAAGAAAAGAAACATGTCAGTCCCCAGTTTTTACTGACTCTCCAGAGAATACACGAAATTAAATGAGTTATTTCAATAAAGTATACTAGGTCAATGGCTCTAGCTCATTAGTTCAAAAAAAGAAAAAAAAAGAAAAAAGAAAAGGAAAGAAAGAAAAAAAAAACCTTTGTAAAGCAGAAAAAGTAATATATTTTTCCTTTTTAAGGCAGGAGTACTGTTTCTTCAAAAGAAATTGTAAGTAAAGAACCAATGTAAAGTGTCTTAGCTTTTCTAGTCAAAAAATACACAGAGAAAAATGGGGGTCTCCCCTCTCACTCACAATTCCCTCAGCCTTACTCAAAAGCAGCTGTGAAAGACTACATTAAAATCACTTGAGGATTTTCAGATCACAACTTGAAAGCAATACTACCAAGAGATACTAAACTCTGAAAGGCAATGTTTATGATTTGGGAAAACGTCCTCATGGTATATTCTTATCTGGTGATTGTTTAAAATGATCACTTAAACATATTTACTTCAGAAGAAGAAATACTTAAGGAAAAAATGGAAGTATAAACAGATTTGCCTATCATAGTATATGTTGCTATTTTGAAGAGAGGGCTCAAAACTAAAGTAACTAACTTATTCCCACGTTGAACTATATTTTGTTTAAATAGCATGGTAAGATGTAATCAGGCTGAAAGTATCACTTCAGCCATGGTTCTCAAAGGACAAATGTACTAGGAGACCAAACACCAAGCAACAGATGCTCCTTTGGAAAGAAGTTTTGCAACAGGTTTCATTTTGGCATGAACGGCAGTTATGGTAATTGTCATCGTTCTTACTTATGTTTTTACCTGGAGATCACTGGGGAGCATAAATGACAGACAGTATTACTTCTATAACTCAAATAGCATTACTTAGGGTTTCTTTTCCTTTCTGTAGAAAAGATTTGATTTTAATAGAAACTGTCATTCATTTAAGGTAGATTCTTTTTCTCTGATAGGAAAAGAGCGTTTCCTTACTAGGGTTCTTTACAATAGTCAGGACATGGAAGCAACCTAAGTGTCCATCAACAGATGAATGGATAAAGAAGATGTGGCACATATATACAATGGAATATTACTCAGCCATAAAAAGAAATGAAATTGAATTATTTGTAGTGAGATGGATGGACACAGAGTCTGTCATACAGAGTGAAGTAAGTCAGAAAGAGAAAAACAAATACCATATGCTAACACATATATGCGGAATCTAAAAAAAAATGGTTATGAAGAACCTAGGGGCAGGACAGGAATAAAGACACAGACATAGAGAATGGACTTGAGGACATGGGGAGGGGGAAGGGTAAGCTGGGACAAAGTGAGAGAGTGCCACTACCAAATGTAAAATAGATAGCTAGTGGGAAGCAGCCGCATAGAACAGGGAGATCAGCTCGGTGCTTTGTGACCACCTAGAGGGGTGGGATAGGGAAGGTGGGAGGGAGACACATGAGGGAGGGGATATGGGGATATATGTAAATGTATAGCTGATTCACTATGTTATAAAGCAGAAACTAACACACCATTTTAAAGCAATTATACTCCAATAAAAAACATTAACAAATTTCTTTTCTATCATTTGCTTTTGTTTGTTTGTTTTTCCCTCAAGACGTATTTTTCTGCATGACACTTTCAATGGTTCCAAGCTGATTTTAGGATAAAACTGAGGGTCTCCAAAATCACACTTCAAAATCATGTCCTTATTAACTTTTCTCAGTCCACAGTCCTCACTCTGGTTTTGAACCTCTGTAATAGTTGGTTGGTAGCTCTCATATGATGTATATTATATGGGGAAAGAGATTCATGTCTTTCCTTAAACATGTTAAAAGATGCTATTAATCAAGAAGATTTAATAAAACATGTTTTCTGTCTGTGCAAAACCAGTTCAATGTCTAAGTAACAAATCCTGAATAAGAACAACTGTGGAAATGATAAAGATGATTTCATTTTAGTTTTGAGTAAGATTCAATTAAATATCAGCTTATCAACTCTTCAAAAGTGGAGAAGAAATTCCAAATAATATGATCCATCCTTTGAGATACCATTAAAATTGCTGTGAAAATGGACTAACTAGGGAATTTTCATTTCTCTTCATTTTAAATGAGAGTTTTGTTTACTTAGTGTTAATTTTAACAGTTAGTAGTTATGAATTAGAGGCAAAAGTAACTTAAATGTTAGAGAGATTTTGGATTAACCATCAGTTGCCTCTCTTTGGTCTACATGGACAACACATCAAGAAAATGAAGATCAAATGGACAGGAAATTTTAATACAACTTCAGTATAACTTCAATATAAAACAAAATGTAAATTCAATAGAGGTTTAAATATAAAACAAGAAGATATAATTATAAGGTAAACATTACAAAAATTGAAATGGTTACCTAAACATCTTTCAAAGCATATAGCAGAAAAAAGGAAATAGAGAACAGAAAAGAAATAGAAAAGATCTATGAAACTAAGTTTTTTGAAATGACAAACAAAATTGGATGCTAAATTAAATTTTTAAAAAAGAGAGAGAACTCAAACAAATAAAATCAGAAATGAGAGAGGAGACATTACAACTGATACCACAGATATACCAAGGATCATAAAAGACTACTATGAACAATTACAGGCATATCTTGTTTTTTTGTGCTTTGCTTTATTGTGCTTCACAGATACTGTGTTTTTTACAAATTGAAGCTTTATGGCAACACTATGTCAAGCAAGTCTATCAGTGCCATTATTCCAAAAACATTTGCTCACCTCATGTCTCTTTGTCACATTTTGGTAATTCTCACAACATTTCAAACTTTTTTCATTATTATTATATTTGTTATGATGATCAGTGATCTTTGATGTTACTATTGCAAAAAGATTATAACTCATTAAAGGTTCAGATGATGCTTAGCATTTTTTAGAAATAAACTATTTTTAATTAAGGTATGCACATTGCCTTTTTAGAAATAATGCTATTGTTCATAATAGACTATGGTATGGTGTAAACATAACTTGCATATGCACTAGGAAAAAAATCATGTGACTTGCTTTATTGTGATATTTGCTTTACAGTGATGGTCTGGAACTAAACCCACAATATCTCTAATGTATGCCTGCAAATGCAAACAAATTGGATGACCTAGAAAAAAATGAATAAATTCCTAGAAACATGTAACCTGCCAAGACTGAAACATGAAGAAATAGAAATTTTGAAAAGACAAATAATGAGTATAGAGACAGAGTCAGTAATTCCCCCAAAAGAAAACCTAAGGACCAGATGATTTCATTGGTGAATTCTACCAAACACTCAAATAAGAATTAATACCAATCCTCCCAAAAGCTACCAAAAAACTGAATACTTCCAAACTAATTTTATGAAACCAGCATTATCCTGATACCAAAGCCAGACATGCACACTGCAAGAAAAGAAAATTACAAGCCAATATACCTGATGAACATAGATGCAAAAATCCTCAACAAAATACTAGCAAACAGAATTCAACAGCACATTAGAAGGATCATACACTAAGAAAAAGCGGGATATGTCCCTGGAATACAAATTGGTTCAACAAATGCAAATCAATAAGTGTGATATACCATATTAATAGCTTGAAGGATAAAATCATATGATCAACTCAACATATGCAAAAAAACCTTTTTTTGACAAAATTCAACACTTTCAAAATTAAAAAAAAAAAATCTCAACATGTTAGGTATAGAAGGTATAATAAAGGCCACATGTGATAAGCCTACAGCTAACGTTATAGTCAATGGTGAAAAGCCAAAAGCTTTTCCTCTAAGATTAGGAAAAAGACAAGGATGCCCACCCTCACTACTTCTATTCAACATAGTACTGGGGTTTCTAGCCAGAGCAATTAGGCAAGAAAAAGAATAAAAGTCATCCAAATCAAAAGGAAGTTGTTAAATTACCTCTTTTTGCAGATGACATGATCCTATATATAGAAAACCCTAAATACTCCAAAAAAACTGTTAGAACTGATAAATTACATTTTTCTTTTTTTTAAAAATTTTATTGGAGTATAGTTTATTTACAATGTTGTGTTAGTTTCAGGTGTACAGCAAAGTGAATCAGTTATACATATATATATATCCACTCATTTTTTAAATTCTTTTCCCATATAGGCCATTACAGAGTATTAAATAGAGCTTCAAGATACATCAGCTTACAAAGCAATGAACATCCAAAAATGAAATTAAGAAAACAATCCCATTTACAATAGCATCATGAAGGATAAAATCTTAGGAATAATTTTAGCCAATATTGCTAGTGAAAGATCTGCACACTGAAAACTGTAAGATATTGATGAAAGAATATGAAGAAAAACAAATAAATGAAAAGATATCCTGTGCTCAATGATAAGAAGAATTAATATTGTTCAGATGTCCATACTACTCAAAGATATCTACATATTCAATGTGATCCCTATCAAAATTCCAATGGCATTTTTCACAGAAATATAAAAAAGAATCCTAAAATTCATGTGGAACAACAAAAGTCTCCAAATTGCTGAAGCAATCCTGAGAAAGAAGAACAAAGCTGGAGGCATCATACTTCCTGATTTCAAATTATATTACAAAGGAAAAGTACCCAAATCAGTACAGTACTGCATAAAAATAGAAACATAGACCAATGGAGCAGAATAGATAGCCCAGAAATAAACCCACACATATATGACCAACTAATGTTTAACAAGAATACAGAATGGGGAAAGGATAGTCTCTTCAGTAAACGAGCTTCAGAAAACTGGATATCCACATGCAAAAGAATGAAATTGGACCTCTATCTTAAACCACACACAAAAATGGTAATTTAGCCAGTTACTAAATGAATCTACAGAGTACTATGGTTTTTAATATTATAAATAATACCAGTGGGGAAATATAATAAATTAATTTCTCTCCCTTAAAATAGTAACCTAAGAAATATAAATACCTATATCTTCCCAAGAAATGAATAGAACTTACAAAAATTCTACAAAACTTTACTGGGTGTCATTTAAACTAATTTAAGGAAGGCAAAAATTGTAAACATATTATCCATAAGGAAATCTATAAATCTGATGACATCTCAATTAAATATTATTTTGGGAAATATTATTTATTTGTTAATTTGCAAAATACTTCTAAAGTTTATGTGAAAATATAAATATGTTACAATAGCCAGGAAAACTCTGGAAAGAGCAATAATGAGGGAGAAATTGCCTTGTCATGTTAAATATAGTATAAATTACTATAATTAAAACAACTGCGTATTGAAGAAGGAATATACTAAATGATACTGGAAGAAATTAACAATTCCCAAAATAAACCTAAATACAGACAATCATTTAATAATTAGTAAAATTGGCTTTTTAATTCACTGGTAAAATTATTTTCTAATAGTTAATGAAACAAATGGCTTGCTTTTTTTAGGGGGGTGGGGAAGGGGGTGGTAGACATAATTCACTAAATCCAGATATTGAAATATAACTGTAGTGTGTGTGTTCAGAGTGATTGATTGACTTTTACCTATGTTCTGCAGATTTGTAGGAACTCTGGGAAGATATCACTAGCATAGAGAGAATGAGGTATGGCATCTGCAAATGCTACCCATAAATTATTCAGCAAATTAGGAAGCCCTAGGAGCATATCTCCACATTTTAAATTATACTTCAGGGACTGGGGGGATTTATTCATTGACACTCGTGGAAGAACCTGGTCACCTATTGCTGAAAAGGTACCAGCATGAAAAAGTGTTGCTAAAGCCTACAGGAAGTCTCAAATACGAGGATAAGAATCGGTAGGAGGAAGTGATAGCAGTAGCATAGTACTTAAGACTCAAACTAAAAAAATCAACTCTCACATGACCTCTCTTTATGACCACAGGACTTAGGTTTCTTTTAATTCATTGAGATTTCCTGGGTCTAATTCAATTTTTGTCATGGTGGTTTTATATATTTGAATAAAGCAAAAGATTGCATTTCCATTTTGAAAAAAAAAATTCCACTCATTTTTATTATTTCCACAACCATTTTTAATTCATCTTTCAGCCTCTAAAGTTGAGTTTACCTCTTCCTTTTTTTAATGCTACTGCACATAGAACTTACATTTTCCATTGTCTCTGTCTCCTACTTCAACACATTTCTCTCTCTGTTTTTTGCCTTTAATCCTTTCAGTCTTGGAAGAGTGGGTTCACACTTAAGTGATCTCTGCCAGCTCTTGCCATTAACCACTGACTTTGTCCTACAATCTGGCTTTCCTCCCCAGCAATTTTCTATTCAAAAGACCTAATTATTAAAGCCAAAAATATGTTGGAAAACAATGCCTCCACCCTTCTCCTATGACTTACGGTCACATTCTTTGCAGCTATTTACTGTACATGAATTATCTTTTTTATCCAGCCTAACTCTATCTACAACTTTTCCAACAGTGAGAGAAACCCCTAACCAATTGAACCATTCTCTAAATCGTCAGTACTCAAGTCTAAAATAGTCTTCTAAATTTCATATTTCAAATAGGGAAAACGATTTTTCAAGGAAAAAGTGGCTAAGATGGAACTAAATGTGAGTAGGAAAAAGGCATATTAAACAGAACTGGCTAGTTGAATCCTGATCTCCTGTGTCTGCTTCTACTGCTCTGCAAGAGCTCCTTAATTGTGTCAGTGTTTTTAAGCCTATGGTCTACCAGTCAAGATGATTTTGTAGAGTTTCGCATTCTTGTAGCCCACATTAAGAAAAATTTTTTTTCTTTTTCATTTTTCATTTTCAAAGTATCAAAATTATAATAAATATTGATAAAAATTTTCAAAGTATACATGAAATTTTCAAAGTATACACCACAAACTTCAGATATTCTAATAATTCCCCATCCCCATGGCAAAGTGAGCATCTAAGTCCCCAAAAGGGAAAAGCCAATTTGCAAGTAATGTACCAAAGTTGAAATCTACAAATTTTATACACATGTGGACTGGGCCTAAAATTGCATAATTAATTAATAGTAATGTATCATTATTTGCATAGTTAATTCAGTAAATTTCAGAATACCTAATAAACTCTTGTTAATATATTTGTAATTGGGAGAACTACTCTGAAAAACCCAAAGCATATGACCAGTGTATTCACAAACCTTGGCTTTTTCCAAAAAGGACATCATCAACCTACAGGACTTCAATCAATTAGAATCGATATGGGAATGCAATAGGTGATTTTGAGCACCGTAGGAGGTAATATTTGTGAAGTGCTTAGCGTAGTGCCTGGTATAGAAAATAAAAACAGAGCACCTCCTTATATATTTACAACTGTTACTTCATTTAATTCTCTACATAATTATGTAAGGTAGTATTTTTTGTCTGCAATAATAAGTAAATAGCATTGGAATGATGGAAAGAAAGAAAGCAAAACTATGCAGTAGTCAGTAAGTTATAGTTTGGGAGGAAGGAGAGATCAAATGGTCCAGAAGGACAAGTAGCTTTAAGGGACAGGCAGGACTTAGAACAGAGATCTCCTCAGTTTCTTACCCTACCCTATACTCTAGTATTCAATAAACAATTGATGCGTTAAAAATTCATCATCTGAGGCAAAGAAGAGAAATTCCCTCATGGGAAAAAGTTTAAATGGAAATAGTTTAATAGAAACGAAATAAAAACCGCTAAAGAAAATTGTTTGGATAACTGGGGACTAGGAGCTTCTAGAACTGTGTTCTTATAAGTTTTCCACCTCCATAATCCCATACTTAAAGAAACCTATTAGTCACTACACCCATATTTTGAAAAATGTCATACTGTGTGAAGTGTTGGGTTTTTTTTCTAATGAAATATTCTCTTTGTTTGAGTGTTCATTAACAGAAAGAGTCATGGAGTCTCTTTATCAATTTGTATTTGCATGGTAACTGAGAAGGAAGAAATTCAACTTTTTAAGTTTTTTTTTTTTTTATGAAGAGGGCTCTACTTAGTAGTTTATTTAACAGTGCATTTTATGATTGTTCTGTATTAATGGAATGGGAGATAATCTCTTCTCTTTTTCTGAGTTATACCTTGAAGACTAGTTATTTTAGGGAACAAGTAAATTTTTCACATTTTCATCCTAATAGCATTTTAAAAACTGGGACACACTGGGAGTTAACTCAGTTATCTCATTCTTTCCATCCTGTGCTCCTCTCTCCAATTACCTTTTTTTTTTTTTTTTTTTTTCCCAATTACCTTTTTTAAATTATTGTAGTAGGAGGGGCATAATGCTACAAGGTGACATCAATAATGTCAGTGGCTGGTCATCCAGACAATTCCTTCTGGCAACACCTTGGTGATATGAAATGAATTCTGCACCTAGCCTTCAGTTTCATGGGCTTGCAGCATTTGTTAGTAGCCCTAAGATAATCAAAGTCAGGGAGATAGACTTATATTAACCAAAATCTCAAAAGAACAAAATGTACATGTATTAATTTCCATTGAAAAATATAATCATCAAGTAGAATGGAATGTTCAAATTAGCTTTACCTTTTTATTCACTCTCAGACAGTTGCATCTGATAATAACTAGAAAGTTGTTTTTAATTAAAGTAGGGCAATGGAGTGAGATATTTGCAATGGATTTTGAAGTAAGGCTTTAGTAGTCTGGGCATTCATCTGTACAGTGAGTGAGTACATACACTGAGCAGACCTTTAGCTAATGACCATTGTTCAGAGGATCCCCACCATGGGACACTGAGGAATGAATGAAGTGTCAGCTTCTCTTTCTGACTCTGGCATTTCCATGTGTCTAGTCAGCCATCTACCTTCTGTAAATATCCTTTTCCTTTTACTTTACTAACAGCATTGTCTTAGTCACAATTTAAACATGCTTAATGCAGTCATAATCAGATAGAAGCTACACCTGCATCTCTTGATTAAGACCACCTATTTCTAAGAAATAATTTCTTAGGTGGGTGCTTTTCCATATGGTTGATTTCATCCATTTACATATTGATTTTCTTCAATCTATTCTCAAAAGTTTAACAAATTTCTAAGTTCTAAAGAAGACTTCTGCCCCTCTATTACTCTTTAGAACGTGAATAAAAAGGAATCTGAAAAAAAAAAGGTTCTATTGAACCTAGAGGCAGGACAGGAATAAAGACACAGACGTAGAGAATGGACTTGAGGACACGGGGAGGGGGAAGGGTAAGCTGGGACGAAGTGAGAGAGTGGCATGGACATATATACACTACCAAATGTAAAATAGATAGCTAGTGGGAAGCAGCCACATAGCACAGGGAGATCAGCTTGGTGCTTTGTGTCCACCTAGAGGGATGGGATAGGGAGGGTGGGAGGGAGATACAAGTGGGAAGAGATATGGGGATATATGTATACATATAGCTGATTCACTTTGTTATACAGCAGAAACTAACACACCATTGTAAAGCAATTATACTCCAATAAAGATGTTAAAAAAAAGTCAGTCCTTTTATCTATATCTCTGATAGTGTATATTATCTTGCAGTAATTTTAGTTTCTATATTCAATATTTTAAATATACCAATATATCATCTATAACATGACTCAAAAATCTTTTTAAAAAATGAACGTATGTAGAGAAATATCTCCTGCTTCACTTTGTCTTTACTTTTAAAAAAATATATTTATTTATTTATTTATATTTATTTTGGCTGCACTGTGTCTTAGTTGCATCGTGCGGGATCTTTGTTGTGGCATGAATGCTCTTTAGTTGCGGCATGTGGACTTCTTAGTTGCGGCATGTGGGATCTAGTTTCCTGACCAGGGATCAAACCTGGGCCCCCTGCATTGGGAGCACAGAGTCTTATCCACCGGACCACCAGGGAAGTCCCTCCACTTTTTCTTTTTGAACAAACTCCATCTTAGAAACACCAATTAATTTCTTTTTTTTTTTTTTTTTAAACATTCCCTAAACTTGGCCTGAGAATCCCTTGACTTTTTTAAATTTTATTTTATTTATTTATGGCTGTGTTGGGTCTTCGTTTCTGTGCTAGGGCTTTCTCTAGTTGTGGCAAGTGGGGGCCACTCTTCATCGCGGTGCGCGGGCCTCTCACTATCGCGGCCTCTCTTGTTGCGGAGCACAGGCTCCAGACGCGCAGGCTCAGTAATTGTGGCTCACGGGCCCAGTTGCTCCGCGGCATGTGGGATCTTCCCAGACCAGGGCTTGAACCCGTGTCCCCTGCATTAGCAGGCGTATTCTCAACCACTGAGCCACCAGGGAAGCCCACCAATTAATTTCTTCTGTATCCTCCCATAGTTGATAGACAGATACAAACAAATGTTAATATATATTTGCTTAGTTTCCCTTATTATACAAAATTTAGATTATTGTACACACTGCTCTGTACCTTCTTTAAAATTTGAAGAGATCATTTAAAATTTTCCATATCAGTGCATAGAGAACTAATCATTATTTTTTTAAGCCATATAGCATCCCAATGTATTAATGTACTATAATTTGTTCAACCAGTTCTTTATTAATATTAGTTTTTTTTCTATTCTTTAACAACAACATGACAATGAATAACCTGAATATATGTCATTTCATCCTTGTGAAAATACTAATGGACTTGCTATGCCAAAAAACATATACCAGTGATTGTAGCAGATATTGCCAAATTTCCCTTCATATGGTTTGTACCATTTTACACTTCCACCAGTAATTTATGAAAGTATGTTTTTCCAGAGTGTGTTATCAACTTCTGATTTTTGCCAATTTGTTCCATGAAAATGGCATCTCATTGGAATTTTAATTTACCTTTCTCTATAAGATTAGGAGTAGAATTAAATTTATTCATTGAACAAAAGCTTATTGAATCCCTACTATGTGCCAGCTTTAGTCTAGGTGATGGGAATATAAAAGTGAACTGAATAGAAAAAAAATATGTAAATGATTATACATATAATCATATATATATAGTAAATTATCTCGTATAGTATTAGATGGTGATAATTGTTACAAAGCAATAAAAATAGAATAAGGTGAAGGGAGAATGAGAGTCAAGATAAGCTTCATTGACAGAGTTACATTTGGGCAAAAGCTTGAAGATGAGGGGAGATATATTGGAAAAGTGAGTTCCAGGTAGAGTGAACAGCCAGTGCAAAATCTCAAGGTGGGAGAATATCTGGCATTGTGGAGGAATTACAAGGTGAGTGTGACTGAAGCAGAACCAGAGAGGGGAAGAGTGGTGGAAATTGTTAGAGAGAAAAGAAGAAGCCAGAATGCAAAGGGCTTGGGAGACAATGCAAAAGACTTTGGCTTTCATTTTAGATAAAATGAAAAGCCACTGAAGAAGTCGAGAAAAAGGACATGAGCTGAAATATATTTTAAAAGGATCACTGTAGCTGCTATTAAGACTAAACCATACCGAGCAAGGGTGGAAACAGAAAGACCAGTTACAAGGCTAACGCAGCAATCCTATCAAGAGATGATGGCAGCTTGGTCCAGGGTTGCAGTAATAGAACTGGGTTGTCAGATTCTGGATGTATTTTCAAGATATAGCAAACAAGATTTCCTGAAAAACTGGATATGTAGTATAACAGAAATAAAGAAGTAAATTATTATTCCAAGTTGTCTAGCTTGAGCAACTGGAAGGATGAAATTGCTATTACCTGGGTTATTTTTAAGATCTATTTGTATTTCCTTTTTTTACTGAACTTTCTGTTTATATTCTTTGCTTATTTTTCTATTGTGATTCTGCTCTTTTTCTTAAGATCTTCAAGATTGTCTATCTACTTATCTGTCTATGGAAAATTATCCCTTCAAAGGTATGGATTCAAAATATATTATGCCAATTTATATTTTTCTTTACTCATGTTATTTTTGAGATGTTATGGTTTTCTTCCATTTGTTTTTATTTAAGGCATGCAGATTTTTAAAAATTACTTGAATGTATCCATTTGAATGGCTCCTGAATTTTTAGTCAAAATTAGAAATATTATTCTTGATCCAAGGAATGTATTATCTTATGGTCTTGTTTTATGATTTTATATTTTACATTGTTTTTACATTTGCATCTTTAATCCACTGGAAATCCGTCTGGGGAAGGATGGAATGTATAAATCCAACTATGTCTAGATGACCATCCAGTTGTCCAAAATCATTTATTAAATTATCTATCTTTTCTTCATTTATTACATATGCTGCCTTTCACAACTTAGATTCCTAAATGTACTTGGGTCTAATTCTGGCATTATATTCTATTCATGTCTGTTCATGAGACATGGCTGTGTGTTCTTTATTTAGAATTTATAATTATTTTAATAAATGGTAGGATTAAGCCCATTTCTCTGATTTTCATTTTCAGAATTTCCTTTCTATGTCTGTTATCTTCCCATTTGATTTTTAGAAGAACCTTGATTATTTGTTAAAACTATAAACTAGCAAAGAGAATATTAGCATCTTTATTTTTTAAGCCTTCCTATCAGAACGTAATTTATGTTTGCATTTGTTTCAGCTTTCCTTTTTTTGTTTTTTGGGGATATATTAAACATTTCTCCATATGGGTCTTATGCTTTTCTTGTTCTGTTGCTATTGTAAATGAGAGCATTTTTCTTTTACCATATACCATCTAAGTGGTTTCTGTTTATATACATAAACAGTATTGATTTCTGTATATTGATTCTATACCCTATTACCTTATTGCATTTTCATATTGCAATATGGTTTTTCAATAGGGTCTTTCAATAGGGTCTATTGTTTCTCAATAGGGTCTATGTTGAGTTTCAGTTTTATAATAATTTCAAGTGCCAAAAGTGATAGTTTCATCTCTTCCTAATTTATGTCTAATTAATTAGCAAATTAAAATGACACACAAAAGTTGTGAGAGGGAGTAGCCTCTGCCATCTCCCCCTCCTGTTCCCATGTTATAGAATCCTATAAATTAGATGGGGCATTATGCACTTCTATAGAGTTAAGGAATATTCTCTCAGAAAATTCTTCACAACAATAACTATTTGTTTACTGTCTGTTTTCCTTCTATACTCTGAGTTTCTCAAACACTGTGTTTTGTTCACATTTTATTATTATATCCCAAGGGGCATTATATATGTTAATAAACAGTAAATATATGTTAAATGAATGATTAGACAACTTAACAAGGATTATATGTCTCTGCTTAAAGAAGCTGTATAGTAATATTTAAAGATCTTTTTGTCTCTACATATAACTACTTCTTAGTTTGAGACAGTGTGCTATAGTAGACAGAGCAAAGGGTTCAGAGCTCAACAAATCTCACTCCTTCACCCTCTGGCTATGTGATTTGGGGGACCATCTTAATCTTTCTAATACTCAATTTGTGAAATGCAAATAATGTATCATCAAGAGTTCCTCTGAAGAACAAATGAGATATTGCAAATGGAATGATGATTACCAAATTAGAATTTTTCCCCTTCTCTTCAAACACATGTTCTTCAGGAGAATATTAATTATATGTGATAGCCCTTTTGGTCCATTTCCCTGCAGGTGTTAATTGTTGGTCTTTTGTCAGTGTTAAAGTAAACTCACTCCCATCTCTCACCTTTTCTTATGTAGCTTTTCCTTCCTCCTCTTCTGAGTATGCAATGTAGAGTTCGCCTCTAATGCATCACTTTGTACATGTCCAACTCAAATGTCTACATATTCTCCACTCCTTTTACTTATTGAGGACACTATTAATAATGTCTCTCCTTAAAAAATACCTATTTCACTATGATTCATTTAGACTGAACACTGTTGTTTGAGGTTTAAACCTTTTTAAATCTCAAGAAAAAGAAGCCTCTTTCTACTCATTTGTTGAGGAAAAGATGGATGATTAATATAAACAAAAAATAGTGTCTTGACTTGTAGGCAGTGCTGTCAATGAAAGATACTTCAGTTTCCCGAGGCATTTCTTTTTCATTTCAATAAAGACTAAAACAGAACTAAGGAAAACCCACGCTCATGAAATCATATTTCAACAGGCTGACTTTGGGGAGGTGACATCTATCCTGCGTGGCCTTTTCTCACCCAGCTTCTCATTCAGTTCTGATCCACAGGTTAACAGACATGATAATTAATTCTTCATAGGAAGCATTTCTACCTATTGCTAACGATTACTCTCTTGAGAATTGGAAATATCAACCTCACTACCATGCTTCAAAGACTGGACGTAGAGCTGAATTGATTTAAAAGAAGCCTGGCTACATGAAAGTCTAAGAAATATAACATGGTCATCATTCCTCTCAGCAAATTGCTGATTGTTCAGCAAAACTTGCCGGGGGTGGGAGGTGATGTTTCCAGGCTACAGTAATTAGAGTAGAATGGTTTGGAGAAACTACTGGAAAGCTATGATGAAAGGCCAGGAGCATTGTGGCTTTGTTAGGAAAATGCCAAACAGTGCTAACAGTGTCTGGAAAATAAGATTACTGCTTTTATTCTGGGCTCCAGAGGGAGAAAATAGCCAATTAAAACATTCAGTGCTAGGAGCACCATGCTGGGCATTCAACTAAAAGATATGCCCAGAGATTATTTTATCATTCAGCACATTGCCCTTCAACCAGCATAATGCCCCAATAACCATAGTGGTTCAGGGAGGAGGGGGCACAATTTTCACTTCTAGAAAAGGGATCTATCTATAGTATAAGAGTCCACAATTTGTATTTCACAATATTTTTATTTTTTAATATTAACTATAGTTTATATCAAAGTAAATCAGCAGGGAGAAAATTATGAAAATAAATAAAAGAGAGTGTATAGAATGGAAAATAGAAAAGGAGGGAGGAATGGAGGGAGGTAGGGAGAGAAAGAGACAGGAAGGAAAATTTCAAGTAGATGCTGTTCAGGAAATGCGTGTGGCGATATTTCATCACCTTTCATTTTAAGCAAGACTAAGTGGCTTTTTCTTTGTGTGTCTCTCATATAATCATTTGCAAAAATGTCAATACGCCCCCTGCCATTATTTGACCTTTTGGGATGCTTAATGAAGAACTTAACACAGTTTTTTTTGTGTGTCCTGCATATTTCTTTCTGTTTTTCTGTGCCCTACCTTAGGAAGGCTGAATTACATGAGAAAAGATAAAGGAAATTAAGAGAGTAGTTTCTGTCCCTGGCAAGTGAATGAACTCCCTGTTTTCCTGTTTCTTCATACGAAAATTTCATTGACCTCCTCTCATCAGCACACCAAAATTACAGCTATTTACAATACAACTATTAATGAAAAAGATCGGAAGCTATCAGAAAAGATCTTCTACAACTAAAGATAAAAAGAAGGAATCACAAGGGTAGGAGGGACGAAGTCACGGTATAGCCAAGACCCACACTCCCACGTTGGTGACCCACAAACAGGAGAATAATTAAAGTTGCAGAGGTTCTCCCCAGGAAGTGAGGGATCTGAGCCTCACATTGGTCTTCCCAACCTGGGGGCCTTGTACTGAGAAAACAAGCCCCCAGAATGTTTGGCTTTGAAGGCCAGTGGGGCTTACTTTTAAGAGACCCAGAGAGCTGGCGGAATATAGACTCCACTCTTAAAGGATACACACAAAATCTCACATGCTCTGGGACCCAGAACAGAAGCAGAAATTTGAAAAGAGCCTGGGTCAGACCTACCTGCTGATCTTGGAGAATCTCCCAGAGAGGCAGGAGGCAACTGGAGCTCCCCGTGGGGACATAGACACAGGTGGCAGTAATTTGGGAGAGCTTGTTATACCATGTGGATACTGGTGCAGGCAAGCACCATTGTGGAATCCTCCCTGGAGCTTATTAGACTCAGAACCCAGCCCTGCCCTGGCCCAACAGCCTGTAGACACTAATACTGGGATGCCTCAGGCCAATCAACTAACTGGGCAGGGACACAGCCTCACTCACCAGCAGACAGGCTGCCCTAAGACCCCTGACCCCATAGCTGCCCCAGGACACAGCCCCACACACCATTGCACAGGCACCAGACCTGGGACCCCCAGGGCCCTGCAGCCAGAGCTAGGACCTGGCTATGTCTGCCACTGGGCCAGTAGTAGCCCCAGGACCTGCTCCACCCACCAGTGGGCAGGCACCAGATGTGAAAACTGGACAGCTACATATAAAAGAATGAAATTAGAATATTTTCTCATACCATGTACAAAAATAAATTCAAAATGTATTAGGGACCTAAATTTAAGACTGGAAAACATAAAACTCCTAGAAGAAAACATAGGCAGAATATTCTTTGACATAAATTGTAGCAATATTTTTTTTGATCTGTCTCCTAAAGCAAAGTAAACAAAAGCAAAAATAAACAAATGGGACCTAAATAACCTAAAAGCTTTTACACAGTAAAGGAAACCATCAATGAAACAAAAAAGACAACCTACTGAATGGGTAAAAATATTTGCAAATGATATGACGTATAAGGGGTTAATATCCAAAATATATAAACAGCTCATACAACTCAATATCAGAAAAAACCAAACAACTAGATTAAAAAAGGGCAAAAGACCTGAATAGACATTTTTCCAAGGAAGACATATAGCTGGCCATCAGGCACATGAAAAGATACTCAGCATTTTTAATTATCAGAGGAATGCAACTCACACTTGTCAGAATGGCTATCATCAAAACGTCTACAAATAACGAATGTTGGCAAGGATGTGGAGAAAAGGGAACCCTTGTGTATTGTTGGTGGTAATGTAAATTGGTGCAGTCACTGGAAAATATTATGAAGGTTCCTCAAAAAACTAAAAATAGAACTACCTTATAATCCAGCAATTCCACTCCTGGGTATATATCTGAAGAAAATGAAAACACTAATTTGAAAAGATATATTCACCCCAATAATCATAGCAGCATTATTTACAATAGCCAAGATATAGAAGCAATCTAAGTGTTCATCAACATATGAATGGATAAAGAAGATGTGACATATATGTACAGTGGAATATTACTCAGCCATAAAAACGTCATTTGCAGCAACATGGATGGACTTGGAGGGTATTATGCTTAGGAAAATAAGTCAGACAGAGAAATACAGATACTGTATGTTATCATTTATATGTAGAATCTAAAAAATTAAACAAATGAATGAACATAACAAAAAAGAAACTGACACACAGATATAGAGAACTAGTGGTTATCAGTGTGGAGAGGGAAGGGGGAGGGGCAAGATAGGGGTAGGGGATTAAGAGGTACAAACTACTATGTATAAAATAAATAAGCTACAAGAATATATTGTATAGCACAGGGAATATAGCCAATATTTTATAGTAACTATAAATGGAATATAGTCTGTAAAAATTTTGAAATCACTGTGTTGTACACTTGAGACAAGTATAATATTGTAAATCAAGTATACCTTAATTAAAAACATATTAGCCGTGTGGACTCATTGCAGTAAGTCTGTGGCCGCTTCCTTCCCCTAGCCCTTGCCCATGTTTACCTACTATGCCTAATCTTCATGGAAGGGTTTTGGCTTTATTCTTCTTTGCCTCAACCCCAGTTACCTAATTCTGCTTCTACCTTATCATGTTATAAATGCAAATAATTGATGTGCTCCGTAGTTAACCCTACGTAAATTTTATTAATTCCCATAATAATGATATATTCTACAAATTCAAATACCAGGCTCATGAAGTAAATTAGTATAAGGTGCACTATTTCAGGTGATTAATATACTTTCTCAGAGTCCACTATCAGATTGAAATTCCAGCTCCTATATTTGTCCAAACCTCTTAGAGAAATACACAACTCTTTTCTATTTGCATATAAGTTAGAAAGACAATTGATGTGATGTAGCCTAAAGGATGTTTTGCTTAATAATGCTTTGTTTAATGTGTCTACATTTGTGTTGAGAGAAATTAAAGAACACTTGCAAGCAAATATCAAAGTGACTAAAACAACGTATAGAAATGAGTGACTTAGATGTATTGAAATGTGCTGAGAACCCAACATACAAGTCAACAGCAAACACAGGTTAGGGGAGTTGCGAGTACACAGAATGTTTTAGACTCCAGAAATGTCAACATTCCTTTCCCTCCTCCTCACTGCTATTAGCCTCCTGGATTTCACACCTTCTACTTTGCTTTTCCTCACTTGTCTATGTTAGGAAGTATGTTTATGGCAATCAACAGAAATTACAAAATACTACCCTTATTTTTTCTCAATCATTCACTTTAAACTTTTCATTACATTTCTAATGAAACTTTCATCTTCATTAGAAAATTATTCAGTTAGTATTTCCATCATTTAGTTTTCATGAGTCTACAAAAGTTCCAAGTGATATGGCAAAATACTAAATAATAGTATCTTAGAAATAAAATATATGTTAGTCCAACCTTCCACTGATTATCCAATGCCAGTCCCTTTTGTATGGTCTGAAATACAGCTACCTGGCTTCTGTTAGGATTCCTTCAGTGATCAGAAGCTACCATCCTCACAAGACCACCTATTCAATTCTTAGTGTTTGTAATAAAGAGTTTTCTATTTCATTAAATTAAATGTTGCTTCTCTCTAGATTTTATTCATTGGCCGATTCTCTTTACATATGATATTATTTCAGCTATTTGAAGATAACTACCATGAATCCTCTAAGATTTCTTCAGGCCAAAGGCCTCATATCGTCCCTTACTCATATATAATATGTCATTATGTACATTCTTCTCCAGTGTACAATGTTAACCATAAGTATATGGTCACTACAAAGCAACACAAACTCCTAATGTTGTGTCACTGCTAAGTGTAATTGAATTCTTAATTCTCATGACCTGAGCACTAAAGCCCTGTAAATTCCACCTAAGACTGGATAATAAAATTAGCAGACACAATTACATGTGATATAAGTTTATATTAAGCTTGTATTCAATTTAAATTCAGCATATTATATCCATTTTATAAAATCCACAATTATACAAAATATATTTCAATAGATGATGAATGTTTTTATATTTTATTTACCTGATAAATAAAGAAAACTTCCATAGAAAAAGACTTTCTTAGATTGGAAGAATGTTCTCCCCATTAAAAATTTTATTTAACTTTTCCAATTCATTTGAAGGAAAAAAAAAGATTGGTTCCTTATTTCTCACAAATTCACAAACTTAAATTGCTGATATAATAGATATCTAAACATAAAAAAATCTATGAAATACTAGCAGAAGATAGAGGAAAATGTATTTATAATTTAGGCTAGGAATTGAGGAATTCTCAATGGTAAAATAAAAGGCCATTTAAAAAGGAATGAACAAATATAGTTATACCACATTTTAAAAATGTATATAACACAAAAGACAAACTTTAAAATTTAAAAAGTATGTATATATCTATATATAGATATGTGTAACAGACTGTATTCAATATGTAAAAGGATTGATGTCAACAATGCTAAAGATCCTCTATACGTCTATAAGAAAAAAAGTCATAATAAAAAAATGGGCAAATGAACAATAATTTACAAAGAAATAGATACAGCCAATAAACATGATAAACCAATCAATATCTCTGGTAATTAAGATAATGCAAACTAATTAAAATACCAAGAATCACAATTTACTCCTCAGTTCAGGGGGAAAAATGTTTGATAGCAAGTATGATCTAGAGTAAGGGAACATTTTTTTTTTTTTGTGGTTTGTGTAGTATGAATTGGGATACTCATTTTTTATTGCAAATTAGCAATAGGTATGAAAATCAAAAATTATTATAGCTCAATTTAAAATTGTCCTAGCAGTTACTATAGAAATACTCATATGTACTAAGAGACTGTACATTATAATACTTTTGAGACAGCAAAATAAAAGAGAAAGAAACAAAGAGAGGTTGAAATGAGAGGTAGGTAAAGATGGTCCACCATAAATAAAACTGTATGGCCTGAAGAAGAAAAACAAACTAATAGAACAGAAAGATATTTACAACTATAATCAATAAAAATTTGGCAAAAATAAAAGATGACCTAAATCTACATATTGAAACAGCCAGTGGGTACCTCAGAAAATGTTCAGAATATTCAATTCAGAACAAATGAGGCATAAAGATCATGCCAGGATCAAGTTAGTATGGAAATTACCCTCACATCTATGCACCTCTCTGACAAAGTAGGAGTTGCTTTGGAGGAAGAAAGTGTGGATATTATAGCTTAAGTATATAAACAGGATTAAAATGCATATACCACTGCTGATTCATTGAAGAAAATTTTCACATACTAAAAACAGATGAAAATTATTCAAGATGGTCAGAGCTTCTTTCTCTGCTCCTACTTTTGTTCCCCTTTGGAGATATTCTCTCTCTAGCTGGAAATATATCAAATATATATGCAAGTGATTTGTTATTCATTTTTCTCTGACATGCAATGCAGGTGGTTTATCCTCAAAGATAGTTTAAATTGCCTTATAAAAATTTGTTTTAAAAAGTGCTTGAGTGCAATGAAAATGCACACAGTTGATTAAAATTCAATGAAAGGTGTATCCTTCTTATATAGTGTATATATACACAACACATAACAGGTTCACTTCTATTAGTCTATCAGTATTCTAGCCAGCATGTATGTGTATATGTGCATTGTGTCTATGTGACTAAAAG
This sequence comes from Balaenoptera acutorostrata, assembly GCF_949987535.1. Lineage (NCBI taxonomy): Eukaryota > Metazoa > Chordata > Mammalia > Artiodactyla > Balaenopteridae > Balaenoptera > Balaenoptera acutorostrata. Next base: position 60,616,053 of record NC_080075.1, read on the forward strand.
ATTCTGCATAACGTGTATTGTCTCTAACATTCTTGGATACATATTTTATAGTTCTCAGTTAAAAATCTCTTAGTATAGTCTCAGATAATTAAGACTTAAGGTAGTTGTCCTTTTTTGAGGAAGCTGTATTTTAATTGGGAAATCTTAAAGGCCAAAAACTTTTAAGACCCAAATAGTTTTCCTAGTCAATACTGGACACAGAAATGAATGGGTGGGAAGCGAAGCATATTTTTAGCCAGAAGTTGCTTCCCTTTTACTCCTTCACTCAGAAGGCATTATTATCTGCTTGCTAAGATGCCTGAGCCTATTTAAAAGGGTCAAGATTTGACTCTTGTTAGTTTCAATAAAAAGCCAACCCCATGTAATAGCAGTTCATGTTAAGCCACGCTCTTAATAGTATATCTACTATCTCATTAATTGGATACAATTAATGGCAATGTCCTAGTTGAGAGTGCTTTGAACACTGACACTGAATTATTTTTAAAATATAATCCTTTAGGCAGTATTGAGAATAGGTCCATGTACGTAGCTACTTTTCCTAGAGCCTGAAGTAAATAAAATCGAAAATTTTAGTGAAATAAAAAAGGATTATGAGGAATGTATGAAGTGCCCATCTTTGGGGCTAATTGCTCTCACAAATATCTGGTTTCATCTTTATAATTTTAAAAGTATGCATTTTAGCCCAAGTTTCAGAAATGTAAATTGAGGTTTTAGTCATTTCAATAGAAAATTAATATTTTCCAAACTTCACTCTTAGTTCCATTCTTGGAAGAGTCACTTGGAAATTCCTGGTAAGAAATGCTGAATGTCCTGACTGTAATACACTGAAAAGTATATCCTCAAAAATCTGTTGTGATTTGGAACAGAAAGTAATACCATTTGTTGGATAAGGACCCTCAATGGAAATCAACAAAGTAGAATTTTTCTTAAGGCATGTTCATTTTTCAAAATAAAAATTGTCTGTATTTAAAATATACATGATGTTTGACATATCCCTATCTCTATCTATATAGATATGGTGAAATGATTGCCACAGTCAAGCTAATTAACATATCAATCTTCTCACACAGTTACCATGATTTTGTGTGGGTGTAATGAGAGCCCAGGAGATCTACTCTATAGCAAAGTTCCAGCATACAATATAGTATTATTAACTATACTCACCATGGTGTATATTAGATCTCTAGAACTTATTCAGCCATAACATAGGTTATATAATCTCAATGGAGACCATAACACCCATAGAGAAGCAGAACTTGGTTCTTAGGGGCCCCCAAAACCTTACTTTTTCAGGTGTAAAGCACTAATATACATATTATACATAACAAGATACACAGTATATCTGTGGTATTAAAATTCTGTTTTCAACATTTGAAAATTTTTACAATGTACATTAAAATAACAATTTAAAGCCCTGCAACTTCACTATGCTTTTGGAAAAATAGATAATTGATGGGAAGTTTAGATAAGATCGGTTGGGTAATTTTGGTTTGACATTCAGTGACTGTGCCTACTTAATCACATTCTGATATTTTGCTCTCTGTTCCCAAATCCATGTTAGCAAAAACTATGTTGTCTGACAATTGTCATTGGACTAAAAATATTTTTTTTAATTGAGACAAATTGAAGATTCCTAGGGGACAGAGGAAGCTACAGGGAAATAATATTCAACTTCAGAGAAATTTCCAACAGTGATTATTAAGGTCATGATTTTTAAACAGAACACGATTCAGAATCTATTCCCATTACTCACTCCTTAATTTAACTTGGGAAAATGACTTAGTCTCTTATTATATCTGTCTGGAAAATGAGGAATGTAATACCTCACAGGATTATTAATTTCGAGCATTATGATGAAAACTTTATCTTAAAGTGCCTATTACATAAGAAGTATACAGTGAGTGATCTATTGTTCTATTCCCTTTCTAATCAGTGAAGTGTAGATTCCTACACTTATTGGTCAAGTTCTTTTTTTGTTTTTGAAACTAAAATTGATTTTGCCAACCATAATAACAACCAAAAGCCCTTCTTCCCTACACTTTTAAGTTTCTTCTAAGGGATTTCTATTCCTAAATGCTGCTTTTGGCTGGGCTACTTGATTGCACATAAACATAATGTAGAAAGATTGCAAACCTTTTCTTTGTACTCTTCATGTACAGATTTTAACCTGTCCTTTCTTTTTAACTATATAAACAGATTGCTTACCTCCTAAATTTTGTTAGAATCTCATATTATCTTGGCTTAGGTAAACAAACAAAAAATATAAGATGAAAAATCTCATCTAAAATTATTATCTGAGTTAAAATCATTTTGTCATGAAACTTAATACTTTTCATAATCATTTCCAGATTCTACTACAAATTTTTAATAAATGATCATTTGGACTGTAACTCCAAAGTGTACAAAACATCAACACTGTTATAAATACTAATTCTTTAATAGTCTATAGGATAATTTACCCCAAAGCTACAAGTTGAAGTCAATAGTTTAATGAATGTTCTTCACAGTATTTCTAGCAAATCATTTCTAGCATATGGGACTTAGTTTTCCATTCAGTAAATTAGGAAGAAGGAAAAAAATCCGAGCTGTGCATTCTATTGTTTCCTACTTTGGGAATATGAATTGGCCAATTTGTTCTGAGTACAGTAAATTACAGAGCTAAATATCTCTTTGAATCACAGGAAGATCTAGTCTTCTGAGTAATTACTTGAATATCTTCTATTCAAAAAGAAAAAAAAAAGGATAACCTCTCAATAGGTAATGCATGATCCACAGAATAAAAGTACTGAGCAGTACTCAAAGCACTGTAACAAGTTTAGATCTGCTTTCATCATTGCTACTGGGCAAGCATTCTGAATTCTTACTATGACCCTCTCTCCTTCTGAATGAGAACAAGACGACAGATGATCAGTGGGAAGTAGTGGGAGCAAAAGTTGCAGGACATGGCAGAGTATAGTAGAGTGGACAGGTTTCCCATTTCCTGACAACAACAACCAACCCAAGTCATATGTCTCCTTGTTCTGCACTGGGAACTCTGGACTTCTCCAGTTTCATATTTCCACCATCACCCAACTTTCATCCAGCTATGATTCTAATCCAAGGACTCTGTTTCACCATAACGTTTCAATTGCCTAAGCAAGAAATAAGATGTCAATAAATACATTTCACAAAAAACGATCTGACAAACAGCTGATCATTGTTCAATATCTTGCATGAGGTTGATAACTAGAATTAAGGATCTGGACTTAAAGCATGAGGAGATGTTGATTCTGTTTTTGGCAAAACTTCTCATATTTCTTATCTATAAAGCGACAAGCCAACTTTTTGGCTCCTTCGTGATTTTAAAAGGGTCAATGGAATTGGAAATCAGGATGAGGAACAACCAGTAGAAAACATACCTTTTTATATGATTTAAGGAAAAAAATTAACATGTTGAGAAATAAAGGTTATTTAACAATAAGGCTAAGAAATGTAGGTAATCCTGTTGATTTTTAAAACAATATTTTAGATCTTAATATTCATATATTAAGGTGTATGCACATATAGACACATATGTACACATATAAATGTATACACACATATGCACAGCCTTATTAGATATAACACCCAAACACAAGCAATAAAGGAAAAAATAGGTGAATTGGATTTAATTGTAATTAAAACATTTTGTGCTTCAAAAGACATCATGAAGAAAGTGAAAAAACAACCACTGAGTGGGACGAAATATCTATTAAAAAAAAAAAAAAAAAGAAACTGATAAGGGACTTGTATCCACCTCCATTGTTTCTGTTGAAAAGTCGGCTGTTGGTCTATTTGTTGCCTGTTTTTTGTTTGTTTGTTAGTTTTAAAGGTAGTCTCGCTGAATATTTTTAAGGTTTTTCTCTTTGGGCTTGCTTTTCAGCACTTTTACTGTGATTGACCTAGGTGTGGACTTAACTTTATTTATTCTGCTTAGGTTCTTAGGGTTTGTCAAATCTACAGATTGATATTTTTCAATAGCATTTAAATGTAAATCCTTATTTCTTTAAGTAAAACTTCTGCTCCATTACCTGGCACACTGATTAAATTTATGTTAGAGCCTATCACTTGTCTCACCATCTTTGTTTCTTAACTTCTCTTCTGATTTTTATTCTTTTGCCTCTCTGTGCTAAATTTTTTTTCTTCTGACCAGTCTTATAGTAATAACTCTCCCCTCATCAATTAGAAATCTAATTACTTCTGAACTCATCCATTATATTGTTAAATTTGATTTTTATATTTGTCACCTCTAGAATTTCCATTGAGTTATTTTTTACATTATTCAGTTATCTTCTAAATTTTTAACCATCTATTTTTATCTTCTGGGACATAGTAAATATTGCAATTTTATAGTCTATTTTAGGTAATCTCAGATGCTCTGTGGTTCTGTTTCTATAGTTTATAGTTTATGCTGGTTGGTATCCATGTCGTATTGTTCTTTTGTTTTTGGTTGCTTATGATAGTATTCTTATCATTACAAATATTTTGTGTAAAAATAATTTTCCCAATTTTATTGAGAAATCATTGACATATCACTATATAAGTAAGGTGCACAGCATGATGGTTTGATTTACATATATTATGAAATTATTAACACAATAGATTCAGATAACATTCATCTTCTCATATAGATACAATAAAAAGAAAAGAAAGAAAAAAAAGGGTAAAGAATTCTGTTTGTGATGGGAACCTTTAGGATTTACTCTCAACAACTTTCCTATATATCATACAGCAGTGTCAGCTATAGTCATCATGTTGTACATTACATCCCTAGTACTTATTCATCTTATAACTAAAAGTTTGTACGTTTTGAACACCTTCCTCCAATTTCCCCTCCCCCATTCTTTACCTCACCTCTAGTAACCACAAGTTTAATTGGAAAAATATTTGAGGTCTAAAATGATGTTATCTTCCTCTATAGAGGATTATGATTGCTTTTGGAAGGAAGTGCCAGACACGATCCCTTCCAGATCAGACAAATTTTCAGGGTTTGAGATGACACCAGTTGAGCTACAGTTCTTGCAATGACCTACATCCAATTCACCAATATCCCTAATGTATACCTTTTCACAGTTAAAACACAAAGTGAGGGATTTACTTGTGTGCTTCCACTTTTTGGCATAATCTGGATAGTGTTGCTTCTCTTCTTAACCCTTGAGTGTTGGCAAAAGACTACTCAGCCTCTCTACCTCTTAGCCTCTACCTCTGAGTTTGGCCTCCTCCACAATGAAAAAAGAAATGTCCCAAATGCCAGACTTAAAACTGTAGATAGAGCTCCACACTCCTCACAGTCTTCCTAAGATTACCAATCTATCTTGTTATTCCTTCAGTGTCTTCAAACATCTTAAAAAATAAGTTGAAGAGTTTTTCTAACTGTATTAGTGAAATATTATTGTCTTAGTCCTTTGGGACTGTGGTAACAGAATACTATATATGACTGGGTGGCTTATAAACAACATAAATTTATTTCTCAAAATTCTGGAGGCTGGGAATTGCAAGATAACTTCCTGATTCATACACAGCCATCTTCTCACTGTGTTCCTACATGGTGGAAGGAGCAAGGGAGTTATCTGTGTTCTCTTTTATAAGAGCACTAATCCCATTCATAAGGGATCTACACACATGACCAAGTACCTCCCAAAAGTCCTCCTAATACTATCACAATGGGGGTTAGGATTTCAACACCCCAGTTTTACGGGGATACCAACATTCAGTCTATATCAATTATCAAAAGCAGATCATCAAATTTACATTTTAGATGGATTACTAAAAATGTAAATTATGCATTTGAAATGAATTATACTGTAAGTATGGGGAATATTTAGGGGGTGATTTGGAGACTAGAGCCTTCAAAATTTTGATGGTTAATTTTCTGTGTCAATTTAGCTGAGCCACAAGACTCAAATATTTGGTCAAACATTATTCTGGATATTTTTGTGAAGATGTTTTTTTGATGAGGTTAAGATTTAAATAAAAGGATTTCGAGTAAAGCAGATCACCCTCCATAATGTGGCTGGGCCTCATCTAATCAGCTGAAGGCCTTAATAGAACAAACGGTGTCCAAGCAAGAAGTAATTTTGCCAGCAGATGGCAACTCTTCCATGAGTCACCAGCCTGCTGGCCTACCCCATCACATTTCTCTGGAGAGCCCTGACTAAGAGGAAAACATAATGGGATCTTGAAAAGGCAAATGGAGATGGAAGACAGATTTTAGAGAGTTTTAAGAGTAAAAATGTTTTATTAATTAATTGCATCAGGAAGTAGATAGGGGTTAAAAAAAGCATGGAAGTAGATAGGGGTTTAAAAAAGCATAAGTCTGATAGGCAGCAAGATGGCGGAAGAGTAAGACGTGGAGATCACCTTCCTTCCCACAGATACAGTAGAAATACATCTACACGTGGAACTGCTCCCACAGAACACCCACTGAACGCTGGCAGAAAACGTCCGACCTCCAAAAAGGCAAGAAACTCCCCCCGTACTTGGGTAGGGCAAAAGAAAAAAGAAATAACAGAGACAAAAGAATAGGGACGGCACCTGCACCAGTGAGAGGGAGCCGTGAAGGAGGAAAGGTTTCCACGCACTAGGAAGCCCCTTCGCGGGCGGAGACTGCGGGTGGCAGAGGGGGGAAGCTTCAGAGCCACGGAGGAGAGCGCAGCCACAGAGGTGCGGAGGGCAAAGCGGAGACATTCCCGCACGGAGGAGCAGTGCCGACCAGCACTCACCAGCCGGAGAGGCTTGTCTGCTCACCCGCCGGGGCGGGCGGGGCTGGGAGCTGAGGCTCGGGCTTCGGTCGGATCACAGGGAGAGGACTGGGGCTGGCGGCGTGAACACAGCCTGAAGGGGTTGGCGCACCACAGCTAGCCGGGAGGGAGTCTGGGGAAAAAGTCTGCAGCTGCCGAAGAGGCAAGAGACTTTTTCTTGCCTCTTTGTTTCCCGGCGGGCAAGGAGAGGGGATTCAGAGCACCGCCTAAACGAGCTCCAGAGAAGGGTGCGAGCCGCGGCTATCAGCGCGGATCCCACAGCCACAGGGGTGCAGAGGGAAAAACGGAGAGACTCCCGCACAGAGGCTCGGCGCCGAGCAGCGCTCACCAGCCCGAGAGGCTTGTCTGCTCACCCGCCGGGGCGGGCGGGGCTGGGAGCTGAGGCTCGGCTTCCGTCGGAGCGCAGGGAGAGGACTGGGGCTGGCGGCGTGAACACAGCCTGAAGGGGTTGGCGCACCACAGCTAGCCGGGAGGGAGACCGGGAAAAGGTCTGCAGCTGCCGAAGAGGCAAGAGACTTTTTCTTGCCTCTTTGTTTCGCTGCGCACAAGGAGAGGGGATTCAGAGCGCCGCCTAAACGAACTCCAGAGAAGGGCGCGAGCCGCGGCGATCAGCGCGGACCCCAGAGACGGGCGTGAGACGCTGGGGCTGCTGCTGCCGCCTCCAAAAAGCCTGTGTGTGAGCACAGGTCACTCTCCACACCGCCCCTCCCGGTAGCCTGTGCAGCCCGCCACTGCCAGGGTCCCGGGATCCGGGGACAACATCCCCGGGAGAACGCACTGCGCGCCTCGGGCTGGTGCAACGTCATGCCGGCCTCGGCCGCCGCAGGCTCGCCCCGCCTCCTCTGTGCCCCTCCCTCTCCGCGGCCTGGGTGAGCCAGAGCCCCCGAAGCAGCTGCTCCTTTAACCCCGTCCTGTCTGGGCGGGGAACAGACGCCCTCAGGCGACCTACACGCAGAGGCGGGTCCAAATCCAAAGCTGAACCCCAGGAGCTGTGCGAACAGGGAAGAGAAGGGGAAATCTCTCCCAGCAGCCTCAGAAGCAGCGGATTAAAGCTCCACAAACAACTTGATGTGCCTGCATCTGTTGAATACCTGAATAGACAACGAATCATCCCAAATTCAGGAGGTGGACTCTGGGAGCAGGAGATATTAATTTTTCCCTTTTTCCTTTTTTTTTGTGAGTGTATATGTATATGCTTCTGGGTGAGATTTTGTCTGTATAGCTTTGCTTTACAATAGCTTTATTTTACTTCACTATATTATAGCCTCTTTCTTTCTTTCTTTCTATTTTTTCTCCCTTTTACTCTGAGCCGTGTGGACGAAAGGCTCTTGGTGCTCCAGCCAGGCATCAGGGCCGTGCCTCTGAGGTGGGAGAGCCAACTTCAGAACACTGGTCCACAAGAGACCTCCCAGCTCCACGTAATACCAAACGGCAAAAATCTCCCAGAGATCTCCATCTCAACATCAAGACCCAGCTTCACTCAATGACCAGCAAGCTACAGTGCTGGACACCCTATGCCAAACAACTAGCTAGACAGGAACACAACCCCATCCATTAGCAGAGAGGCTGCCTAAAATCATAATAAGGCCACAGACACCCCAAAATACACCACCAGACGTGGACGTGCCCACCAGAAAGACAAGATCTAGCCTCATCCACCAGAACTCAGGCACTAGTTCCCTCCACCAGGAAGCCTACACAACCCACTGAACCAACCTTAGCCACTGGGGACAGATACCAAAAACAACGGGAACTACGAACCTGCAGCCTGTGAAAAGGAGACCCCAAACACAGTAAGATAAGCAAAATGAGACGACAGAAAAACACACAGCAGATGAAGGAGCAGGCTCAGAACACACTGGACTTAACAAATGAAGAGGAAATAGGTAGTCTACCTGAAAAAGAATTCAGAATAATGATAGTAAGGATGATCCAAAATCTTGGAAATAGAATAGACAAAATGCAAGAAACATTTAACAAGGATGTAGAAGAACTAAAGAGGAACCAAGCAATGATGAAAAACACAATAAATGAAATTAAAAATACTCTAGATGGGATCAATAGTAGAATAACTGAGGCAGAAGAAAGGATAAGTGACCTGGAGGATAAAATGGTGGAAATAACTACTACAGAGCAGGATAAAAAAAAAAGAATGAAAAGAACTGAGGACAGTCTCAGGGACCTCTGGGACAACATTAAACGCGCCAACATTCGAATTATAGGGGTACCAGAAGAAGAAGAGAAAAAGAAAGGGACTGAGAAAATTTTTGAAGAGATTATAGTTGAAAACTTCCCTAATATGGGAAAGGAAATAGTTAATCAAGTCCTGGAAGCACAGAGAGTCCCATACAGGATAAACCCAAGGAGGAACACGCCAAGACACATATTAATCAAACTGTCAAAAATTAAATATAAGGAAAACATATTAAAGGCAGCAAGGGAAAAAAAACAAATAACACACAAGGGAATCCCCATAAGGTTAACATCTGATCTCTCAGCAGAAACTCTGTAAGCCAGAAGGGAGTGGCAGGATATACTTAAAGTGATGAAGGAGAAAAACCTACAACCAAGATTACTCTACCCAGCAAGGATCTCATTCAGATTCGATGGAGAAATTAAAACCTTTACAGACAAGCAAAAGCTGAGAGAGTTCAGCACTACCAAACCAGCTTTACAGCAAATGCTAAAGGAAATTCTCTAGGCAAGAAACACAAGAGAAGGAAAACACCTACAATAACAAACCCAATACATTTAAGAAAATGGGAATAGGAACATACATATCGATAATTACCTTGAATGTAAATGGATTAAATGCTCCCACCAAAAGACACAGGCTGGCTGAATGGATACAAAAACAAGACCCATATATATGCTGTCTACAAGAGACCCACTTCAGACCTAGAGACACATACAGACTGAAAGTGAGGGGATGGAAAAAGATATTCCATGCAAATGGAAATCAAAAGAAAGCTGGAGTAGCAATTCTCATATCAGACAAAATAGACTTTAAAATAAAGACTATTACAAGAGACAAAGAAGGACACTATATAATGATCAAGGGATCGATCCAAGAGGAAGGTATAACAATTGTAAATATTTATGCACCCAACATAGGAGCACCTCAATACATAAGGCAAATACTAACAGCCATAAAAGGGGAAATTGACAGCAACACAATCATAGTAGGGGACTTTAACACCCCACTCTCACCAATGGACAGATCATCCAAAATGAAAATAAATAAGGAAACACAAGCTTTAAATGATACATTAAACAAGATGGACTTAATTGATATTTATAGGACATTCCACCCAAAAACAACAGAATACACATTTTTCTCAAGTGCTCATGGAACATTCTCCAGGATAGATCATATCTTGGGTCACAAATCAAGCCTTGGTAAATTTAAGAAAATTGAAATCATATCAAGTATCTTTTCCAACCACAACGCTATGAGACTAGATATCAATTACAGGAAAAGATCTGTAAAAAATACAAACACATGGAGGCTACACAATACATTACTTAATAACGAAGTGATTACTGAAGAAATCAAAGGGGAAATCAAAAAATATCTAGAAACAAATGACAATGGAGACACGACGACCCAAAACCTATGGGACGCAGCAAAAGCAGTGCTAAGAGGGAAGTTTATAGCAATACAAGCCTACCTCAAGAAACAGGAAACATCTCGAATAAACAACCTAACCTTGCACCTAAAGCAATTAGAGAAAGAAGAACAAAAAAACCCCAAAGCCAGCAGAAGGAAAGAAATTATAAAGATCAGGTCAGAAATAAATGAAAAAGAAATGAAGGAAACAATAGCAAAAATCAATGAAACTAAAAGCTGGTTCTTTGAGAAGATAAACAAAATTGATAAACCATTAGCCAGACTCATCAAAAGAAAAAGGGAGAAGACTCAGATCAATAGAATTAGAAATGAAAAAGGAGAAATAACCACTGACACTGCAGAAATACAAAAGATCATGAGAGATTACTACAAGCAACTCTATGCCAATAAAATGGACAACCTGGAAGAAATGGACAGATTCTTAGAAATGCACAAACTGCCGAGACTGAACCAGGAAGAAATAGAAAATATGAACAGGCCAATCACAAGCACTGAAATTGAAACTGTGATTAAAAACCTTCCAACAAACAAAAGCCCAGGACCAGATGGCTTCACAGGTGAATTCTATCAAACATTTAGAGAAGAGCTAACACCTATCCTTCTCAAACTCTTCCAAAATATTGCAGAGGGAGGAACACTCCCAAACTCATTCTACGAGGCCACCATCACCCTGATACCAAAACCAGACAAAGATGTCACAAAGAAAGAAAACTACAGGCCAATATCACTGATGAACATAGATGCAAAAATCCTCAACAAAATACTAGCAAACAGAATCCAACAGCACATTAAAAGGATCATACACCATGATCAAGTGGGGTTTATCCCAGGAATGCAAGGATTCTTCAATATACGCAAATCAATCAATGTGATACACCATATTAACAAATTGAAGGAGAAAAACCATATGATCATCTCAATAGATGCAGAGAAAGCTTTCGACAAAATTCAACACCCATTTATGATAAAAGCCCTACAGAAAGTAGGCATAGAGGGAACTTTCCTCAACATAATAAAGGCCATATATGACAAACCCACAGCCAACATTGTCCTCAATGGTGAAAAACTGAAACCATTTCCACTAAGATCAGGAACAAGACAAGGTTGCCCACTCTCACCACTATTATTCAACATAGTTCTGGAAGTCCTAGCCACAGCAATCAGAGAAGACAAAGAAATAAAAGGAATCCAAATCGGAAAAGAAGAAGTAAAGCTGTCACTATTTGCAGATGACATGATACTATACATAGAGAATCCTAAAGATGCTACCAGAAAACTCCTAGAGCTAATCAATGAATTTGGTAAAGTAGCAGGATACAAAATTAATGCACAGAAATCTCTTGCATTTCTATACACTAATGACGAAAAATCTGAAAGTGAAATTAAGAAAACACTCCCATTTACCATTGCAACAAAAAGAATAAAATATCTAGGAATAAACCTACCTAAGGAGACAAAAGACCTGTATGCAGAAAATTATAAGACACTGATGAAAGAAATTAAAGACGATACAAATAGATGGAGAGATATACCGTGTTCCTGGATTGGAAGAATCAACATTGTGAAAATGACTCTACTACCCAAAGCAATCTACAGATTCAATGCAACCCCTATCAAACTACCACTGGCATTTTTCACAGAACTAGAACAAAAAATTTCACAATTTGTATGGAAACACAAAAGACCCCGAATAGCCAAAGCAATCTTGAGAACGAAAAATGGAGCTGGGGGAATCAGGCTCCCTGACTTCAGACTATATTACAAAGCTTCAGTAATCAAGACAGTTTGGTACTGGCACAAAAACAGAAATATAGATCAATGGAACAGGATAGAAAGCCCAGAGATAAACCCACACACATATGGTCAACTTATCTTTGATAAAGGAGGCAAGCATATACAGTGGAGAAAAGACAGCCTCTTCAATAAGTGGTGCTGGGAAAATTGGACAGGAACATGTAAAAGTATGAAATTAGAACACTCCCTGACACCATGCACAAAAATAATCTCAAAATGGATTAAAGACCTAAGTGTAAGGGCAGACACTATCAAACTCTTAGAGGAAAGCATAGGCAGAGCACTCTATGACATACATCACAGCAAGATTCTTTTTGACCCAGCTCCCAGAGAAATGGAAATAAGAACACAAATAAACAAATGGGACCTAATGAAACTTAAAAGCTTTTGCACAGCAAAGGAAACCATAAACAAGACCAAAAGACAACCCTCAGAATGGGAGAAAATATTTGCAAATGAAGCAACTGACAAAGGATTAATCTCCAAAATTTACAAGCAGCTCATGCAGCTCAATATCAAAAAAACAAACAACCCAATCCGAAAATGGACAGAAGACCTAAATAGACATTTTTCCAAGGAAGATATACAGATTGCCAACAAACACATGAAAGGATGCTCAACATCACTAATCATTAGAGAAATGCAAATCAAAACTACAATGAGGTATCACCTCACACTGGTCAGAGTGGCCATCATCAAAACATCTACAAAACATAAATGCTGGAGAGTGTGTGGAAAAAAGGGAACCAACCCTCTTGCACTGTTGGTGGGAATGTAAATTGATACAGCCACTATGGAGAACAGTATGTGGGTTCCTTAAAAAACTAAAAATAGAACTACCATATGACCCAGCAATCCCACTACTGGGCATATACCCTGAGAAAACCATAATTCAAAAAGAGTCATGTACCACAATGTTCATTGCAGGTCTATTTACAATAGCCAGGACATGGAAGCAATCTAAGTGTCCATCAACAGATGAATGGATAAAGAAGGTGTGGCACATATATACAATGGAATATTAAAATAAATATTTTCTTAGCCATAAAAAGAAATGAAATTGAGTTATTTGTAGTGAGGTGGTTGGACCTAGAGTCTGTCATACAGAGTGACGTAAGTCAGAAAGAGAAAAACAAATACAGTATGCTAACACATATATACGGAATCTAAGGGGAAAAAAAAAAAAGGCCATGAAGAACCTAGTGGCAAGACGGGAATAAAGACACAGACCTACTAGAGAATGGACTTGAGGATATGGGGAGTGGGAGGGGTGAGATGTGACAGGGTAAGAGAGTGTCATGGACATATATACACTACCAAATGTAAAATAGATAACTAGTGGGAAGCAGCCGCATAGCACAGGGAGATCAGTTCGGTGCTTTGTGACCACCTGGAGGGGTGGGATGGGGAGGGTGGGAGGGAGGGAGATGCTAGAGGGAAGAGAAATGGGAACATATTGTATATGTATAACTGATTCACTTTGTTATAAAGCAGAAGCTAACACACTATTGTAAGGCAATTATACTTCAATAAAGATGTTAAAAAAAAAAAAAAAAAAAAGCATAAGTCTGGAACTACTCTTGCTTAGGGGCTAAATATCCAGGAATATAGAAACAGCACTTATCTCTTTAAGCTGCTAATTAAGGGGATTCTATAAATGAAGTTTCTCAGTAAGTTTTTACACCATTTCCAAATCCCTAAACTACTCAATGACTTTACTCCCTAGAAAACTAGTTTTTAAAAAATAAACTAACAGAAATGCAATGACTTTTTTAGGATCTCTCATTATATTTAGTGACCTTAAGCCAATTTTGATCTTTGTAGATCTCAAGTGTCTATATACAAAATGAGAGATACTATTTCTCTTATCGAAAGAGTTTAAGTATCCTTAAAATTTTTTTTTAAAACAGCCACATAATTGACAATGTCAATAATTAAAAAGTTGTTACTCTTTTAAAAATATTTTAAATAAAAAATAATTTTGGTTGAATATTTTCAAGACATTTAGAAACTGAATTACAGTATATAGTATGATATAGAAATAATGAATTGGCATTAAATGATTAACTAACCTTGGATATTGCTAGCATTGTGACCTTTACTGTCTGTAAAATGGTATGAACAATTCCTCACTGTTTCATGAGGGTGTGACGAGGGTAAAATTGAATCACAAGTATGGAATAACTTTGAAATACTAAAGTGCATACCAGATGTTGTTATTAAATGATGGTAATGAATGCTCAAAAAATGGAAAGATGTGTTTCCTTGAAAAACCACTGTAAAGGGTTATAAGCAATCTGAGAATTTTCCCAGGGTAACTGGAATCCTAAAGTGAATAAATAAGAATTCGTTAGCTTTGTTTGAAAAGTGGTTACATCTTGGGCCCCATGGTATTCCTCCAAGGTGAATGAAAAATATGCATTACACTTTGCAAAAGAAAAGTACAAGCACAGAAAAGTAATGAAATTTGCACACATTAGGTTGAACCTCAGTGGAAGAGAAACAAAGAAAACTAAGAATTTCTGTATTTACATCAGACGGAAGTACATGGTAAAGAATGTTGTTATTCGATTGCTTTCCTGTAAAGAAAAATGGCCTTGAAATATTTTGCTTGATCTTTTTAAAACATGCATTTATAGAAATATATGATACACTTAAAATAATAAATAATTTACATGCATATATGTATATGTGTGTATATATAATGTATATATGCAAGATAAAGAATAATTTACAAACATCTTTGTATACAACATTCAGCTTACAAAAACTAACATAATAAGTTTCCTTTAAAGACCTCAGTATGTGCCGCATCTTTACACATTTGCCTTACATTTCTGTATCTCCTAAGCATGTAAAATCCATTTTTGCTTGTTTTTAACTTAATGTAAAAACTACGTGTTCTTTTATGAATGTACATTACACTTTTGACATTCATCCAGATTGATAAGTGAAGCTAAAATTCATTAAGTTTAACTGTTTTATAGGGTTACCTTACCTGAATATTCTACAATTCATTTGTACATTTTACTATTAAAAACATTTGGGTTGAGGGACTTCTCTGGTGGCGCAGTGGTTAAGAATCCACCTGCCAATGCAGGGGACATGGGCTCCAGCCCTGGTCCAGGAAGATCCCACATTCCATGGAGCAAGTAAGCCCATGTGCCGCAATACTGAGCCTGCGCTATAGAGCCCGCGAGCCACAACTACTGAAGCCTGCGTGCCTAGAGCCTGTGCTCCGCAACAAAGGGAAGCCACTGCAATGAGAAGCCCGTGCACCGCGATGAAGAGTAGCCTCCGTTCGCTGCAACTACAGAAAAGCAGGCACGCACCAACAAACACCCAACACAGCCAAAATATTAAAAAAAAAAAAAAAAAATTTGGGTTAACTCAATTTCCCACTGTTCAAAAGCACACTGTTGTGAACATTCTATTTATTTGACCCAGTGCACAGATATACAAGCTTCTGCAGGGTTTGTAAGAAAGAAGAGTGAAATTTTGGGGCAATCAAGGTTGTTTATCTTCAGCTTTACAACACAATTCTAAATTGTTTACTAACATGATTTCCCAAGTAGAGTATAATCATAAACTACTCCCATTAATATTGTATAAGTAGTTGTAAAACTTTCAGTATCCTAACCAACATTTGAGTCAGATAATTTAACTTTCACCAAGTAGGTGGTCATAATTTTTTCTCCCTATATTTATAATTTCTATGTGCCAATTAATAATAAGATTCATATGTTGATTTACATAATTTTTTTTCCTCTGTAGGGTTTTTGTTCCTGAATTTTTTTCTGTTGGGTTGTTTTTCTTTTCTCATTGGTCACTCTGAGTTTTGGGTATTCTAAGTACTAAGCCTTTGCTATTATTTGTGGTGCAAACATCTTCCCCTAATTAAGACATGTATACTCTAATTTTCTAATTTAAGATTTTTCAAACTTTAAAATCTTGTTTTTATCAGAATATTTTCTTTATTTAGCATCCTAAAAAATTTATAGCCATTGTGAGATCATAAAAGTCTTTTTTTATATTGTCTTTTAATAGTTTTGTATTCTGCCTTTCAAATTAACCTTTAATCGCTCAGGAAGTATTTTTTTTTTACCAAGTATATGAACATTATATATAATGTATATATTATATATGTATTGTATGTGTGTGTGTATATACATATATGTATATATACAAACATTTTCTCCAACACAATTTATCAAATAGTTCATTGATTACCTTTGATATACAGAACAATGCCCATAACATACTAGCTTTTCAAGAATGTATGTGTGTCTGGTTCCATGTTCCCTATTTTTTCCCATTTTTCTATTAGTCTATCCATGAACCAATATTTCCTTGGTTATTCTAGTTTTATAAGCGTTGCTATTGTTTGAACAAACCTCTTCACCTTGTTTTTTTTCTTCAAGTTTGTCTTATCTATTTTTAGCCCCTTTCCTTACTCTATTCATTTTAGAATCAGCCTATCAATTTCTATTTTAAAAAACCCACTTTTTCAAAAAAAATAGTAGCTGGAGAGGGTGTGGAGAAAAGGGAACCCTCCTACACTGTTGGTGGGAATGTAAATTGGTGTAGCCACCATGGAAAACAGTATGGAGGTTCCTTAAAAAACTAAAAATAGAGTTACCATATGATCCAGCAATCCCTCTCCTGGGCATACATCCAGAAAAGATGAAAACTCTAATTTGAAAAGATATGTGCATCCCAATGTTCATAGCAGCACAATTTACAATAGTCAAGACATGGAAGCCACTTAAATGTCCATCAACAGATAAATGGATAAAGAAGATTACATACATATATAAATATTGCTCAGCCATAAAAAAAAGAATGAAATAATGCTATTTTGCAGCAACATGGATAGACCTAGAGATTATCACACTAAGTGAAGAAAGTCAGACAGAGAAAGACAAATATCACATGATATCACTTACATGTGAAATCTAAACAAATTATACAAAGGAACTTATTTACAAAACAGAAATAGACTCACAGACATAGAATACCAACTTATGGTTAACCGAGAGGAAATGGGGAAGGGATAAATTAGGAATTTGGGATTAATAGATATACACGACTATATATAAAATAAACAATAAGGACATACTGTAAAGCACAGGGAACTATATTCAGTAACTTGTAATAACCTATAATGGAAAGGGTTCTGAAAAAGAAAAATTTATATATATATATAACCCAGCTGGATGAACTGAATCAGAATGTGCATTTAACAAGATCCCTAGATGATACATATGCTTATTAAAGTATGAGAACCACAGGAAAATCCAGAAATAATGTGAATACAAATGGTAATAGTAGGCACATTGATTTATAGGGAATATATTAGTTTCACCATAAAATATAATATTTGTTGTATATTTTTCCTTGATAGTCCTATCAATTAAGGAAATTTCTTTCAATTCCTAGTTTGCATCTATCATGATGTTAGAGTCAATCATTTATTTATTTATTTCTGTTAATGTGGTAAATTACATTCATTCGTTTTCTGATCCTCTATACTCAAAATAAGTTCAATTGGTTATAATGTAATTTTATATATTCCTGAATTATTTTGGTAATGTTTTAGTTTATTTGAAACAATGTTACTATGTAAGGTATCATTAATACTCTTTTATCATACTTTTTAGGTTTTGCAATTAGCACTATGCTAACTGCATCAAATGATTTGGGAGTTTTCTCACTTCAGTCTGTGAAAAATCTTGGATAAGATAGGATTTAACTCTTCCTTGACTCTGGTGGAACTCATTAGTTAAATCTATCATTTTCAGTAGGATATTTTTAAACTACTGAGTTTAAGATTACAGGATAATTCAGAACTTGTAATTCTGTTTGAGTAACTCTGATGATTTTTAAATTTTAGCTATTTGCTTATTTCACCTAAGTTTGAATATTTCTGGAATAAAGGTTTATATGTTTTATTTGTTTTTAATATCTGCTTTTTTTGGTAGAGCTATCCCCTTTTCAATCTTGATAATAGTCATTTGTGTCACCTCTTTCTCCCTTAATTCACCTTATGAAAAGTTTTAAATTTTGTTGAGTTTGATGGCGTTCCTTTATCATATTTTTCTGTATCCTTAATTAACATTTTTATAAATATTTCTTTTTGCTTAATTTTGTTTATTACATTTTTTTTCTTATTCTAATACATCGCTTTGCTTATTAATATTCATGCTCTCTCTTTTTGCTAATATAAGTTCCAATATAAGCATTTAAGTGTACATATTTCTCCTTAGGTGTGTTATGTTTTGGGACATATACTATTTCCCTTATCAGTCAGTACTAAGTATCTCTAGTGTACAATATTTGAGACAAAGTTTAAAAAAATCATTTTTTATCTGAAATTCAAATTTAACTGGATATCTTGTATGTATGTATTTATTTATTTTGCTCTACCTGGCAACCCTACTGTGTCTTTCCTAAACAATCCCTTCCCACATATCACAACCCAGGTAAACCCTAATCTGCTCTCTGTCAGTATAGATTAAAATTGTCTCTTTTAGAGTGTCATCTTCATTGAATCTCACAGCATATTATCCTTTGTGTTTGGATTCTTTCACACAGCACAATGTTTTGGCAATTCATCCACATAGTTGTGTGTATTACTAGTTTGTATCTATTTATGACTGAAATGTATTTCATTGTATGAATATATCATAATTGATCTATTCAGCTATTGATGAATATTTCGATTATTTCCAGTTTTTAGTAATAATGAATAAAGCTGCAATGAATATTCATGTACCAACTTATTGAATGGACACTTAATTTCATTTTCCTTGGAAGTTTCATGGTAAGGTTATGTTTAAATTTCTTTAAAAAAAGCTTCAAGACTGTTTTCCAAAGTGGGTATCTTATTTTACATTCCATCAGCAATGTATGAGAGTGTCAGTTGATCCACATCATTGCTAACAATTGGTACTGTCTGTTTTAAAAACTTCTCACCCTCCTAATAGTTGCACGATCTATTGATATATAGTAATATCTCATAACTATAATTTTTATTTTTCAGGCAACTAATGTTGTTATACATCTTTTTATGTGCTTATTAGTCATTTGTATATCTTCTTTGCAGAAGTCTCTGTTCAAATATTTTTCTTACTTTGTATTAGGTTGTTGGGTTTTTTAACTGATTTTAAGAGTTCTTATCTATTCTATATAAAATTATATTGATATATATATTTATCAATATATATCAGTAATCTATCAGTACATCTATAAATATATATGAGAGAGAAATACATATATAGATATCCTGATGTATATTGATATTTTATATTTAATAAATTATAAAAATTATATATTACATATTAAAGTTGATATATATCTATCAGTATATCAATATATATGATAGAGAGGTCGGGAAAGAAATATATATATTTTGTATACATATATATGTTCTTTCAGTATTGCTATCTTTTCCTTTTTTTTTTAGCCCCTATTTTTATTTTTTTATTTTTTTCACACACACACACTGTATTTTATTTTTACAAGAGATAAATAGACTGACACCAAGCATTGTACATGGATGACCACAACAAAAGCAACAATGATTGCAATTACCAAACATGAAACACACTCATAGTATGTCATAATATTGACATTCAGTCCAGTAATCCTCCACTGTAACAGCTCCTTTACTTTGCAGTGAAAATTGATTTGTATATTCTTTGCCTCTGAGTCCTTGTGGGATTTATTTTTTTTAATTCAAACAGAAAGTCACAAAAATTATACTCATCCTCATCAGTTCACTCAGTCCCATGTAATTAATTTTTTTTTTTTCATCTTGATCTTTTGTTAGCACTTTTATAAGTTCATCAGTTTTTCATTAGAGTTCTGAAAATGCTTATTCATTCAGTTCAGCAGTACAGTCAGTTACCAGAAACCTGTACTTGTCAGAGTCTTTTCCATGAATTTCTTGAAGATGAAACCCTTTTATAGGAACATATTTGCAAAAGCATCAGAGTACACCCAGAACTGTCTGTAAATGACAAAAGACTTAAAAATGACCACGGTTAAAGATTTGATGAAAGTTCATAATAATGCAGTTGACAAGAAAATTAGTTATTTCTGAGATATACATTTTAAAGTAATAACTAGGATTATGACTTATAACATTATACCAGAACATGTAAGATTTTTAGAAATTTCATGTAATGTCTGAAACATTTATATTAACATATTTCCATACAAATAACCCAATGAAAGTTTAGTATTAGTTGTTTTGTTTGTTTGTTTGTTTATACTGCAGGTTCTTATTAGTCATCAATTTTATACACATCAGCGTATACATGTCAATCCCAATCGCCCAATTCAGCACACCACCATCCCCACCCCACCGCAGATTTCCCCCCTTGGTGTCCATATGTCTGTTCTCTACATCTGTATCTCAACTTCTGCCCTGCAAACCGGCTCATCTGTACCATTTTTCTAGGTTCCACATACATGCATTAATATACGATATTTGTTTTTCTCTTTCTGACTTATTTCACTCTGTATGAAAGTCTCTAGATCCATCCACGTCTCAACAAATGACTCAATTTCGTTCCTTTTTATGGCTGAGTAATATTCCATTGTATATATGTACCAGTACTTCTTTATCCATTCGTCTGTTGATGGGCATTTAGGTTGCTTCCATGACCTGGCTATTGTAAATAGTGCTGCAATGAACATTCGGGTGCATGTGTCTTTTTGAATTACGGTTTTCTCTGGGTATATGCCCAGTAGTGGGATTGCTGGGTCATATGGTAATTCTATTTTTAGTTTTTTAAGGAACTTCCATATTGTTCTCCATAGTGGCTGTATCAATTTACATTCCCACCAACAGTGCAAGAGGGTACCCTTTTCTCCACACCCTCTCCAGCATTTGTTGTTTGTAGATTTTCTGATGATGCCCATTCTAACTGGTGTGAGGTGATACCTCATTGTAGTTTTGATTTGCATTTCTCTAATAATTAGTGATGTTGAGCATCTTTTCATGTGCCTCATGGCCGTCTTTATGTCTTCTTTGGAGAAATGTCTATTTAGGTCTTCTGCCCATTTTTGGATTGGGGTGTTTGTTTCTTTAATATTGAGCTGAATGAGCTGTTTATATATTTTGGAGATTAATCCTTTGTCTGTTGATTCATTTGCAAATATTTTCTCCCATTCTGAGGGTTGTCTTTTCGTCTTGTTTATGGTTTCCTTTGCTGTGCAAAAGCTTTGAAGTTTCATCAGGTCCCATTTGTTTATTTTTGTTTTTATTTCCATTACTCTAGGAGGTGGATCAAAAAAGATCTTGCTGTGATTTATGTCAAAGAGTGTTCTTCCTATGTTTTCCTCTAAGAGTTTTATAGTGTCCGGTCTTACATTTAGGTCTTGAATCCATTTTGAGTTTATTTTTGTGTATGGTGTTAGGGAGTATTCTAATTTCATTCTTTTACATGTAGCTGTCCAGTTTTCCCAGCACCACTTATTGAAGAGACTGTCTTTTCTCCATTGTATATCTTTGCCTCCTTTGTCATTGATTAGTTGACCATAGGTGCCTGGGTTTATCTCTGGGCTTTCTATCTTGTTCCATTGATCTGTTTCTGTTTTTGTGCAAGTACCATATTGTCTTGATTACTGTAGCTTTGTAGTATAGTCTGAAGTCAGGGAGTCTGATTCCTCCAGCTCCACTTTTTTCCCTCAAGACTGCTTTGGCTATTCGGGGTCTTTTTTTGTCTCCATACAAATTTTAAGATGATTTGTTCTAGCTCTGTAAAAAATGCCGTTGGTAATTTGATAGGGATTGCATTGAATCTGTAGATTGCTTTGGGTAGTATAGTCATTTTCACAATGTTGATTCTTCCAATCCAAGAACATGGTATATCTCTCCATCTGTTGGTATCATCTTTAATTTCTTTCATCAGTGTCTTATACTTTTCTGCATACAGGTCTTTTGTCTCCCTAGGTAGGTTTATTCCTAGGTATTTTATTCTTTTTGTTGCAATGGTAAATGGGAGCGTTTCCATAATTTCTCTTCCAGATTTTTCATCATTAGTATATAGGAATGCAAGAGATTTCTGTGCATTAACTTTGTATCCTGCAACTTTACCATATTCATTAATTAGCTCTAGCAGTTTTCTGGTGGCAGTCTTAGGATTCTCTATGTATAGTATCATGTCATCTGCAAACAGTGACAGTTTTACTTCTTCAATTTGTATTCCTTTTATTTCTTTTTCTTCTCTGATTGCTGTGACTAGGACTTCCAGAACTATGTTGAATAATAGTGGTGAGAGTGGACATCCTTGTCTCGTTCCTGATCTTAGAGGAAATGCTTTCAGTGTTTCACCGTTGAGAATGATGTTTGCTGTGGGTTTGTCATATATGGCCTTTATTATGTTGAGGTAGGTTCCCTCTATGCCCACTTTCTGGAGAGTTTTTATCATAAATGGGTGTTGAATTTTGTCAAAAGCTTTTTCTGCATCTATTGAGATGATCATATGGTTTTTATTCTTCAGTTTGTTAATATGGTGTATCACATTGATTGATTTGCATATATTGAAGAATCCTTGCATCCCCAGGATAAATCACACTTGATCATGGTGTATGATCCTTTTAATGTGTTGTTGGATTCTGTTTACTAGTATTTTGTTGAGGATTTTTGCATCTATATTCATCAGTGATATTGGTCTGTAATTTTCTTTTTTTGTAGTGTCTTTGTCTGGTTTTGGTATCAGCGTGATGGTGGCCTCATAGAATGAGTTTGGGAGTGTTCCTTCCTCTGCAAATTTTTGGAAGAGTTTGAGAAGGATAGGTGTTAGCTCTTCTCTAAATGTTTGATAGAATTCACCTGTGAAGCCATCTGGTCCTGGACTTTTGTTTGTTGGAAGATTTTTATTCACAGTTTCAATTTCATTACTTGTGATTGGTCTGTTCATATATTCTGTTTCTTCCTGGTTCAGTCTTGGAAGGTTATACCTTTCTAAGAATTTGTCCATTCCTTCCAGGTTGTCTATTTTATTGGCATAAAGTTGCTTGTAGTAGTCTCTTAGGATGCTTTGTATTTCTGCGGTGTCTGTTGTAACTTCTCCTTTTTCATTTCTGATTTTATTGATTTGAGTCCTCTCCCTCTTTTTCTTGATGAGTCTGGCTAATGGCTTATCAATTTTGTTTATCTTCTCAAAGAACCAACTTTTAGTTTTATTGATCTTTGCTATTGTTTTCTTTGTTTCTATTTCATTTATTTCCGCTCTGATCTTTATGATTTCTTTTCTTCTGCTAACTTTGGGTTTTGTTTGTTCTTCTTTCTCTATTTTCCTTAGGTGTAAGGTTAGATTGTTTACTTGAGATTTTTCTTGTTTCTTTAGGTAGGCTTGTATAGCTACAAACTTCCCTCTTAGAACTGCTTTTGCTGCATCCCATAGATTTTGGGTCGTCGTGTTTTCATTGTCATTTGTCTCTAGGTATTTTTTGATTTCCTCTTTGATTTCTTCACTGATCTCTTGGTTACTTAGTAACGTATTGTTTAGCCTCCATGTGTTTGTCTTTTTTACGTTTTTTTCCCTGTAATTCATTTCTAATCTCATAGCGTTGTGGTCAGAAAAGATGTTTGATATGATTTCAATTTTCTTAAATTTACTGAGGCTTGATTTGTGACCCAAGATATGATCTATCCTGGAGAATGTTCCGTGCGCACTTGAGAAGAACATGTAATCTGCTGTTTTTGGATGGAATGTCCTATAAATATCAACTAAATCTATCTGGTCTATTGTGTCATTTAAAGCTTCTGTTTCCTTATTTATTTTCATTTCGGATGATCTGTCCATTGGTGTAAGTGAGGTGTTAAAGTCCCCCACTATTATTGTGTTACTGTCGATTTCCTCTTTTCCTTATGTATGGAGGTGCTCCTATGTTGGGTGCATATATATTTATAATTGTTATATCTTCTTCTTGGATTGATCCCTTGATCATTATGTAGTGTCCTTCCTTGTCTCTTGTAACATTCTTTATTTTAAAGTCTATTTTATCTGATATGAGTATAGCTACTCCAGCTTTCTTTTGATTTCCATTTGCATGGAATATCTTTTTCCATCCCCTCACTTTCAGTCTGTATGTGTCCCTAGGTCTAAAGTGGGTCTCTTGTAGACAGCATATATATGGGTTTTGTTTTTGTATCCATTCAGCAAGCCTGTGTCTTTTGGTTGGAGCATTTAATCCATTCACGTTTAAGGTAATTATCGATATGTATGATCCTATGACCATTTTCTTAATTGTTTTGGGTTTGTTTTTGTAGGTCCTTTTCTTCTCTTGTGCTTCCCACTTAGAGAAGTTCCTTTAGCATTTGTTGTAGAGCTGGTTTGGTCGTGCTGAATTCTCTTAGCTTTTGCTTGTCTGTAAAGCTTTTGATTTCTCCATCAAATCTAAATGAGATCCTTGCCGGGTAGAGTAATCTTGGTTGTAGGTTCTTCCCTTTCATCACTTTAACTATATCATGCCACTCCCTTCTGGCTTGTAGAGTTTCTGCTGAGAAATCAGCTGTTAACCTTATGGGAGTTCCCTCGTATGTTATTTGTCGTTTTTCCCTTGCTGCTTTCAATATTTTTTCTTTGTCTTTAATTTTTGCCACTTTGATTACTATGTGTCTCGGCGTGTTCCTCCTTGGGTTTATCCTGTGTGGGACTCTCTGCGCTTCCTGGACTTGGGTGGCTATTTCCTTTCCCATGTTAGGGAAGTTTTCGACTATAATCTCTTCAAATATTTTCTCTGGCCCTTTCTCTCTCTCTTCTTCTTCTGGGACCCTTATAATGCGAATGTTGTTGCGTTTAATGTTGTCCCAGAGGTCTCTTAGGCTGTCTTGATTTCTTTTCATTCTTTTTTCTTTAGTCTGTTCCGCAGCAATGAATTCCACCATTCTGTCTTCCAAGTCACTTATCCGTTCTTCTGCCTCCGTTATTCTGCTATTGATTCCTTCTAGTGTAGTTTTCATTTCAGTTATTGTATTGGTCATCTCTGTTTGTTTGTCCTTTAATTCTTCTAGGTCTTTGTTAATCATTTCTTGCATCTTCTCAATCTTTGCCTCCATTCTTATTCCGAGGTCCTGGATCATCTTCACTATCATTATTCTGAATTCTTTTTCTGGAAGGTTGCCTATCTCCACTTCATTTAGTTGTTTTTCTGGGGTTTTTTCTTGTTCCTTCATCTGGTATATAGCCCTCTGCCTTTTCATCTTGTCTATCTTTCTGTAAATGTGGTTTTTGGTCCACAGGCCGCAGGATTGTAGTTTTTCTTGCTTCTGCTGTCTGCCCTCTGGTGCTTGAGGCTATCTAAGAGGCTTGATGGGAGGCTCTGGTGGTGGGTAGAGCTGACTGTTGCTGTGTCCGTCAGAGCTCAGTAAAACTTTAATCCCCTTGACTGTTGATGGGTGGGGCTGGGTTCCCTCCCTGTTGGTTGTTTTGCCTGAGGCAACCCAACACTGGAGCCTGCCTGGGCTCTTTGGTGGGGCTAATGGCAGACTCTGGGAGGGCTCACGCCAAGGAGAACTTCCCAGAACCTCTGCTGCCAGTGTCCTTGTCCCCACAGTGAAACAGAGCCAGCCCCCGCCTCTGCAGGAGACCCTCCAACACTAGCAGGTAGGTCTGGTTCAGTCTCCCCTAGGGTCACTGCTCCTTCCCCCAGATCCCGATGCACACACTATTCCGTGTGCGCCCTCCAAGAATGGGGTTTCTGTTTCCCCCAGTCCTGTCAAAGTCCTGCAATCAATTCCCACTAGGCTTCAAAGTCTGATTCTCTATGAATTCCTCCTCCCGTTGCCGGACCCCCAGGTTGGGAAGCCTGATGTGGGGCTCAGAACCTTCACTCCAGTGGGTGGACTTCTGTGGCATAAGTGTTCGCCAGTCTGTGAGTCACCCACCCAGCAGTTATGGGATTTGATTTTACTCTGATTGCGCCCCTTTTACCATCTCACTGTGGCTTCTCCTCTGTCCTTGGACATGGGGTATCCTCCTTGGTGAAGTTCAGTGTCTTCCTGTCAATGATTTTCCAGCAGCCAGTTGTCTTTTCCTTTTTATAATGCTGTCTTTTGAAGAGCATTGTGTGTGTGTATGTGTGTGTGTGTGTATGTGTGTGTGTGTGTGCATATATATATATATATATATATATATATATATATATATATATAATATATGTACATATATATGTATATAAAATGCTTGGAGAATACACATATATCCTACCAGTATTTCTGTCTTTTCATTTTATAAAGCTGTCTTTTGAAGAGCAAGTCTTTTTCATTTTGAAAAAGTCCAATTCATTCATTTTTAATGGTTTTGTTTTTTGAGTTTTATCAGAGAAATTTTTACTTACCTCTAGGTTGAGAAGATTTTTCTCCAGTGTTTTCTTCTAGATGTCATACTGTTTTAACTTGACATTTGTATCTTTGATGCATTTCCAGTTAATCTTGATGTAAAGCATGGATAAGAGCCAAAGCTCCTTTTTCCCCATGAATATCTAATCATTAACACATTTTTGAGAGGTTGCTACCTTAGATAGGATACAGCTTGTGCCAATGGTACTAACCAAATTTATCGAATGCAGGAGGCCAAGAAGTGAATGACCTTATCCTAATTAACATTCACTGAGTTTGTTGGCCATAGAAATGCCCAAGCATAGGGCAAGATAAGGTATTTTCTACTATATTGATTGTTTGCAGTTATATTTAATCACCTTGTTACTAATGTGTATATTTGACTCATCCTTGGGTTTTATTTTCATTTTATCACTCTTGAAG
Source organism: Balaenoptera acutorostrata (assembly GCF_949987535.1). NCBI lineage: Eukaryota > Metazoa > Chordata > Mammalia > Artiodactyla > Balaenopteridae > Balaenoptera > Balaenoptera acutorostrata. The sequence goes on from NC_080075.1 coordinate 60,643,036, forward strand.
TCATTAATCCTTCCATATCTCATCAACCTAACTTTTGATCTAACTGGTATTCCAACTTCCTTCCTCACCTCTCTAAAATCTGTACTCAATGCAGTAGATAAAATTTACTTTAAAACTAGAACACAAATTCTTTTACTCTCTTCTCACAGCCTTCTAATGATTCCTCATCTCACTTCTGAGCAAAAGTAAAGAAACAGTAGAAAAGGGAAGAAAAGAAAAGAAAAACTCACAATAGCTTGCAAATCCTTACCATGATCTGCTACTGCCATGGCTGATCTGATCTCACCTCCTATTACTCTCTTCCTCACCTACGTCCCTCCAACCATACTAGCCTCCTTGATGTTTCACCAACATATCAGGAATTATTCTGCTTCGGGGCCTTTGCATTTGTTCTTTCTTTTCTTTTTGATATGACTAGCATTTCTCCAGATATTTGAATGCCTCCCTCCCTCATTAGTATCTAGTCTTTATTCAAATACTTTTCCTTCCAGGACATTGTCTCCTCCCTGGCCTTCCCATTTAAAATTGCCCCACCATTACCCACTTAGGAACTCATTATTCCCCTTATCTACTTTGCTTTCCTGCATAACACATTACCACCTGCCATACAATTTTTTTTTTAATTAATACACATTTACACCCCTCTACAGGAATGTTAAGACCCATGAGTCCCTCATACGGACATTGCAGTTTGTCCATAGGTAGAACTTATAACTTCTTGTATTTGCTTCCTGTTTAATGTTAAGCCCTTTGACGTAAAGATATATGTCATGTTCACCATGGTACTTCTAGAATCAACTCTCAGTGGACATTTACTGAATACATGGATCTACTGAATGATAACAAACAAACAAGTAAGAAAAGAAGACAATGCCTCTACCATTAATTAGGTTCAATTAATTGGGGAAAAGTGTCCCTTAGTTTCCTCATTATTAAAATAGAGGTGATAATAGTAACCCATCTCGTGTGGCTGTAATAAGTACTAAATAAGTTACTACATTTAAAGAACTTAGAATAGGGTCTGGCAGACAGTAAACATTCAGCAAATGTTGGCACTATCACGATCATCACCATCATCATCACTAACTCTTTTATTAACAGACCACATACTTCCTTTTTAAGTAAATCAAAACAATTTGTCAAGTTCCAACTCTGCCTTCAGCACTACCTCCAATAAAATCTTTCTACCAAGTATGGTGCTGAGAAAGACATATAAAAGAAAATAAAGAAAAGTAGAGAAGGCTTTTCATAGAAAATAAGTGCACATCCTGGAGCAGATGTATTACCCCCTGATGCTGAACCCCGGTTCCTTGGTCTATCAATAAACATTTCCCAATTCCAACCCTCTAAGGTACAGGGTTAACATTTTTTATCTCTCTTAAGGGCATAAATTGGTCCATAGAAATGTGTCTTCAGTCAATATCTGACTTGTCATGTGGATTAAATTTGATTTGGCATCCTGGGCATCTCTATTTTCCAAATTAGATCTTCTCTCTTATTTGGAGCTGCTTAAAAGGTTAAAAATCAAATTAAAACTTGTTTAATTAATTTAGGTAGGCTTTCGTAGTCATGTGTATATTAAAGTGAACCAGGGCAATCATATTAGTACTATTTATAATTCCAGGCCATTGCATGACAGAATGAAGACAAGACATAATTTAATCTAGTTCAATTTGAGAAAACCAAGTTCCAATCTTGGCTTTTGTTCAAACCCCTGAGAAACTGAAACAAAAATTTATCATTTAAAAATGAAGCTCTGTCTGTAAAAATGTTGAAGATTTTGAATCATTAACTGTGGTATGTATCTGCGTGCTTACTTTTATACCCTTAATCCTCAGACTAAAACGGCATTCTAGAAATAATAATCCAGAACACAGTAGGATTAGCAGGTCATCTCTGATGATAACTGTCACAGATGTTTAAGACTAGTGGTTAAGGGCATGAATCCTCCTTGCAGAAGAATAAGTGAGCCTTAGTAGATGGCAGAGAATACTGGACTGAGAATAAAAACCTAAGTCTAAACAGAGTCTATGATGCTTCAAGCAAGTTATTTTACCTCTCCAGGTTTTAGTTTCCCTTTAATAGGACTAAATCATGCCTACTTGTGGACTAAATTACATAACCTGTGAAAGTACCTAGCACAGTGCCCGGTAAACAGTATTAATTCAATTATTATTAATATCAATTAAATGTGAATCTGAACCTTCCACTGGCAGTATCAAACCACCTAAAAGATCCCATTAAAAGTATATCCCTCAGTATGAGGGTGAAGTTAGCAACAAAGGACTTAAGTATTACAATAGAGGAAGATAAAACTGCCCTGAGCTCCTGTTTCAAAAATAATCTTAAGCCTCCATTAAACATGTGTAGCATCTAGCCATTCTTCAAGCACATATCACAACAACAATGCTGGTTTTGTTAAAAGAATAAACGTCAAAACTACCTTGGTCATTGGACAAGATTTATAACACAGATGTATTCTAGAAAAAGATGATGCCCATCATTAAAGAAACACTTTATGAAGTCCTACTGCATTCCAAGAACTGCCTCCAATACCCCTCAAATATCATTTACAACTTCAGGTGAAAAGTTTCCTTGCAAACTTAACGATTATCTAATAAATAATCTAACAACATGGCTGGTAGTGCCTCATGGAAAATGGAGATAAATTGTAGTACTAGACATCAGAACAGTATCCAAAATAAGCATATGACAGGACTACTCATAGGCGAACTCCAGGTGCTAGGGAACAATCTTCAGAGATTAATAGAATCTCTTCTTACACAAGGGTTAGGGTATAAATAGATGCAGAATAGACTTGAGGGTCAAATGAGGGCCAGTAGTCCTGGACCATACCTGGAAAAATTGGGGCTTCTCCATAACTGGGATCTGTTCTATGCACTTTTACTTCATGATAAAATTTAAAACATTTCTATTGGACGTTCAATACAATAATGATAAAAAAGATAGAAGCTGTACTACTAACTACTTTGAATTTGTCTTTTAAATACTATTTACAATCCAGCAGCTTTCCTAGCCAGAATACTTCAGTTTTCACAAATTCTTTGCCTTTATACATTTTAAGGTAGCTGTTCCTAAAAATATTTTTAAATCATAGTTAATGGTAAGGTAATCTATGCATTAACAACCACTGAAGGTTGACTACTGATGTGCGATTTCAGTTATTAGTTATCCCTTATCTGATAAACACAGACATCAAGGCACTTGGCTTTTACTATTCCATTAGTTATCAGGTGTCATCTTGCCTTTTCATCTGCCAAACTTTCCTTTAGGTCAAAACCTTTAGGTTTTCATATATATATATATATATATATATATATATATATATATATATATATATATATATACACGCACATATATATACATTAGAACAAGTTCATTTGTAAAAATCTGAATAAAGGAATATTCAACGGAATTTTCAATTTCCAAACTTGAGTTTGAAGGTGCCTCATCTGTACAATGCACATGTGTTTTTTATTGACTTATACTTTAACCTCAAACTTTAGCTATAAAACAGAATGGTCCAATGATCTATTTACCAGGATTACAAAATGATATTCTACAAATACATACCTTGGTTTTACAATCAAATGCTAAAGATCTTGAGTCTTGAGAGTTATAAAATTATGATTTGTCATCAACTCCCCAGTAGTATGTAATATGGATGCACAAGAAAAGAAGCTTCAAGATAATCCTTTAGAAATATTAAAGATTCAGCAATTTCTCTTGCTAAATCCTTGTTATGAGCCAAGCTTAGGGCACCATCATCTTGCACTAGATTATAGTATTTCATAACTGGCCCACTTTTATACCGCAACCACACACACACACACCCCTCACATGGAGTGATACGCCATATAGCAGCCAGGGTGATTCTTTTATAATTTAAGCCAGATTGCATTTCCTTCATTACCTCCCCACCTCAACTAGCAAGAAGTCTTTACAGCAGCCTGTAAGCCTGTAACTGATCTTACTACTTGCTATAACTCTTTCCTCCTGCTCATACTACTTTCTCCTTCATTCATTTTGCTTAAGCCATACTTGCCTTTGTGCTGTTGACCATATCGAGCACCTCTACTCCAGTGCATCTATGCATTCTGCTTCCTCTAATTGGAATGTTCTTCCCCTGGATAGCTGTGTAATTCACTCCCTTACTCCCTTTAGATCACTACTCAAATGCTACCCTTGAAGAAGCTGTTAACTGAAGCCTTAAGTCATGTGGTCTTCAACAAGGCTCCCAGAAAGGGCTTGTAGAAATGGAAGTAAAATGGTATTGGAAACTTGAGGAAAGGGGATCCTTGCGCTGTAGTGGCAGACATTCTTAGCATCAGTGTTGCCTATAGTAACTTGGTAATCTAGCTGAGCTTTCCAAGCAAAGTGTTGAAAGTGTTGTCTGTTTCTCTTGCTGCTTATAGTAAAATGCAAGAGGAGAGAGATAAACTGAAGCCTCCTACCAACAACCACAAGAATTAGTGTTGAAGGGCATTTTCCAACCACATTCAAGTCTTCAGAGACAGTTTGAAGGCAACTTCATAGGAAACCCTGATCCAGAATCACCCAACTAAACCATTCTTAGATTCCTGACCCTCACAACCTCTGTGAGATAAATAATGTTTGTTGCTTTAAGATGCTATTTTGTGAAAAGGAGACCCCCAAACACAGTAAGTTAAACAAAGTGAGAAGACAGAGGAATATGCAGCAAATGAAAGGGCAAGGTAAAAACCCACCAGACCAAACAAACAAAGAGGAAATAGGCTGTCTACCTGAAAAAGAATTCAGAGTAATGATAGTAAAAATGATCCAAAATATCGGAAATAGAATAGAGAAAATACAAGAAATATTTAACAAGGACTGAGAAGAACTAAAGAGCAAACAAACAATGATGAACAACACAATAAATGAAATTAAAAATACTCTAACAGGAATCAATAGCAGAATAACTGAGGCAGAATAATAGATAAGTGACCTGGAAGATAGTAGTGGAAATAACTGCTTCAGAGCAGAATAAAGAAAAAGAATGAAAAGAATTGAGGACACTCTCAGAGACCTCTGGGACAACACTAAATGCACCAACATTCGAATTATAGGGGTCCCAGAAGAAGAAGAGAAAAAGAAAGGGTCTGAGAAAATATTTGAAGAGATTATAGTTGAAAACTTCCCTAACATGGGAAAGAAAATAGTTAATCAAGTCCAGGAAGTGCAGAGAGTCCGATACAGGATAAACCAAAGGAGAAACACACAAAGTCACAAATTAATCAAACTATCAAAAATTAAATACAAAGAACAAATATTAAAAGCAGTAAGGGAAAAGCAACAAATAACATACAAGGAAACCCCCCATAAGGTTAACAACTGATTTTTCAGCAGAAACTCTGCAAGCCACAAGGGAGTGGCAGGACTTATTTAGAGTGATGAAAAGGAAAAACTGACAAGCAAGATTACTCTACCCAGCAAGGATCTCATTCAGTTCAATGGAGAAATTAAAAGCTTTACAGGTAAGCAAAAGTTAAGAGAATTCAGCACCACCAAACCAGCTTTACAACAAATGCTAAAGGAACTTCTCTAGGCAAGAAACACAAGAGAAGGAAAACACCTACAAAAACAAACCCAAAACATTTAAGAAAATGGGAATAGAAACATATATATCAATAATTACCTTAAATGTTAATGGATTAAATGCTCCAACCAAAAGACACAAACTGGCTGAATGGATACAAAAACAAGACCTGTATATATGATATCTACAAGAGACCCACTTCAAACCTAGGGACACATACAGACTGAAAGGAAGGGGATGGAAAAAGATATTCCATGCAAATGGAAATCAAAAGAAAGCTGGAGTAGCAATTCTCTTATCAGACAAAATAGATTTTAAAATAAAGACTACTATAAGAGACAAAGAAGGCCACTACATAATGATCAAGGGATCAATCCAAGAAGAAGATATAACAATTGTAAATACTTACACACCCAAAATAGGAGCACCTCAATACATAAGGCAAACGCTAACAGCCATAAAAGGGGAAATCGACAGTAACACAATCATAGTAGGGGACCTTAACACCTCACTTTCACCAATGGACAGATCATCCAAAATGAAAATAAATAAGGAAACACAAGCTTTAAATGACACATTAGACCAGACAGACTTAACTGATATTTATAAACATTCCATCCAAAAACAACAGAACACACTTTCTTCTCAAGTGCACATGGAACATTCACCAGGATAGATCATAACTTGGGTAACAAATCAAGCCTTGGTAAATTTAAGAAAATTGAAATTGTATCAAGTATCTTTTCTGACCACAATGCTATGAGACTAGATATCAATTACAGGGAAAAAAAACTGTAAAAAATACAAACACATGGAAGCTAAACAATATGCTACTAAATAACCAAGAGATCACAGAAGAAATCAAGGAGGAAATCAAAAAATACCTACAACCAAATGACAATGAAAACACGACAATCCAAAACCTATGGGATGCAGAAAAAGCAGTTCTAAGAGGGAAGTTGATAGCAATACAATCCCACCTCAAGAAACAAGAAAAATCTCAAATAAACAACCAAAGCTTACACCTAAAGCCATTAGAGAAATAAGAACAACAACAACAACAAAAAAAACAAAGTTAGAGAAGTAAAGAAATCATAAAGATCAGATCAGAAATAAATGAAGTGAGAGAGTAGCATTGATATATATATACTACCAAATGTAAAATACATAGCTAGTGGGAAGCAGCTGCATTGCATAGGAAGATCAGCTCAGTGCTTTGTGGCCACCTAGAGAGGTGGGATAGGGAAGGTGGGAGGGAGAAGCAAAGGGAGTGGATATGGGGGTATATGTATACATATAGCTGATTCACTTTGTGTACAGCAGAAACTGGCACAACATTGTAAAGCAATTATACTCCAATATAGATGTTTTTTAAAAAAGAATAAATGAAAAAGAAATAAAGGAAACAATAGCAAAGATCAATAAAACTAAAAGCTTGTTCTTGATTGATTGAATCAAAAGGTTGATTATCAATATTGATAAACCATTAGCCAGACTCAGCAAGAAAAAATGCAAAAAGACTCAAATCAATAGAATTAGAAATGAAAAATGACAAGTAACAACTGACACTGCAGAAATACAAAGGATCATGAGAGACTACTATAAGAAACTATATGCCAATAAAATGGGCAACCTGGAAGAAGTAGACAAATTCTTAGGAAAGTACAACCTTTCCAAGACTGAACCTAGAACAAATAGAAAATATGAATAAACCAACCACAACATTGAAATTGAGACTGTGATTAAAATTCTTCCAACAAATGAAAGCCCAGGACCAGATGGCTTCACAGGTGAATTCTGTCAAACATTTAGAGAAGAGCTAACACCTATCCTTCTCAAACTCTTCCAAAATATAGCAGAGGGAGGAACACCCCCAAACGCATTCTACGAGGCCACCATCACCCTGATACCAAAACCAGACAAAGACGTCACAAAAAAAGAAAACTACAGGCCAATATCACTAATGAACATAGATGTAAAAATCCTCAGCCAAATACTAGCAAACAGAATCCAACAGCACATTAAAAGGATCATACACCATGATCAAGTGGGGTTTATCCCAGAAATGCAAGGATTCTTCAACAGATGCAAATTAATCAATGTGTTACACCATATTAATAAATTGAAGGATAAAAACCAAACAATTATCTCATTAGCTGCAGAAAAAGTTTTTGACAAAATTCAATACTGATTTATGATAAAAATTCTCCAGAAAGTGGGCACAGAGGGAAACTACCTCAACATAATAAAGGCCATAAATGAACAAACCCACAGCCAACATGATTCTTTTTCTTTTTTTTTTTTAAACATCTTTATTGAAGTATAATTGCTTTACAATGGTTTTGTTAGTTTCTGCTTTATAACAAAGTGAATCAGTTATACATATACATATGTTCCCATATCTCTTCACTCTTGCATCTCCCTCTTTCCCACCCTGCCCATCCCACCCCTCTAGGTGGTCACAAAGCACCGAGCTGATCTCCCTGTGCTATGCGGCTGCTTCCACTAGCTATCTATTTTACATTTGGTAGTGTATATATGTCCATGCCACTCTCTCACCCTGTCACATCTCACCCCTCCCCCTCCCCATATCCTCAAGTCCATTCTCTAGTAGGTCTGTGTCTTTATTCCCGTCTTGCCACTAGGTTCTTCATGGCCTTTTTTTTTTCCCTTAGATTCCATATATATGTGTTAGCATACGGTATTTGTTTTTCTCTTTCTGACTTACTTCACTCTGAATGACAGACTCTAACTCCATCCACCTCATTACAAATACTTCCATTTTATTTCTTTTTATGGCTGAGTAATATTCCATTGTATATATGTGCCACATCTTCTTTATCCATTCATCTGTCGATGGACATTTAGGTTGCTTCCATGTCCTGGCTATTGTAAATAGAGCTGCAATGAACATTTTGGTACATGACTCTTTTTGACCTATGGTTTTCTCAGGGTATATGCCCAGTAGTGGGATTGCTGGGTCATATGGTAGTTCTATTTGTAGTTTTTTAAGGAACCTCCATACTGTTCTCCATAGTGGCTGTATCAATTTACATTCCCACCAACAGTGCAAGAGTGTTCCCTTTCCTCCACACCCTCTCCAGAATTTATTGTTTCTAGATTTTTTGATGATGGCCATTCTGACTGGTGTGAGATGATATCTCATTGTAGTTTTGATTTGCATTTCTCTAATGATTAATGATGTTGAGCATTCTTTCATGTGTCTGTTGGCAATCTGTATATCTTCTTTGGAGAAATGTCTATTTAGGTCTTCTGCCCATTTTTGGATTGGGTTGTTCGTTTTTTCGTTATTGAGCTGCGTGAGCTACTTGTAAATCTTGGAGATTAATCCTTTGTCAGTTGCTTCATTTGCAAATATTTTCTCCCATTCTGAGGGTTGTCTTTTGGTCTTGTTTATGGTTTCCTTTGCTGTGCAAAAGCTTTTAAGTTTCATTAGGTCCCATTTGTTTATTTATGTTTTTATTTCCATTTCTCTAGGAGGTGGGTCAAAAAGAATCTTGCTGTGATTTATGTCATAGAGTGTTCTGCCTACGTTTTCCTCTAAGAGTTTGATAGTGTCTGGCCTTACACTTAGGTCTTTAATCCATTTTGAGTTTATTTTTGTGTATGGTGTCAGGGAGTGTTCTAATTTCATACTTTTACATGTATCTGTCCAATTTTCCCAGCACCACTTATTGAAGAGGCTGTCTTTTCTCCACTGTATATGCTTGTCTCCTTTATCAAAGATAAGGTGACCATATGTGCGTGGGTTTATCTCTGGGCTTTCTATCCTGTTCCATTGATCTATATTTCTGTTTTTGTGCCAGTACCAAACTGTCTTGATTACTGTAGCTTTGTAATAAAGTCTGAAGTCAGGGAGCCTGATTCCTCCAGCTCCATTTTTCGTTCTCAAGATTGCTTTGGCTATTCGGGGTTTTTTGTGTTTCCATACAAATTGTGAAATTTTTTGTTCTAGTTCTGTGAAAAATGCCAGTGGTAGTTTGATAGGGATTGCATTGAATCTGTAGATTGCTTTAGGTAGTAGAGTCATTTTCACAATGTTGATTCTTCCAATCCAAGAACATGGTATCTCTCCATCAGTTTGTGTCATCTTTAATTTCTTTCATCAGTGTCTTATAATTTTCTGCATACAGGTCTTTTGTCTCCTTAGGTAGGTTTATTCCTAGATATTTTATTCTTTTTGTTGCAATGGTAAACGGCAGTGTTTTCCTAATTTCAGTTTCAGATTTTTCGTCATTAGTGTGTAGAAATGCAAGAGATTTCTGTGCATTAATTTTGTATCCTGCTACTTTACCAAATTCATTGATTAGCTCTAGTAGTTTTCTGGTAGCGTCTTTAGGATTCTCTATGTATAGTATCATGTCATCTGCAAACAGTGACAGCTTTACTTCTTCTTTTCCGATTTGGATTCCTTTTATTTCTTTTACTTCTCTGATTGCTGTGGCTAACACTTCCAAAACTATGTTGAATAATAGTGGTGAGAGTGGGCAACCTTGTCTTGTTCCTGGTCTTAGTGGAAATGGTTTCAGTTTTTCTCCATTGAGGACAATGTTGGCTGTGGGTTTGTCATGCAAACCCTCTATGCCTACTTTCTGCAGGGCTTTTATTATAAATGGGTGTTGAATTTTGTCGAAAGCTTTCTCTGCATCTATTGAGATGATCATATGGTTTTTCTCCTTCATTTTGTTAATATGGTGTATCACGTTGATTGATTTGCATATATTGAAGAATCCTTGCATTCCTGGGATAAACCCCACTTGATCATGGTGTAGGATCCTTTTAATGTGTTGTTGGATTCTGTTTGCTAGTATTTTGTTGAGGATTTTTGCATCTATGTTCATCAGTAATATTGGCCTGTAGTTTTCTTTCTTTGTGACATCTTTGTCTGGTTTTGGTATCAGGGTGATGGTGGCCTCGTAGAATGAGTTTGGGAGTGTTCCCCCCTCTGTAATATTTTGGAAGAGTTTGAGAAGGATAGGTGTTAGCTCTTCTCTAAATGTTTGATAGAATTCTCCTGTGAAGCCATCTGGTCCTGGGCTTTTGTTTGTTGGAAGATTTTTAATCACAGTTTCAATTTCAGTGCTTGTGATTGGTCTGTTCATATTTTCTATTTCTTCCTGGTTCAGCCTTGGCAGGTTGTGCATTTCTAAGAAGCTGTCCATTTCTTCCAGGTTATCCATTTTATTGGCATAGAGTTGCTTGTAGTAATCTCTCATGATCGTTTGTACTTCTGCAGTGTCAGTGGTTACTTCTCCTTTTTCATTTCTAATTCTATTGATTTGAGTGTTCTCGCTTTTTCTCTTGAATAGTCTGGCTAATGGTTTATCAATTTTGTTTATCTTCTCAAAGAACCAGCTTTTAGTTTCATTGATTTTTGCTATTGTTTCCTTCATTTCTTTTTCATTTATTTCTGATCTGATCTTTATGATTTCTTTCCTTCTGCTAGCTTTGGGATTTTTTTGTTCTTCTTTCTCTAATTGCTTCAGGTGCAAGGTTAGGTTGTTTATTCGAGATGTTTCCTGTTTCTTGATGTAGGCTTGTATTGCTATAAACTTCCCTCTTAGCACTGCTTTTGCTGCATCCCATAGGTTTTGGGTCATCGTGTCTCCATTGTCATTTGTTTCTAGGTATTTTTTGATTTCTCCTTTGATTTCTTCAGTGATCACTTCGTTATTAAGTAGTGTATTGTGTAGCCTCCATGTGTTTGTATATTTTACAGATCTTTTCCTGTAATTGATATCTAGTCTCATAGCGTTGTGGTCGGAAAAGATACTTGATACGATTTCAATTTTCTTAAATTTACCAAGGCTTGATTTGTGACCCAAGATATGATCTATCCTGGAGAATGTTCCATGAGCACTTGAGAAAAATGTGTATTCTGTTGTTTTTGGGTGGAATGTCCTATAAATATCAATTAAGTCCATCTTGTTTAATGTATCATTTAAAGCTTGTGTTTCCTTATTTATTTTCATTTTGGATGATCTGTCCATTGGTGAAAGTGGGGTGTTAAAGTCCCCTACTATGATTGTGTTGCTGTCGATTTCCCCTTTTATGGCTGTTAGTATTTGCCTTATGTATTGAGGTGCTCGTATGTTGGGTGCATAAATATTTACAATTGTTATACCTTCCTCTTGGATCGATCCCTTGATCATTATATAGTGTCCTTCTTTGTCTCTTGTAATAGTCTTTATTTTAAAGTCTATTTTGTCTGATATGAGAATTGCTACTCCAGCTTTCTTTTGATTTCCATTTGCATGCAATATCTTTTTCCATCCCCTCACTTTCAGTCTGTATGTGTCTCTAGGTCTGAAGTGGGTCTCTTGTAGACAGCATATATATGGGTCTTGTTTTTGTATCCATTCAGCCAGTCTGTGTCTTTTGGTGGGAGTATTTAATCCATTTACATTTAAGGTAATTATTGATATGTATGTTTCTATTCCCATTTTCTTAAATGTTTTGGGTTTGCTATTGTAGGTGTTTTCCTTCTCTTGTGTTTCTTGCCTAGAGAAGTTCCTTTAGCATTTGTTGTAAAGCTGGTTTGGTGGTGCTGAACTCTCTCAGCTTTTGCTTGTCTGTAAAGGTTTTAATTTCTCCATCAAATCTGAATCAGATCCTTGCTGGGTAGAGTAATCTTGGTTGTAGGTTTTTCTCCTTCATCACTTTAAGTATATCCTGCCACTCCCTTCTGGCTTGCAGAGTTTCTGCTGAAAGATCAGCTGTTAACCTTATGGGGATTCCTTTGTGTGTTATTTGTTGTTTTTCCCTTGCTGCTTTTAATATGTTTTCTTTATATTTAATTTTTGACAGTTTGATTAATATGTGTCTTGGCATGTTTCTCCTTGGATTTATCCTGTATGGGACTCTCTGTGCTTCCAGGACTTGATTAACTATTTCCTTTCCCATATTAGGGAAGTTTTCAACTATAATCTCTTCAAATATTTTCTCAGTCCCTTTCTTTTTCTCTTCTTCTTCTGGGACCCCTATAATTAGAATGTTGGTGCATTTAATGTTGTCCCAGAGGTCTCTGAGACTGTCCTCAGTTCTCTTCATTCTTTTTTCTTTATCCTGCTCTGCAGTAGTTATTTCCACCATTTTATCTTCCAGGTCACTTATCCGTTCTTCTGCCTCAGGTATTCTGCTATTGATCCCATCTAGAGTATTTTTAATTTCATTTATTGTGTTTTTCATCGTTGCTTGGTTCCTCTTTAGTTCTTCTACGTCCTTGTTAAATGTTTCTTGCATTTTGTCTATTTTATTTCCAAGATTTTGGATCATCCTTACTATCATTATTCTGAATTCTTTTTCAGGTAGACTACCTATTTCCTCTTCATTTGTTAGGTCTGGTGTGTTTTGACCCTGCTCCTTCATCTGCTGTGTGTTTTTCTGTCGTCTCATTTTGCTTATCTTACTGTGTTTGGGGTCTCCTTTTCACAGGCTGCAGGTTCGTAGTTCCCGTTGTTTTTGGTATCTGTCCCCAGTGGCTAAGGTTGGTTCAGTGGGTTGTGTAGGCTTCCTGGTGCAGGGAACTAGTGCCTGAGTTCTGGTGGATGAGGCTGGATCTTGTCTTTCTGGTGGGCACGTCCACGTCTGGTGGTGTATTTTGGGGTGTCTGTGGCCTTATTATGATTTTAGGCAGCCTCTCTGCTAATGGATGGGGCTGTGTTCCTGTCTTGCTAGTTGTTTGGCATAGGGTGTCCAGCACTGTAGCTTGCTGGTCGTTGAGTGAAGCTGGGTCTTGATGTTGAGATGGAGATCTCTGAGAGATTTTCACCGTTTGGTATTACGTGGAGCTGGAAGGTCTCTTGTGGACCAGTGTCCTGAAGTTGGGTCTCCCACCTCAGAGGCACAGCCCTGATGCCTGGCTGGAGCACCAAGAGCCTTTTATCCACACGGCTTCTGCTTGCCCAGATCCACTTTCCACTCTTCTCCTCTGCTCTCTGCCTTGGGGCCCGACCTGTACGGACTTCATCAAGAGTTCCCTTCCTTTCTGGTTTCCATTTGGATTCAGCCAGTGGTGAGTACCTCACTTGCCTATAGGGTACCGTGTGTAGAGGCCTTACACTCAGCACTTCAGACCAGAGTTCCTGGTAGTTTCTTTTCTCAGATAATGTATGTCCATCAGTCCTCACCATAGAGTCGTGTCCTTTCCTCGCAGTACTGGAGGCAAACAAATAGAACTGTCACTCAAGGGTCGTGTCACAGGAAGGATCGCCCACCAGTTCTCCCTCGCATGAATTTTCTTGTCCCGTGGATCCAAGATGGCAACGTATCTACCCCAACATGATTCTTAATGGTGAAAAATTGAAACTCTTTCCTCTGTGATAAGGAACAAGACAAGGTGCCCACTCTCACCACTATTATTCAACACAGTTTTGGAAGTATTCGCCATGGCAATCAGAGAAGAAAAAGAAATAAAAGGAATCCAAATTGGAAAAGAAGTAAAACTGTCACTCATTGCAGAGGACATGATACTACACATAGAGAACCCTAAACATTCTACCAGGAAGCTACTAGAGCTAATTGATGAATTTGGTAAAGTAGCAGGACACATAATTAATGCACAGAAATCTCTTGTATTCCTATACACTGACAATGAAAAATCTGAAAGAGAAATTAAGGAAACACTCCCATTTACCACTGCAACAAAAAGAATAAAATACTTAGGAATAAACCTACCTAAGGAGACAAAAGACCTATATGCAGAAAACTATAAGACACTGATGAAAGAAATTAAAGATGATACCAACAGATGGAGAGATATACCATGTTCTTGGATTGGAAGAATCAACATTGTGAAAATGAGTAGACTACCCAAAGCAATCTACAGATTCAATGCAATCTCTATCAGACTATCAATGGCATTTTTCACAGAACTAGAACAAAAAATTTCACAATTTGTATGGAAACACAAAAGACCCTGAATAGCCAAAGCAATCTCGAGAAAGAAAAACGGAGCTGGAGGAATCAGGCTCCCTGAGTTCAGACTATAATACAAAGCTACAATAATCAAGACAGTATGGTACTGGTACAAGAACAGAAACACAGATCAATGGAACAGGATAGAAAGCCCAGAGATAAACCCACGCACCTATGGTCACCTTATTTTTGATAACGGAGGCAAGAATACACAATGGAGAAAAGACAGCCTCTTCAATAAGTGGTGCTGGAAAAATTGGACAGATACATGTAAAAGTATGAAATTAGAACACTCCCTGACACCATACACAAAAATAAACTCAAAATGGATTAAAGACCTCAATGTAAGGGCAGACACTATAAAACTCTTAGAGGAAAACATAGGAAGAACATTCTTTGATGTAAATCACAGCAAGATCCTTTTTGACCCACCTCCTAGAGAAATGGAAATAAAAACCAAAATAAACAAATGGGACCTAATGAAACTTAGAAGCTTTTGCACAGCAAAGGAAACCATTAACAAGATGAAAAGACAACCCTCAGAATGGGAGAAACTATTTGCAAATGGGGTAGGGCCATTTAATCATGCTCTTCTGACAATGTTTATGCAAGCTGAAGGTTGAGAATTACTTTAAGAATAAGTGTACTCTTTCACACTGTATGACTTCTCCAGGGTCTTCTATAGTTGTTGCTCTCTAAATTCTACCACAGTAGGGAGACAGGGAATGTGCCATATGAGCAAGTTTATCAGAAAATACTGAGACAAAGAGCTATAGATAGACAAGTTAATGAAGGTAAAACCAATGGGAAGAGACTTGATTTATGCTAAAATAGAACTTTCTAATAAATATATCTATGAAATGTTTGCATAAATGTAAAATAATGGGGTGGTGGCGGCTAAAGAACTGAATAACCACATGCAGTATGATCTAGGATATACCAAACTGCTAGGTATCCCCAGCACTGGATAGATCAACCTGACATTATTGATTTCACTCTGCTCTTTCTTCAATAGTGCTTTCCCATATACCAATTCATTGTATGCTTTACACTCTCTTGATAAGCTATTAATATAGATAGTGATATAGGGCATTGGAAAGCACTTGGATATTTTGCTAAGAAAACTCAGGTCAAACTTAACTAACTTAACTTTCATATAAAACACACACTGACCTCTGCAGTGTTACAGATGTCCTTTGTCATCCACATTCACATAGTTGCCAATGTTGGCACTACAAAAGAGAAGGGCAAGCTTCAATTTAAGGAGTATTCCTTGATACCTTATTTTTTCATTTTATTTTTTCTTTATCAGATGGTAAGAAAACAAAGTAGTGCATGGACCTCAGAAATAGGAAACTTAAATAACCTTTAGAATTTAATTTTATAACCATGGGTGCAGAGTTGAAGGATATTATACCCATCTCTTTCTTGAGAAAAAGAAAAGCCCCATAGTTGATGGGAATATAGACAGAATATCCCTTATGGTAATAGATAAGAAACACCTTAGTCAATCGGGACATGTTCCTTGGGACCTCAAGGGAAAAGGAAGAATTTCCTTTGTGTATTTTTCAATCATTTTTCTTATGAAAAGAGGGTATGTGTAAATATAAGGAATGGAGTTGTATTTTTTATACTTGCTGAAAAATTGCTAAGAAGTCTATTTCTTCAAGTAGAATCTTAGCTTAGGTTCACTTCAAATAGCATATGGTAGCAGTGCTAAGGTGGTTCAATCTGGTAGTAAGTATCCTTGCTTCCTTTTCAGAAGTTGCTTCTGACAACATCTGACCTCATCATACTTAACTTCTGCTGCCCATTACTCCTCTCCTGCTTTACCCCAAGTAAGTCCACACTTCCTGGGCAGTGACCTATGCTCTCAAGTCTAGGTCTTGTTCTGCACAGCAAAGTTAACCCCAGAAGCCATATCCTAAATTCACAGACAAGCCAAACCCAAATGCTTGGTGTGTAGTTTTGAAAAGGAACCTGAGGGCACATCTCAGCTCAGTAAAGGAGGAGGTAGCTGATCAGTGATGCCTGACAAAAGGATAAGGTGGGAGGATGGCAGGCCTTGTGCCATGTTTTAGTCATCTATTTCAAAAATGAAGACATAATAATATCTTAGTTGTTAACTATTATTTATATCTTAGCCAATAAAATTAATATCTACTATGAAGAAGAGTGTTACTGATGATTAAGATAAATAAAACTTTTTGAACTATTACTATAGGACTAGTTTCTGGCTTTATCTATCTTTATATTTGCAATAATCTTTGAGATAAATATTTTTCCCTCTTATAAAGATAAGAACACCAATTTACACAAAAATGCTAGATATCGACTCAAGTTCACACTCCTATCACAGAGTTGGGCTTTCAAATTCAGAGCTGAGAGACTCCAAACCTGTCCTCTTGAAGAAGGCTAACCTGATAACTAGTATATCATTAGAACAAATGAAACATTCCTCCACGTATTTACCACACAGTGTAAGTCACAGTATGACAGTAATATACCAAGTAAACAGAAGTGTCAGTGAAATTTATTTACAACTATTTAGAGATATACTGATATACACAATACATTCAGAGACCCAGAGAGAATTTTGATTGTCATTTAAAAAAGAACGGAACATTGATTCAGTAGGAATACTCAACAGGAAGATGGCCTAAGATGATAGAAATGTTCCTACCATAATTTTATATAGTGCATTCAGCAATACAGAGCACTTGGAAAAATTAGAGAACAATATTACATAACGTGTCAAGTCAGTCAAGGAGCAATAATGTATGTAGTGTATATTTCTGATCTGCAGCTGTCTAACATTAACTTGTATAATTTCTATTTTAACCCGGGTATCATTTTGCAAATATTAATAAAAAGAGATGTACAGACATGGTGGCATTTGTATCTGGTATGTGCTTAAGGAGGCTTCCTTCTCCAGCTTTCTCAGATAGGCTGTGTCCCTTACAGCCCATCAAGTCCCAGCACAGTGAGTGAAAGTGGCAAGAAAAGGCTTTTTCTCTCCCAGACCTACTGATAAAATGGAACAAGAATGTAAAAGACTGTTTCTTTTTTTTTCTTTTTTTATTGTGTCATTTTGACTGAAGCATGTTCATTTAATGATCATATCTTATAATTGTTAATTTGAGGTGAACTGATAGCAATATCAGAATCAGAAATTTAGTTCTTGACAGAGGAAAAACCTAGTATAATTGGATACTATCTTTTGGTGGAAAATCAATGAGCACAATTCAAGTGTAAAATTTAGATTATATGGGTTATTTGTATTTAATAACTTGGTGTGCTCATAAAATCCTCTATCAAACTTTCATCTGAGAATGGTATGTCCTAAGACATATTAAATGAGAGCTGAAAATAGATGAAAACCAGTCCCTGTTGCCATATATCAACACTAGGTATCAAGAAGTAAAGAAGGGCACTTCATCCTACCTCCTCTGGGATGATGATGGTAGAATCATATTGATTGACCTGGCCAGTCAACATAAAGACATGATGCACATATAGATATTCTTTGTCAACACAGTCACAGATCATGAGTCTTTGATTCATAACATTGCAACTGAGCTTCAGTTCATAAGTATCTTGAGGGTCTGGACCTTTGCTTCACAATCATTGAAAGTAGTATCATGTGCTGGAACCCAGCACACTGCCTGGCAACATAATATGCTCCATTAACAACCACTATCTTCCCCTTTTAATTTACATCTCAGGTCCTAGTGTACAGACCCTGATCTCATATATGGCATGTGTCCAATAAGATTCTCTTTTATTCTTCTGTAAAACATGTAACCAAGATGAAGAGTGGCCCCCGCTTGCCACAACGAGAAAGCCCTCACACAGAAACGAAGACCCAACACAGCCAAAAATTTTTTTAAAAAAGTTAATTAATTAAAAAAAAAACCCAAAAACATGTATAGTCCATAAACTCACCCATTTTAAGTGTACAATTCAATGCTTTGTATACATAGAAATGGCCAAAAATATGTTGAATTTCCTTTAGAATAATTAAGGAATTTATTAATTGTACCATATGTAAGATTAGTAAGAAAATGAAAGTTTTATTTCTGCATGCCAGTAACAAATTTTCAAAAATTGTAGTTTATAAAATATATAATTTATAATACTGAGTAAGATTAAAGCAATAGAAATAAAATGTATGATAAAATGTACAAGACCTTTATGGAGAAAATTATCAAACATTATTGAAAAACATTATAGACCTATATAAATATCTGGGTATGCCATATTCCAAGGACTAAAGCGTCAATCTCTTAAAGCTATTGGCTATTTCCCAAATGATCTATAGATTAAATGCTTTCCAATCAAAATCCCAATAGTATTATTTAAAGAACTTGGTAATCAGATTCCAAAGTTCATAAGGAAGATCAAATGGCTAGGTCTAACTACGGCATGCCTGAAAATGGCAAGATGTAAGCTTCTTCTACCTGATACTCTGATTTACTATAAAGTTATAATTAATGTGGTGTGGTATGGGTATAAAGGCAGGTAAAAAGACTAAGTTCTAAATTGAGATGTCAGCTATACATACATTTGTATGTGTGTATATATGTATAAATGTATGTGTATGTATATATATACATATATATATACACACACACATATACAGTTGCCCCTTTAACAACCCAGGTTTGAATTGTGCAGGTCCACTTATACGCAGAATTTTTAAAATAGTAAATACTACTGTACTACATGACTCGAGGTTGTTGAATTCGTGGACGTGG